>NC_135237.1:109341714-109645880 GCF_051348905.1 Ranitomeya variabilis | reverse complement strand
CGGTGGAATGAGGGGGCGTGTGGTCAGGGTGACGTCACCAGGATGGGAAAGGGAAAAAAGAGCAGAGGACGGGTGCCGATTGGGACCAAAGTGCCTACGCGTTTCGAAGGTCTCCGGACCTTCTTCGTCAGGGCTATAGGTCCCAACTGTCTCCTGCTCTTAATATAACCCCTGATGCTCCAAAAAACATATAAAAGCCACACCTACTTGCAAAGCTGGTCTGGAATTCGATTTAAGTGGATAAGTAGGGGAGATAAATGTGCAACAATAAAAGCGGTGTGTATCCCTATATATGTAGAAATCTCTATACGTATAAAAAACTTTATTCCATAAATACATTAAAAAAACTGTGGCACTTATGAACACTCTGGACAAGCATCAGAGACACATGGGTCTCCTATCAGTATCACTAACAGATATGCACAGCTATCCATAGCTGAGGAGAGCAATGATACCCCTGGAAGAAATGAATTGCCTGGGCCGAGTCATAATAACAGTACCATATATAATGAAGGTACCAAAAAGAAACATACTGACATTAATAGGAGACTGACGAGAACTTCCATCACCCCGAAATCATATAAACCCCCTACAAGGATAGGATTGGCCACTAATATTAATAGTAAAAATAACAACAACCCCAAGAGAATCCCCAGTCTCCTATCTAACAGAGGGAGAGGATTCAAATCACAAACAACAATCAATCGGGATTTTTTTCGGGTAAATATTCCAAAACCAAAAGAGGTAAGAGGGGGGGAAACTCTCCAAAAAGAAAGTAACTAAACCTCCCTCCACCCAAAAAATATTTAATCTAAGTTCTCATGTACTTTCCGAAAATGAAATTTCTCTCCTTCAGAAGGGATTGAAATTTGCACCAACTGCGACCGCGAAACCCTTCAATTTATATATTAGCCTAATACAGTTTCTACGAAACTTGGCCATCAAAAAATATTTTCTTAAAAAGGGCCCACAGCTTACCACCGCGGATGCCCAGGAATACATACAGACATCGTTGTCCAATCCCTCTACGTTTCATCCTATACAGGAATATTCGAACGCATTTCATGCATTTGAATCTGCAGTAACACAAGATATCAGAAAAATAAAAATAAAAAACCCAAAATATATTTCCCAAAATTTAAATAATCTTGAAAGGAAAGCACTACTCGAGCTCCAAGAGAATAACGGTATTGTGATACGCCCCGCGTATAAAGGGGGTGGGATCTTCCTACTTAACCAGACTGCATACCAGGAGGAATCTAGCAGACTCCTTAATGATGTAATTACCTATAAAAACTCACTAGTGACCCCACTGAACGTTATGTCAAGATTCTTAATGTTCTAGCATCACGGGGCAAATCTCTAGGTATTCTAAATAAAAAAGAATTCCAATTTATCCTAAATAAAAACCCCAGTACTGCAGTATTTTATTACCTTCCCAAAATGCATAAGGATGAGACGCACCCACCAGGTAGACCTATTATTTCAGGCATTAATTGCCTGACTTCGAATTTATCGCGTTATGTCGACTCACACCTTCAGAAGTGTATGTCTATTGTCCCGGCCTATCTTAAAGACACCAGTCAAGTGCTCCAACTATTGGAAAAAATACATTGGGAGAATGGCTTTATCTTAGGAACACTTGACATTAAGTCACTATATATGGTGATAAGCCATTCAAAAGGATGTGAAGCGGCCGAATATTATCTGAACAAGTTGGACATTTACAAGGATACACAGATCAGGTTCATCATGGAGAGCATTTCATTTATTTTAGAACATAACTATTTTGTCTATGACGGCCAGTTCTAACTTCAGACATGGGGAACGGCCATGGGTACCCGCTTCGCTCCCAGCTATGCGAACTTGTACGTAGCCAAATGGGAGGAGCTATACATAAAACTCACCGACAGCCCTCACACTGGGTTGGTCATGTGGAAACGCTTTATAGACAATGTACTATTCATTTGGAATGGCCCCCAATACAAGTTGGATGCATTTATTGCCACCCTCAATTCAAACGATTTTGGGCTAGAATTTACGGCCACTACCAGCAAAACGGAAATCACCTTTTTAGATTTGAGTATCTTCATTGAGGACAATCAGGTGCTAACTAAATGCCACCGTAAGGCGGTGGACTGCAATGGCTTCATCGACATAAATAGCTGTCACCTACCCATCTGGTTGAACAATATCCCTAAAGGTCAATTCACCCGAATAAGACGGAACTGTACTAAACTACAGGATTATGAAACTGAGGCAGAATACCTGGCAGGGAAATTTCTTGAAAAAGGTTATCCGAAGGATCTAATTGAGGCAGCCAACAAGGAGGTACATGAAACCTCTAGAGACACCCTCATACATAAAACAAGGAGGGATACAAGCACCCTAGGGAGCATTCCAGAACAAATTCACCAACTACCCATCATCACGCAGTACCACCAGGGATATAAACACTTCATCAAAATTATGCGTAAACATTGGTCAACCCTCCAACTAGACAGAGTGATAGGTGAACTACTACCACAACATCCAAGATTTATTTTTAGGAAATCTCAAACTATTGGGAACATTATAGCTCCAACAACTAGAAAGGGTCCTATTAAGAGTACACTCTCAAAAAATCCAGGTTTCACACCATGCGGTACGTGTTCTTGTTGTGTGCGTACTAACTTCAGGAAAACAAAACAACTGAGATTCTTCAACTCGGATGGAACCCGGGAATTTTTAATTAAGGACGACATATTGTGTTGGTCATCGGGAGTTATTTATTTAATTAAGTGCCCTTGCGACAAAATATACGTGGGCCGCACTAAACGTAGATTGATGGATAGGCTGAAGGAACATTTTAACAATATAGAAAAAGGCTTTGAAGGCCATCCTCTGTCAAGAAATTTTAAGGAGCACCATGGTAGATCAACCAGGGGACTCACCTTCTGTGGCATTCAGGGGGTGCATAGGAATTGGAGGGGAGGTGACTATATTAAACTAATGTCACGTACAGAATCTAAGTGGATCTTTACATTAGACAGTTTAGCCACTAGAGGCTTGAATCATGAGGTTGAGCTTTATGCCTTCGCATGAATAAAGATGTTCTTCAGCCCCTCTTTATTTACTTTACTCTATTTTATTTGATTTTATTTTATTTCATAAACTCCTATATGACCCCCTTCTTCCCTCTCCCTGTGCATCCATTTTTTATTCTTATTTTTGTCCGTGGCTTTATCTATTTATTTATTTATCATGTGCACATTGTACCCCAATGTATGCATGGGGTGGACTATATTCACTTTTACCATAGGGTGGTTTTTAGAATGTTTAATGTTTTTTGTTCTTTTTTAGAAACCGCCATTTTTTAACAAGTCCCCATTTTTAATGTATCTGTTATGTATTTTTTAATGTATTTATGGAATAAAGTTTTTTATACGTATAGAGATTTCTACATATATAGGGATACACACCGCTTTTATTGTTGCACATTTATCTCCCCTACTTATCCACTTAGATCGAATTCCAGACCAGCTTTGCAAGTAGGTTTGGCTTTTATATGTTTTTTGGAGCATCAGGGGTTATATTAAGAGCAGGAGACAGTTGGGACCTATAGCCCTGACGAAGAAGGTCCGGAGACCTTCGAAACGCGTAGGCACTTTGGTCCCAATCGGCACCCGTCCTCTGCTCTTTTTTCCCTTTCCCATCCTGGTGACGTCACCCTGACCACACGCCCCCTCATTCCACCACTCTCTCTAGCGGCGTCCTCGCAGCCCACGTGTGCCGGCTAACGGCGCTTCAGGCGTGTGCAGGCAGAACACTAGCAAGAGAGAACGCTCCCCAATCAGTGAGTGTTTCTGCCGTGCCACACCGCCGTCTGGACCCCTCCAGCTCCGGACACACAGGTGGCTGTTGCCCCTGCTCCAATACATACCAGCACAACGCCAGCACCTGCACCTCAGCCATGCTATAAACAGTAAGTGTGCGGTCACTTCAAACTTGTCTGGTATATATCGATTACTCTACACATGTACCTACCGTGGCAGTAAGATCTAGTGTTGCTGGTGATTACGAGTAACGGCTATCTGGCATTTGCGCATTATTATTATCAGTGTTATTATCAGTGTTGTTATTGGGGGTTGTAGCCACTTTTTCATTGGCTGCTGCCTCTGCGGGTTACCAACTAGTAGCATTTTTGCATCCATGCATAGGTTTTCTCACTTTTTAGGTACACCTATCTAATTGCATTTCCTTGGCTGGTTACCGCGGTGTCCTTATTTATTTAACACGCTTTTCCTACTACGTGACAGATTTAGCACATAGCTGTCTAGGCACCAGCAGCTTCCCATCGCATTTCTCCTAGGAGCGCCGGTGTGTTTTCTTCTTTTTGTATCAATTTGAAATCCATGATTGGTTCATTTTAATGAAGGTTAGATCATCAACACTTTGGGTAGCCACCACCATCACCATCAGTACCAGCTGGCAACCACCGTCCACGGGCTCTTCCACCAGACTTCCTCATTTTTTTGAAAATCTAACCAAAATAACAACCGTTATATGGTACTGTAAAACAAGGTAGAAGGTGTATATAAACTTGTTGCAAATTTAAATCTCCCTTTTTTGGGGGGAGACTTAACCAAAACTCAGGCCCTGTGCATAAAACAACACAATGTAAGTGGCAGAAAGTGGCTGGCTGACATACGACAAACTAACAGGACGGAAGTATATCCACTTTGTGAGAATTTGAATCTCACTTTTTTTTGGGAGACTGAACCAAAACTCAGGCCCAGTGTATATAACAACACAATCTAAGTGGCAGAAAGTGGCTGGCTGACATACGACTAACTAACAGGACTGAAGTACATCCACTTTGTGAGAATTTGAATCTTACTTTTTTTGGGGGGAGACTGAACCAAAACTCAGGCCCAGTGTATAAAAGAACACAATGTAAGTGGCAAAAAGTGGCTGGAAGATATATGAAAAAATACAAGGACTGTAGTACAATTTCAATCTCCCTACAATGATCTCAGGACAAGTATGGCAGCAATAAAAAGAATTGCTGTACACAAAAGTGTGGACAAATAAACAAGATAACTGTGCAAAAAGGAGCAACTGGATTTTTGCTTTTAAAAAAGCAGTTGGTTTGCACAGCAGCGTGCAAACAGCAATGCAGCTATCAGGGAGCCTTATAAGGCAGCCTAATAAGCTACAGAGCTGATGCACAAAAATATAGCCTCCACTGTCCCTGCAAAAAAAATGTTGTGTTGGACAGTGGAAATTGCTACAGCCCAAGCAGTTTGGGGGTTATTCTTCCCTCCCTAACTATATCCCTTCTTCTGATGAAGCTGCAGCAACCTCTCCCTATGCTAAGATCGGCAGAAGTAAGATGGCAGTCGGCGTGCACGCCCATTTATAGCCCCTGTGACGCCGCAGAAAGCAAGCCAATCACTGTCATGCCCTTCTCTAAGATGGTGGGGACCGAGACCTATGTTATCACGCTGCCCACACTCTGCGTCCTCCTTCATTGGGTGAAAAATGGCTCTGAAAGCGTCATATGAAACGCGACTTTTGCTCGCAGATCGGCGACCTCATGGCCGATCCCACACTAGGATCGGGTCGGGTTTCATGAAACCCAGCTTTGCCGAAAGTCGGCGATTTTTGAATTTGTCCGATCCGTTTCACTCAACCCTAGTCAGTGGTAAAATGCACCCTGGTAGACATAGATTTTTTAGGGAATGGGTGATTTTGTCTGAACCATGCTGGTGTAGAGCAGGCACAGATTTCTTAGAGAAGTAATGGTGACTGGGCAACTGCGATGGCCATCAACTTTCTGATACCGTCTGTATCCACCACGTGGAAAGGCAGCATTTCCGTGGTCAACAGATTAGAGATGGTGGAGTTCAAGCTATTTTCTCTGGCAGGTGTAGGAGGAAACATTCTTTTATGTGACCACAACTGCAGGACTGAGGGCTGGCTGTTTTGTTGAGAAAGGATGGAGTACAGAGAATAGGACAAACTGCTGCACTGTGAGTGATGTGCAGGTGGAGATGATATGGTGATTGAGAAAGATGTATTGTGCTAGGTGACACAAAAACAGTAGCCATGTCCACTTCTGTAACAGCTGACAGGCTCTCACTCACCCTGACTACAAGGGGTAAAGAAGTGGAGTTTCTGCGGTTGGAGATCTGGGCATGATGATAGAGGAGGAAGAAGCAGCAAATGTGGTTGATGGAATTCACAGTGGTTGGCAAAGCATGCTAGCCCACATTTTAGTGTAGTGAGATTCCCACACAAAGACATGTTGATTGCCCATGTGCAGCTTCATGCATGTAGCTGTCAAATTATTGTAATTTTTGGCTCTACTGAGTTTTTTGCAAAATTGGCAGATACCATAAGTTGGGTCATCCTTTGTGTTCTTGAAACAGCCCTGGCTAGGCAACCCTTGCCACCCCTGTGAGCTTCACACTCGCGACCGATCCTGGTAACAGCCAGAGTTGGAGCTGAGGATGCAGTGCTTGTCATGGTCGCATCACTTCATGTCTGTGTGGGTAGCCTCAACGTAAGCTCCTCATCTTCCTCCTCCTCCACCTCTTCTGCAGAGCTACTTAGCTGCATACCTCTGGGTTAGTGACCAGAAAAATGCCCACAAAAAAAATGCCCACAGGAAAATTGCCCACAGGAAAATTGACCACAGGAAATATGCCCACAGGAAAATTGCCCACATGGAAATTTGCCCACACGGAAAATTGCCCACATGGAAAATTGCCCACACGGAAAATTGTCCACATGAAAAATTGCCCACATGGAAAATTGCCCACACAGAAAATTGCCCACACAGAAAATTGCCCACATGGAAATTGCCCACACGGAAAATTGCCCACACAGATTATTGCCAATTGCAGCATCACAAAGTTTCAGCTCCATGATATTTGAGGTGCAAGGTGAAGAATGCCCACAGAAAATTGCCCACAGGCTGAATTATAGGTTAAATGCTCTGTAGGACAGGGGGATATTATGCAGGTATACGTGAGATGCTCTGCAGGGCAGAAGAATAATATAGAATTATAGGTGAGATGCTCTGCAGGATAGAGAATAGCAAAGATCTATAGGTTAAATGCTCTGCAGGACAGGAGGATATTATGCAGGTATACGTGAGATGCTCTGCAGGGCAGAAGAATAATATAGAATTATAGGTGAGATGCTCTGCAGGACAGAAGAATAATATAGAATTATAGGTGAGAAGCCCTGCAGGACAGAGAATAGCAAAGAGATATAGGTTAAATGCTCTGCAGGACAGGGGGATATTATGCAGGTATACGTGAGATGCTCTGCAGGGCAGAAGAATAATATAGAATTATAGGTGAGTTGCTCTGCAGGATAGAGAATAGCAAAGATCTATAGGTTAAATGCTCTGCAGGACAGGGGGAGAGTATGCAGGTATAAGTGAGATGCTCTGCAGAACAGAGAATAGTATAGAATTATAGGTGAGATGCTCTGCAGCACAGAAGAATTTCGGCAAAAATTGCCCACATAAAAAACTACCAACAAGTTTATTAAGAACAGTTTATTAAGGGGTTCTAATAACAACAATAACTTAAGTTTATTAAACAATCATTGCATACCTGCAAATAATTAGCTGCCGGGTGATTGTCCTTGACTTCCATGGGTTCCATTGAAATACAATACAGCACAACACAGGCAGCAAAGAAAATGCAGAATGGATTTCAACAAAGGTCTCTGGGCCCAGTTTACTTCTCCAGGTTCTACAGGTTCGGTTCACTCATCCCTAGTCCCAGAGTACGGATTCTGTTCTTAGGAGTTGTCATTCCACTGTGCTAACAATAATTCTACTCTCATTGTGGTGTGTGGGCATAGAGACCCTTATTCCACTCTCATTGTGGTGTGTCTGGGCCTAGAGACCCTTATTCCACTCTCATTGTGGTGTGTGTGGACCTAGAGACCCTTATTCAAATCCACTCTGCATTTTCTTTCATCCTACGCCTGCCTGCACCTGCAGTATATGTGTATGATACATAACTAGGTAGGGTCTGTTCACTCTTACTCTTGGTAGTCATAAGTGGACAGGGAAGGAAGTGCAGGCCCCAGATTCACTGCCACTGAAGTCAATGGGAGAGCGGAGCTGCTATGGCACTTCCGCTCCTCTGACAGATTCTGACAGAATCTCGCATTTCTGCAGTGCCTTCTGGGCTTCCAGGACCATCTATCTCAGCCAGCAGCACCCTGCTTTTGGTGGGCACCCACTGAGATGATAATGTATTAGATCTGACCTGCAGTTCCATGTAACTCCACAGATAATACAGTGATTCTTTTGTGAGTACTGATAGCAGTGATGGCTCCTCTGGCTCACACTGCTGCTGTTTCTGCATGTGCTGCTGTTCTGGGCTGGTGGGAGGAGTAAGGCAGAATCAGTGAGAGATGAGAGCAGACTAGATCTATCTATAGCAGATAATGACAGACTGCTACAAACCACAGATCTTCAGCATGTTTGCAGTTTTGCACTAGGTCAGCTGTAAATCACAAGTTGATCACACATCATGTGAACATCCTCACCTTTCACCTCAAATATCATAGATCTGAAACTTTGTGATGCTGCCATTGGCAATTTTCCATGTAGGCAAATTTCCGTGTGGGCAAATTTCCGTGTGGGCAATTTTCCGTGTGGGCAATTGTCCGTGTGGGCAATTTTCCGTGTGGGCAATTTTCCATTTGGGCATTTTTCCGTGTGGGCAATTTTCCGTGTGGGCAATATTCCTGTGGGCATTTTTCATGTGGGCAATTTTCCTGTGGGCAATTATCCTGTGGGCATTTTTCAGGGAACCCTCTGGGCTCACACCAAGAGGGATCTACAACCTCATCGTCATCCTCTCTGTTCTCAAACTCCTCACCCTGAGAGTCACCCTCCTCCTCTTCCTGCCATGAAAGCACAGTACAGTTCATGTGCACCTCTGGTGTCTAAGTTCTAAGTCTCATCAGGATCACCTCCACCCCCAGGTGGTTAATGTCTGGTGACGAGGGTCTGTATTCTGCTCGGTCTATACTACGTCATGTGCCGGATCCAACAGGAAAAAATTGCGGCATCAGTGCAGATGCTTTCCTCCTCTGGATCCAGTGAATCTTTGGAGGAGACCTCTGATGCCCATGGAATAGAATGTGTGAGCAGCTCTGCAGAATGATCCATCTGTAGTTCCCCACAGTAAGTTGGGTGTTTGGAAATTTGTGACATGGGAGTAAACAAGGTTGATTGGGGTCCACCTTTGAGGATTGTACTGTGTGTGATATTGAGGTGGAGGTAGAGGAGGAGAGGCCACTTGATGTAGCGCTTGCCATCCATTGGAGCACATGCTCCTTTTGAGCCTCATTTACAAGGCTTACAACTGTCCTGCTGCCAAAGAAAGGGAATTGAGTAGCCCTTCCACTAACAGATGTTGTCAGTGGTCCTTGGATAGGGCGAGATGGTGTTTGTTCGGTTGAGCATTCATTAACATTAATATCTAACCCAACTAACCCACGTGCAGGTCTAACACCAAGCCTATTCCACCTTCCACCACAACCTCACTTTTTCCCACTCATGTTGTACGTAGTCTCCCCCTCTTGTAAGCTGCTTTTTCACAACCTTAGGCCCACAGCTGTCAGTCACATGCGGATGCATTTTGTTGCAGTCGGCGCAGCATCAAAACGGTGCATACAGCATATGTCCCTGTGTACCCAATGTTAAAGATAGGTTCACAGGGCACTGCAGCACGCAAGGAGTAGTAGGCGGAGCATAGGTGGAGCATAGGTGTGGTTTCAGGGAGGAAGAAGGGAGGAAGTACACTGCCATCCGCAGCACTCCTGTATGCTAGTGTGAAACCAGCCTAAGTGTTCAGTTCACCTGCAGCGCTTGTGTGGAAATCTGGCCTTCTGATTTCTCACTGAAACAGTTTGATCACAAATGATTTGGATTAGCAAATGGGCCTCCTGAGACTGCAACACAGTTTTTGCACAATTTAGTTAGATGCTGGAAGATTGATTTCACACAGGACAGGATTCTATCTAGCTAACTGATAAGTTCACTTGCAGCACTAGCAGGAGAGGCTTCTCTGCACTGTGACACTGAGAAAATGGCACCAGCAAAACAAAAGGTCCACTTTTTATATGGCCAAGGAAATTTCACTTTGGCAGCCAATCATAGAAGACTTTATGTCATGACATTTAAGATCGTTTTTGTGCTCTGATTGGCTTCCGGTATCAACACACATAAAGTTGAGATGAAAAAAAAAAGAGTGCACCGCTCCTCTAATCTCTCCGCACCCCCTCCCCTGATCAAAAATGTGCCCCCATCCACATCGCTCATCATACAGCACCACTATCCTAGCCAAAATAATAACAAAAGCATTAGTGGAAATGTGGTCATTTACCGAATGTGCTACGTTCATGCCAAATTTGAGATTGGCATACGTTTTCTGAAGAAGTTCGCTCATCTCCAATTGTCTGGTGCTGCAACGTCCAGAGAGATGTATGTAGATCACATGGAAAAAAAATTGCAAAAGTACCTCAATCTGCCACACAGTTTTTGCACAATTTAGTTAGATGCTGGAAGATCGATTTCACATAGGTCAGGATCCAATCTAGCTAACTAACAAGTTCATTTGCAGCACCAGCAGGAGCAGCTTCCGTGCACTCTGACACTGGGAAAATGGCACCAGCAAAACAAGATGTCTGCTTTTTTATTGCCAGGGGCATATGACTTCGGCAGCCAATCACAGAAGACCTTGTGTCATGATGTTGTGGATGGTTTCTGCACCCTGATTGGTAGCCAGAATCAACACACATAAAGTTAATGGACAAAAGAGTGCTCCGCTACTCTAACCTCTCCACACCCCCTCCCCTCATTAAACACGTCTCCCCATTCCCACCGATCATCATACAGCACCACTATCTTACCCAAAGTAATAACAAAAGCATTAGTGGAAACGCAATGATTTATCGAACTGTGACCGAATTTTGCTGACTTTGAGTAAAAATGCTTGGGAAATTGAACATGAATCGGAATGTGCTACGTTTGTGCTGAATTTGAGATTGGCGAATGTTTTCTGAACAAGTTCGTCCATTTCTAGTTGTCATTCCATGCAACATCCACAGAGTTGCTTATAATAGAGAACAAGAGTAAGTGGACTTCAAGTGCGCTGCCAATTCAGGAACAAATCATAAACAATTTGGTTGAAGGTGGTTTATTTATCAAAGCATGTCAGAGTCAAATCCGACTCCTTCCTCAGAACAACTACATTTCACTCTGAAAAGCGTTGACAAATAAACCATCTTCAACCAAATTGTTTATGATTTGTTCCTGAATTGACAGTGCGCTTGAAGTCCACTTATTCTGGCTCTCTATTTCTACTTGCTTACGGTTGAGTTGTCAAACAGTGTGCCAATGTAAATGGAGACCTTTACCACCCTTGCATACGAGAGAGAATGCAAAATTATTTTATCTATTTATTAAAGCTTACATAATAAAGTACAGTATAAAACTGATGTGGCAAACCACATACATTTTTACCTTGGTTAAAGTGATTTCAAGTGTTTGGAAACAAAACTTTAAAGCTTTTTCTTGAAATAGCAGGAAAAATAATATTTTTATATCAAATTGCACTAAACATTTTCATTTTTTTTCACATTGGTGGCTTTCATTTACATTTTAAGAAGAATACACCTGTCATATTTCATGCAAATCTGAGGCTACACTATTCCCACTGGGAAGAGTTTTATTTCTGGACATATTATTAATTTTGCACTGACAGGTGCAGAACGAATATGCTTTCCTTCTGAGATTAGCTACTAATGTTTCTTGTGGGCACAGAACCATTGTACGCAAATCAAACTTAATCAAAATGATCATAAGGTTATTTTCCGCTGCTTTTTTAAATACTCATACTGTGTTTCATAGGCAGCATAAAAGCTAGTCAACTGGAAAATACTAATTTCACAGGCCAGACCACCACATCTTTAGGATTGTGTAAGCCAAGTGAATATTAAGTATAATGATCAATGAACCCTATCAAACAAATAAAAATGGATCATTTATTCTTTTTATGAGAAAATGCATCAAGTATCTGGTTGCTACATTTGGATTGAGTAAATGGAAAACCGATAACACATAATAAGTCCTAGGTCAGTGAAAACTTCATTGTGGGTTTACATGGACCCTATAATGGTGTTGGTTAGAATCCACCTTTGAAGATAACCGTAACTCTTTCCCACCATAATCAATTTTTATTTTGGTGCTTTAATTCTTTTTCTCTTTTTATTTCAAGTCATATTTATAAATACTGTATATATAAATATTACATACAATAGTTTTCTCTCATATGTATAGCTCCATCTCTTATTACATAGCATCCTCTCTAGTTATGTATAGCGCCACCCCTTACTCCACAATATCCTCTCTTGTTATGGACAGTGTCAAACTTTATTATTTAGAACCACTTTTATATACAGCACCATCCCATACATAGCGTATTCTCTTGCTATTTTTGTTATTTGTAGCACCCTCTCATTAATACATAAAGTCCGCTTTTGTTAAATGTAGTGCCCTCTCTTTATTTTATAACATCCTTTTTTGCTAGACATAAAATAAAATCGCTGCTTTTGAAGTATGAGAAAGCTTCTTTTTTTAAAACTGTAATTTTTATTGAGGTTAATAAATGTTTAACAAACATCATACGAAGAAAGCATTCACATTGAATCGGTATGGTAAGTGTCATGGATCCACCCCTCAGTGTGTCTGAGAAACAGTTACCGACATCTCAGCCATCCAAACTTGATCTTTGAGTACAATTTGACTAGCACCTAGATGGGTAATGAGTGAAAAATTCTACATTTCTGTTTTTTTTCAGTCAAGATGGGGTTCAGAGTGTACATTAACCCCTTTACCCTCGAGGGTGGATTGCACATTAATGACCTGGCCAATTTTTACAATTCTGCCACCTTCCGTTTATGAGGTAATAACTCTGGAACGCTTCAACAGTTCTTGGCAATTCTGAGATTGTTTTTTCGTGAAATTTTGTACTTCAAGTTAGTTGTAAAATTTCTTCAATATTTATTTGTGTGAAAATGGAAATTTGGCGAAAATTTGGAAAATTTTGCAATTTTCAAACTTTTAATTTTTATGTCCTTAAAAAAGAGAAATATGTCACACAAAATAGTTCATAAATAAGATTTCCCACAAGTCTACTTTACATCAGCACAATTTTGGAACCAAACATTTTTTTTTTAGGAAGTTGCAAGGGTTAAAATTTGCCCAGCGCTTTCTCATTTTTACGACAACATTTACAAAACCATTTTTTTAGGGACCACGCAAATTGTTTTTTCAGAGAGGAAGAGGACTAGAACTCTACTGCCACCTATTGGAAGTAGCAATCCTAACAGTCAATGTCGACCCATTAATGAGCCTTGTCACATGACTTAGGATAAAAGCCAAACCAGAATCTCAATTTGCAGACACTGTGTTTCGGGGTACTGCCCCTCTTCACTGCAAAGTGGAGATCTGGTTTGGCTGAGTGAGAGGCATCTGACCAGGATCCAAGAAGTATTTACGAGAGGAGCATTGTGGCTTTAAGTCTCCTCACCTTGACATGCTTAACATGTCACTCTCTGCAAGGAGAAACGATACTTCTTGGATCCCGGTCAGACGCTTCTCACTCAGCCAAACCATATCTCCACTTTGCACTGACGAGGGGCAGTACCCTGAAACAGTGTCTGCAAATTAAAATTCTGGTTTGGTTTTTATCCTAAGTCATGTGACAAGGCTCATTAAAGGGTCGACATTGACTGTTAGGATTGCTACTTTCAATAGGTGGCACTAGAGTTCTAGTCCTCTTCTTCTCTCAAGAGACAATTTGCATATTTCCCAGAGGAGCATTGCGGCTTTAAGTCTCCTCAGCTTGACATGCTTAACATGTCACTTTCTGCAAGGAGAAAGATACTTCTTGGATTTAAGGACCACCTCACATTTGAAGTCACTTTGAGGGGTCTTTATGGCAGAAAATACCCAAAAGTGACACCATTCTAAAAAACTGCACCCCTGAAGCTGATGAAAACCACATTCACGAAGTTTATTAACCCTTCAGGTGTTTCACAGGAACAAAAGCAACATGGAAGTAAAAAATTAACATTTAACTTTTTAGTCACAAAAATTATATTCAGCAACCATTTTTTTATTTTTACAAGGATAAAAGGATAAAATGGATAGATAATGTTGTTGTTCGATTTCTCCAAAGTACACTGATACCCCATATGTGGAGGAAAACCACTGTTTGGGCGCATGGCAGAGTTCGGAAGGGAAGGAACACCGTTTGACTTTTTCAAACCAAAATTGGCTGGAATTGAGATCAGATGCCAAGTCGTGTTTGGAGAGCCCTTGATGTGCCTAACCAGTAGAAACCCCCCACAAGAGACCCCATTTTGGAAACTAGACCCCCCAAGGAACTTATCTAGATGTGTGATGAGCACTTTGAACCCCCAAGTATTCACTACAGTTTATAACACCCTGGCGCAAAAATAAAAAATCATTTTTTTTCCACAAACATGATTTTTTAGCCCCCAAATTTTTATTTTACCAAGGGTAACAGGGTAAATTGCACACCAAAAGTTGTTGCTCAATTTGTCCTGAGTACGCTAATAACCCATATGTGGGGGGGAACCACTGTTTGGGCACACGGCAGAGCACAGAAGGAAAGGAACACCGTTTGACTTTTTCAAACCAAAATTGGCTGGAATTGAGATTGGACGCCATGTCGCATTTGGAGAGCCCCTGATGTGCCTAAACAGTGGAAACCCCACACAAGTGACCCAATTTTGGAAATTAGACCCACAATTGAGATCAGACACCAAGTCGTGTTTGGAGAGCCCTTGATGTGCCTAACCAGTGGAAACCCCCCACAAGAGACCCAATTTTGGAAATTAGACCCACAAAGGAACTTATCTAGACGTGTGGTGAGCACTTTGACACCCCAACTGTTTCACTTAAGTATATAATGCCCAGGTGTGAAAATAAAAAATCATATTTTTTCCACAGACATGATATTTTAGTCCCCAATTTTTTATTTTCCCAAGGATAACAGGAGAAATTGGACCCAAAAAGTTGTAGTGCAATTTGTCCTGAGTATGCTGATAACCCATATGTGGGGGGAACCACTGTTTGGGTGAACGGCAGAGCTCAAAAGTGAAGGAGCGCCGTTTGACTTTTTCAAACCAAAATTTGCTGGAATTGAGATCGGACGCCATGTCGCGTTTGGAGAGCCCCTGATGTACCTAAACAGTGGAAACGCCCCACAAGTGACCCCATTTTGGAAACTAGACCCCATACGGAACTTATCTAGATGTGTGTTGAGAACCCCCAAGTGTTTCACTAAAGTTTATAATGCCTGGGCGTGAAAAAAAAACATTTTTTTCCACAAAAATGATTTTTTAATCCCCAATTTTTTTATTTTCCCAAGGGTAACAGGAGAAATTGGACCCCAAAAGTTGTGTTGTCACCAATCAACACTCAGCTGCTGCTAAATGTACTCACAGAGGAAGCAGAAAGGGGGATGGAGGGGGGTAAAAAGAGGGGCAAAGGGATAGGGGACGGGGAAGAGGGATTGGGGTGGATAAAGAGAGATCGGGCAGGGATCGGGGATCAAAACACTTATGGTTGTACTCTCTCTTCTTTCTTCTGTCTTGTCATCTTTCTTCTTCCTTCTTTTTTCAGCAGGGATTGTGGAGTCACAGGCTTCTGTGGCACCACAAGGCCCAACACAGCAGGAGATTCAGCAGTGTGACTGCTCTGCAGGAATTCTTAGCTAGTGTGGTCATACCGCTGCTGTGACCTGTCATTGGTGTGATCGATGATGACATCGATCACACCAATCAGAGCTGGCACTGGTGATGCCGGTGTTGTTAGGCACTGGCCTAGGATTGGAGCTCATAGCTCGGATCCTAGGCACTGGCAGGTCACTGGCAGGGCACAGCGTGGTCACACCACGGCTGTGCTGTGTGATTGGCACAATCAACGATTACATCGATCATGCCAATCAGCAGCTCCAGGCCATACCTGGCCTTTCCTAGGCATCGGCCTAGGATTGGTGCTCTTATAGCACCGATCCTTGGCAGGTCACCAGCAGGGCACAGCGCGGTAACACTGTGGCTTTGCCCTGCGATTTGTGTGATTGATGTGATCGTCGATAGCACCAATCTGAGAAGTTTTTGCCGATGACTGGCATTGCCAGGTAGCAGCCTATAATCGAGTACATCGGTACTCGATCCTAGGATGGGACATCACTGTTTCAAGCAATCTGATTGACTGAAACAATGAGAGAAGCTGTGATTGGCTGTTCAGAATTGAGCAGCCAATCACAGCAATCGTGAGTGCGGGTGGGCAGGGACACCCCCCAGGATGCCAACACCATCTTCCCACAGGTAAGATAGCACCAGAATTTTAATGCGTTCACTGCAACTTCGGTCATAGTGCCACATTAAAGATATGACTTACTATACCGTCATTGGTCAGACAGGCCCATATCACATGGACGGTATAGTAGGTCGGATGGTAGAGAGGGGTTAATGTGAAAAAAATGAACTTATTTGAATTTACCAAATGACTGCAATGAAATAAAGAGTGAAAATTTAAAGGGGTCTGAATACTTTCTGTCCCCATTGTATAATGAAATGGGGGCGAGATAAGATGCAATCAGGGACTTATAATAACTTTGGGGGGAGAAGCTTCTATCGGGGACTTATAATGAATTGACTACTGGCAAGAACTATCTCAGGTTCTTATAATGAATTTGGTGGGAGGGGCAAATGCTGTAGAAGAACTTATAATGAATTGAGAGGTAAAGGAACGTTTTAGTAAAGTGCGAGACTTCCTGTTGTGACTAGGCCTCAGGGGTCACAAAGATTATGACATCATGATGTGTCGTTGTGTGACGTTACAATGCATCGTGACCACTGTGGCCTAGTAGTGGATGGATGTACTGACCTATACTGAAGAACAGGCAGATGAGGCATGCGACAACTGAAAGAAGAGGTCCCTAGGACCAGATGATGAGCAGCAAACAGTGGGGATGCTGGAGAGGTGATACAGATGAATGTTCTTTGGAACACTTCTTCATTGATTATCAACTCGTTTAAAAGGGTCATTAGTCAGTGTTGCAGATGTGAAAGGTGTTAGTTAGTACTTTGTTTGTTTTTTGTTCTGATGTTTGCGGAGATAAAGCTTTTTCATTTAAGCTACTTGATTGTGCTTTGATAGCATTCAAGAGTTTATATATTGGGGACAATTGTACCCCCAATCGTGTGTTTTTTTTGGTGAAAGGCTTCCTATAGTAAAGCAAAAATCAAAACACAAATCTCAGATATGTACAATGCAATACATATTCTAATATGATATACAGAAAATTAAAAGCCAAAATTACTAGTACTAACCAAGTTAATGTGGTATCTCCCTGGAAAATAATTGCAAATCATGAAAGCGTTCATGGGCATAAACCCCTTGATTTCATTTGCAATTTGAATATTTTAATTATATTACAAATGTTCATAACAAAAATGAAATCATCCCTATCTACAAAGCTATTATACAAATGTGTCTCTGCTGTTTACCATGGCGTCTGTCACGTATTGGATATTATATCTGTTGTCAAGTCATTTGTCATCATTTTCTTAATTAATGGCACCGGCTACCATTACAAGAAAATGGAAGGCAATGACTTATGGAAGTAAGCAGCGAGCACCAGATACTGTGGCATAATATCTCAATAAGCTGAGAGACACATTTTCTCAATTTCTCCTTTCTGCACAACACACAATAGTGCACTGCTTTATAATCTATTTATTATGCAGATTTTTTTTCTTTATTGTTTCTTTCTTCACGTTGCTCTAAAGTTTGGGTACAAAGATTAATTTGGAATGTCAGTACAATTCAATATTCTCAGTATGTCTCTTTGCTTACAACAATCACCAGATATATTTTATAGACCAATAGTTACAAGGAGAGATTTCTGAACAGCTTCAAATCTGACAGACTTTAAACCAACAGATCTTAAATAAGCTGCTTACTAAGCCCATAACTCTTTACAATCTCTTCCTCAGGCATACACAACATAGTTATCCTATCTCCTATAAACAAGGTCTCTAGTTCTTTTTCTGAGTGTATAAATTATGGGAACATCTATTGTATTTTTACTTTATACAATGTATGTAAAATGTAAATATATACTTTTTTTCCAGTCTAATGTGCATTATGTAACTTGTATGATAATTAAAGTTAATTAGTAATGTTGGTGTTGAGACAGCATCAAGCTTCAATAATATCTAAATGCATAAATATCAAATGTAGGATGATCCCTTTTTCCTAGCAAAATCCAAGTTAAAGAAGGCAGCTTTAGCATTCAAGAATGATTAACTTGATATATCCCCTTAACCACCAACCCTGTTTTCACCTTCCTCAAAATGCAACATTTTTCAATTGTGACCAGTGTCTCTTTATGCGGTAATAACTCTGGAATGCTTCAATGTATTTCAGTGATCCTAAGAATGCTTTTTCGTGAAACATTGTAATTTATGTTAGTAGTAAATTTAGGTTGGTATTTTTGCATTTTTTGTGAAAATATCAGAAATTTGGTGAAAAATGTGAACATTTTGCAATTTTCAAACTTTATATTTTTTTGTTCTTAACCCCTTCACGACATGCCCCGTACTAGTGCAACACATGTCGTGTCTCCCACTTTCATGTGGGCTCCGGCGCTGAGCCCACATCAAAGTCGTGACATGTCAGCTGTTATGTACAGCTGACATGTGCACGCAATAGCGGCAGGTGGAATCGCGATCCACCTGCCGCTATTAACTAGTTAAATGCTGCTGTCAAACACTGACAGCGGCATTTAACTACCACTTCTGGCTGCACGGCCGGAAATGAGCGCATTGCTGACCCCGTCACATGATCGGGGGTCAGCGATGCGTCAGGATAGTAACCATAGAGGTCCTCGAGACCTCTATGGTTACTGATGCTGGCCTGCTGCGAGTGCCACCCTGTGGTTGGCACTCATAGTAAGCCTGCAATTCAGCTACATAGCAGCGATCTGAGGATGATTTAACGATATGAGTGGGCATATTTTATAAGCGTTTATTTCAGTGTGTGCAGGGAGCATAACTAAAAGAGCCACCTTGTCAGAAAGCAGCATTAGTGCTGCACAAAGTGGCTCTTTTAGTTACCCCTGAGGGGGGGGTGACAGGTTCCCTTTAAAATAAATAGACTACCTGTATTGTATAGGTATGTAGTGTAGGTATGTAGTCTATTTTTTTTAAATTTGGTATGAACTTGAATGCTTAATAAACCTACTGTTACATAGAGTATTATCAAAGCGTGGAATTACTACTCTTTTAGCATAAACGTCCATGTCCCTTTACTCCTCCATACATTTGCAGATGAAGATTTTCTTCTATCCGCGGGCATGACTGCAGCAGCTGTATACTCTGTGGGCATACAATGGAGTTGTGATATTCACAACTTGGTCAGGTGAACACCCCTCTCACCTCACCTAACTTCCTCTTCTATATACTGTATCACCCTATGCACACTTGTTTCTCCTCTACAAATTACTTTTGAGGAATAAAACAAAGCTCAGAAGGGAAAAGTCGCCATATTGCAGAGTAGATTTTGCTATAATGGTTTGCAGGTACCATGTCACATTGGCAGAGCCCTTGAGTTGCCAGAACAGCAGAACCCTCACATAACTAACCCCATTTTGCAAACCACGCCCTCAATAAATTCATCTAAGTGTTCAGTAATCATATTGACAATGCAGGTGTGTCACACAATTTTATACCATTGGGCAGTGAAGAAAATATAATAATTTTTTTTACCACAAAAACTTTGTTTTAGCCCATTATATTACATTTTCACACAGGGAAATTGGTAAAAATGGCACCAAAATTTGCCACACAATTTTTGCAAAGCGTACCAATAACCTAGATGTAGCTGTACAGTACTACTTAGCAGCACAGCGAGACTAGAGATGCAAGGAGTGCTATTTGACTATTGTAGCACAGATTTTCCTTGAATAGTTTGTGGATTCCATATATCGAACCCTTAAGTGCCAGATGAGCAGAATCCCCCCTCAAGTGATGCCATTTTGGAAATTACACCACTCTGGGAATTTATCTACAGGTTCATTGACGATTTTCAAAGAAACAGCCATATCTCTCACGTGTCTGAAGTGAAGATGTCCCATGGTACATACGGTGATCTCATTGAGGCCACCACAGTTCATTGTCCTCACTCACAGTGAAGTGTGGGAACTCAGCCTCAGTGACCTGCAGTAACCTTGATGATGTCATGGCTAGTCACTGAGGCTGCGCTCACAGCACCTCATTCTTCCATGGTTTTCAGCTTGGACAGCCGTATCATGGCATCATCCAGGTTGTAGACTACATATTGCAAACATGGATTTCGCCATGGGACATCTTCACGTCAACAGGTGAGGGATATAGTTGTTTAATATTTTTCTTTTTTATGGGGTACATGGGGTACAATGGAATGGGCGTAAGGTCAGGGCCAGCATCAGCACCCGGGCAAGTGCCGGGGCCCTAGTGAGACGGGGGGCCCATTTTGACAAGTGTTAAAAATAATAATAATAATAAAAAAATCGTACTATTCTCACCTTCTGGCAGCCCCCGCAGCCTTCCCGATCCTTGCGATGCTCCCGTTCCCAGTAATGCCTTGCGGCAATGACCCCAGATGACGTAGCGGTCTCGCGAGACCGCACATCATCACAGGTCATTGTCGCAAAGCATCACTGGGAACCGGAGCTGATGGGAGCATCGCTAAGGCCTGGGCTGGATCTGGGGGCCGCCAGAAAGTGAGTATATAACTGTTTTTTATTTTAATTCTTTTTTTAACAGGGATATGGTGCCCACACTGCTATATACTATATGGCTGTGTTATATACTATGTGGCTGTGTTATATGCTACTTGGCTGTGCTATATACTACGTGGCTGTGCTATATACTACGTGGGCTGTGTTATATGCTACGTGGCTGTGCTATATACTATGTGGCTGTGCTATATACTACATGGCTGTGCTATATGCACCGTATGCTGAATTATTAGGCAAGTTGTATTTTGATCACATGCTACTTTTTATACATGTTGTCCTACTCCAAGCTGTTCAGGCTTGAGAGCCAAGTATCAATTAAGTAAATCAGGTGATGTACATCTCTGTAATGAGGAGGGGTGTTGTCTAATGACATCAAAACCCTATATAAGGTGTGCTTAATTATTAGGCAACTTCCCTTCCTTTGGCAAAATGGGTCAGAAGAGAGATTTGACGGGCTCTGAAAAGTCCAAAATTGTGAGATATCTTGCAGAGGGATGCAGCAGTCTTGAAATTGCCAAACTTTTGAAGCATGATCACTGAACAATCAAGCGTTTCATGGCAAATAGCCAACAGGGTCGCAAGAAGCATGTTGGGCAAAAAAGGCGCAAAACAACTGCCCATGAATTGCGGAAAATCAAGCGTGAAACTGCCAAGATGTCATTTGCCACCAGTTTTGCCAGATTTCAGAGCTGCAACGTTACTGGAGTAATAAAAATCACAAGGTGTGCGATACTCAGGGACATGGCCAAGGTAAGGAAGGCTGAAAAACGACCACATTTGAACAAGAAACATAAGATAAAGCGTCAAGACTGGGCCAAAAAATATCTTAAGATTGACTTTTCAAAGGTTTTATGGACTGATGAATTGAGAGTGACTCTTGATGAGCCAGATGGATGGGCCAGAGGCTGGATCAGTAAAGGGCAGAGAGCTCCACTCAGACTCAGACGCCAGCAAGGTGGAGGTGGGGTACTGGTATGGGCTGGTATCATCAAATATGAACTTGTAGGACCTTTTTGGGTTGAGGATGGAGTGAAGCTCAACTCCCAGACCTACTGCCAGTTTCTGGAAGACAACTTCTTCAAGCAGTGGTACAGGAAGAAGTCGGTATCGTTCAAGAAAAACATGATTTTCATGCAGGACAATGCTCCATCACATGCCTCCAACTACTCCACAGCATGGCTGGTCAGTAAAGGTCTCAAAGAAGGAAAAATAATGACATGGCCCCCTTGTTCACCTGATCTGAAAGCCATAGTGAACCTGTGGTCCCTCATAAAATGTGAGATCTACAGGGAGGGAAAACAGTACACCTCTCAGAACAGTGTCTGGGAGACTGTGGTGGATGCTGCATGCAACGTTGGTCATAAACAGATCAAGCAACTGACAGAATCTATGGATGGAAGGCTGCTGAGTGTCATCATAAAGAAAGGTGGCTATATTGGTCACTAATTTTTTGGGGTTTTGTTTTTGCATGTCAGAAATGTTTATTTCTAAATTTTGTGCAGTGTTATTGGTTTACCTGGTGAAAATAAACAAGTGAGATGGGAATATATTTGGTTTTTATTAAGTTGCCTAATAATTCTGCACAGTAATAGTTACCTGCACAATCAGATATCCTGCTAAGATAGCCAAATCTAAAAAAAACCACTCCAACTTCCAAAAATATTAAGCTTTGATATTTATGAGTCTTTTCGGTTGACTGAGAACATAGTTGTTGATCAATAATAAAAATAATCCTCTAAAATACAACTTGCCTAATAATTCTGCACACAGTGTACCACGTGGGCTGTGTTATATACTACGTGGCTGTGTTATATGCTACGTGGCTGTGTTATATACTACGTGGCTGTGCTATATACTACATGGCTGTGCTATATAATACGTGGGCTGTGTTTATATACTACGTGGCTGTGTTATATGCTACTGGGCTGCAATATGCTACATGGCTGTGCTATATACTATGTGGCTGTGCTATGTACTACGTGGGCTGTGTTATATACTATGTGGGCTGTGCTACATGCTACGTGGCTGTGCTATATACTATGTGGGCTGTGCTATATACTACTTTGCTGTGCTTTATACTACGTGGCTGTGCTATATACTACGTGGCTGTGCTATATGCTACCCATTTTGTACTTTACAAATGTTCTACGTTAATACTTTCTTATGTCTACTTTAAAAAGTTTTCCATTAAAAAATTGCTATATTCAATGTATGCAGTTTTTTCTTTGCGGCAAGTTCAGCTAACAATAAAATGCAAACTGGTAACTGAGGAATTACTTCAAAAAAAAGCAGAGAGTATGTCGCCTATAAATATAGCATGCTTCAAAAAACAACTATAAGAGGAAAAATAATACCCATAGATGGAATGAAAGACACAATGAGGGGGCCTCATCATCTAAATTACAGGTGATTAATCTATCTAGTCATGAGCTCACGGTGCCACAAAGGGAAGTTTTGGGACTGGGGCTAACTTTTTCACCAACTTCACCCTTCAATTCTTTTTCAGCCATAAAGGATTTGCAATTGTTTGCCCGCAAGCTGGTTCTAAAAAAGATGCATGAAAAACCGGCGGCTGGTAATTTAACAGATACGGACTTACAGATTTTGAAAAACCTGGAGGAATTGGAGGGTGAACAGCATTCACAGAATTTGACAACTAATGTAAGTAAATTTGTTCCCCCCACCCCAAAGAAATTCCCTTCCCTTAGTCTTTACCCAGATATAGATCTATTTGTTAAGTTGGTTGCTAAAGAATTTGAACAAATTGGCATAATAGATCATAATCAAAATCTCTCTCGAGCCCATAGAATGGCCCTAAAAGAACTCAAAACCCTTGGGGGGGTCGTGATAAAGCCCGCCGACAAAGGTGGCAATGTGGTAATATGGCCGACGCACCTATATGAAAGGGAGGCATTTAGGCAATTACGGGACGAGACTTGTTATAAAAAACTAACATTTAACCCCACCTCCAAATACCAGCAGGAGTTGCAAAATATTTTGGATGCCGCATTCTACAAGGGATTGATCAATAAAGATCTTCAAAACCATTTAATTCCACCCTATCCCCGTATGCCATGCATATATTTCATCCCTAAAATCCATAAAAATCCCACGGCCCCCCCAGGACGCCCTATAGTTTCGGGCAACGGTAATCTGTGCGAAACTATATCTAAATTCTTGGACTTCCATCTCAAGCCCTTGGTGTGGGACCTCCCGTCCTACGCCAAGGACACAAGTGATGTTTTGAGGAAAATTGAGGGGATACCGTGGGAAGAAGATATGTGGCTGATGTCCATGGACGTTGAAGCTTTATATACTTCCATCCACCATCAGGACGGTATACAAGCGGTGAAAACCTTCTTGGCAATGACAGAGCATGACCCCGAATTTAATGACTTTCTCATTGTGTTATTATCCTTTGCTTTGGAGCACAACTTTTTCATTTTTAAGGAGAGCATATACCTGCAAAGGCAAGGCACCGCCATGGGTGCGGCCTTTGCATCATCCTACGCAAATTTATTTTTAGGTATGTGGGAGAGGGGTATTTTTTTCACTCGGCCGGTGGCGCACATCGAGAAGGTCCTGTTCTGGACCCGCTACATAGACGATATCTTGGTCGTGTGGCAGGGCCCGGAGCAGGACCTTCTCGATTTTGTTAGGATTCTCAATGATAATCCTTTAAATATAAGATTAACCTGCAAGCACAGCCAAACAAATATTGATTTTTTGGACATTCAAATAATGGGACATAAGGGAAAAACTTTGGAGACTGATGTCCATCGAAAAAAGACGGCCGTAAATACCCTCCTCCACGCCACTTCATCGCATCCCAGGCCCTTAATTAATGGTATTCCCACCGGACAATTCTTAAGGGCAAGGCGGATTTGCTCGGAGGATGCATCCTTTCGGAAGCAAGCTAGTGCCCTAACAGCCAGATTTGAAGAACGTGGCTACTCTAAAAGAAGTATTAAAAAGGGATTTCAAAGAGCCAAAGTGGCAAAACGTGCCGAATTGCTACAACCATGTAGAAAAGCCGCAAGTGATCCCACCGTGAGATTCATTACCACATATAATGGCAAATCGCATCAAATGAAGGAAGTTTTAAGAAAATTTTGGCCTATCCTCACGGCGGACCATGCCTTGGTAAAACATCTCCCATACCAGCCAGCTATCACCTTTAGGCGTTCACCGAATCTGAAGGACCAATTGGTCCGCAGTTATTATAAAGGACCTCATCCAGCTAAATCCTTCTCATCCAAAGGCCCAAAATGGGGATTTTATCCCTGTGGCCAATGTATTTCCTGCCCCAACATGTCACGTGCAACTGAATTTCCATCAAGTGATGGCAAAAAAACATTTACAATTACGCAGCACATCACATGCAATACCATAGGAGTTGTCTACCTTGCTTCATGCGCATGCCCTAAACTATATGTGGGACTTACATCTAGACCCCTCAAGATCAGGATTAGGGAGCATTTTCGAGACATCTTAAATGCATCTGCTATTGAAGACGTATCCTTGTTAAAGCCTATACCTAGGCATTTTAAGGAGTTCCATGGTTGCGATGCCACATTACTATCTGCGGTAGGCATTGATCGGGTACATATTGACAGTCGGGGAGGGGACTGGAGGAAAAAATTAGCACAGCTGGAGGTCCAATGGATTTACAAAGTAGGCTCGGTCCAACCACACGGACTTAATGAAATCCTCAGCTTTGCCCCGTTTTTGTAGATTTATGGTAATATTTGTTTTATGCTTTTAATTTGTGTACTGTCTCTTTTTAATAACATGTTTTTATTTTTTTAGTATCAAGCAGCCCTATTCTACTGCAGTATGAATTAATAAGGCGCTAATTGGGTGGCGGCTTTATTTTAATCCCCGGCAAGCATACTCTACTACTCTGCATACTGGAGATCGCCTAGAGGGATTGAATTATACAATAAACTTCGCTGTAGCTAATTTGTGTAACCTATGTATTGCTGTGTTAATGGAATTTTAGATAATTATATATAAACCAATAGTTATTTTATATGTATTATATATATATTTATAATTTTTGTATGTTCATGTAATACATAAGGATATTTATTGATATTTGATAGTAATTTTTTTGTAATTATGCACTTTTTTGTATATGCACTTTATTATAAATTATGTCAGGGATCTGTATTTCTATGAAGTATATATATTGGATATTTATTTCTTGTTTAGAATAATTTATTTTTCACTAATTGTATGCACTTTATTGCTTATTTATTTTTATAATATTATGCTGGTATTCCATATCTATGGATTTTTTTGAAATATATACATTTCACTTATTCTCTGTTTGAAATGATGATTAATTGTATGTGCTTTATCATATATTAATATTTTTAAAATTATGTCGGGGAGATATGTAATAGTTCAAACCCGTATGGTTTAAACTTATGTTTTCACTTTTTTTGCACTATTGCACCTATGCACTATTTGCACTATAGAGATCGACATAAGGTTTTAGGCCAATAGGAAAACGCATTATATAGCACAGCTTAGTTACCTCTTCCAGGCCATGAATGAAGAGACAACATCTCTTGGTAAGCGGTGTGCGCTTGCGCCGGCTCTCTGCTACGGCGTTGCCGTGGAGACGCGTCCAGGTTGGTCCCGGGCACGCCTCCCTCCTTGACGCGTCAGGAGGTGGGCGGCCCGTGATCATGTGACGCCGATCTGTGGTGGCGTCATGCGGTGTAGTCGGCGGAAGCGCCGCTATTCAACTGCTGCCGCCCATAATAAAGCCGGTACTATTTAAGCAATCCCACGTTCCAAGCCATAATACTTTCCCCGCAGACGAAGCCACAGGCGAAACGCGCGTCCGGGTCCAGTCACCGCCGCTTCTCACAAGGTAATTGACTTCTTTCACTTGCAATCCCATGCTCTTGCCAGTCAGACCTCTTTAGGGCACATGTACCCCGGTATTCATCACTTTGATGTTCTGAGGGCTATGTAGACAGTGCAGAGAAGCTTAGGCTCATAGTGCATGGGTGCAATTTGCATTACAAAGCATATTATGGAGTAGGTGCAATAATCGGTGGATAACATTCATATTACCACCAAGGAATATAACTTGTGGCACCTGTGTTATTTGTTCATTGCCTTTGTGGCATTTGGCGGTGGTCTTTCTGTGCAGCTTTACCCCCTTTTTTTCAATTATTGATAACAGAAAATGTATATGTTGTTTGAAGGATATATCAAATAAAGGAAATCCTTTTATTTACGGCTAAATGCTTCCATTCTTTCTAAATTGGATGTGTGGTAACTGAGGAAGCGGGAGTAGGTCACAAAAATTGGCATATAAGAGGTTGACTTATATAAAGCCCCTCTGCTGTATGGTATTGTAGAATTTACAATAGCTATCACTCATGCAATAAGTGGAATCTGGCATTGTACTATACCTATATTTCTCTGCTGTATCTGTGCATTATGAATCATGGTATGTGTTAAAGGGGGGGCCCACTGAGACTCTTTCGCCAAGGGCCCTCAAAAATCTGGAGCCGGCACTGTGTAAGGTAAATATTTTTAATTTTTAAATAAATTTGTAAAACAGAATGTGGATTTTTATTTACAATATGACTATGGGGTTAGTAATAGAGAGGCATATTATAGACAGCCCTTAGCTGTCTGCTTTACCTTGGCTGGTTGTCAAAATTGGAGGGGACCCCATGCCGTTTTTAAAATTATTTATTTATCCCTCTATATTTGATAACCAGCCATGCCTGCAGCTGTCAGTTTTGCCATGCTAGTTATCAAAAATAGAACAGATACCACGTAATTTGTTAAAAAATTATTTATTTATAACACAGGCGACAGATGATGAATGCTCCCATCAGTGGTGCATGCTCTTTCTGTTATCATTGAGAAGCAGACGTATGCTGGTGAGAGTAGTACGTACCACTGATCAGAGCTGCCGTGTGGATGACAGCATGGGAAACACTTGGTGTTTGGGGTGCCGAACTTAAACAGTAACACAGGCTTTCTGGTGAAGTCCATGTTTGGGATCCGTGCCCGAACAGTAGGTCTTCGGTACGGACCCCAAACTTTGCTCTTCAGGTTTGCCCATTACTAAACACAATTAAACACAAAATGTCATTTATAAATGAATGCCTTTATTATTAAAGGAAAAAGAAATCCAAACCTACAGGGCCCTGTGTGAAAAGGTGATAGCTTCCTAAACACAATTACTGGTTTTGCCATGCTTAGCAGCAACAACTGCAATCAAGCATTTGTGATAACTGACAATGAGTCTATTATAACTCTCTGGAGGAATTTTGGCCCACTCATCTTTGCAGAATTGTTGCAATTCAGCCACATTGGGGGGTTTCCGGACATGAAATACCTTTTTATGGTCTTTTCACATCATCTCAATCGGATTAAGGTCAGGACTTTAAAAGGGCCACTCCAAATTCTTAATTTTGTTTTACTTAAGCCAATCACAGATGAACTTGCTGGTGTGTTTTGGATCTTTGTCCTGCTGCAGAACCCAAGTGTGCCTCAGCTTGAGGTCACAAACAGATGGCCAGACATTATCCTTCAGGATTTTTTGGTAGACAGCAGAATTCATGATTCCATTTACCACAGCAAGTCTTCCATATCCTAAAGCAGCAAAACAGCCCCAGACCATCATGCTACCACCACCATATTGTATTATTGGTATGATGTTCCCTTTCTGAAATGCTGTGTTACTTCTCCACCAGCTGTAATGGGACATACACCTTCCAAAAAGTTCAACAAAAGTCTTGGAGATCAACAAATTGTTTTCAGGAAAAACTGAGACAAGCCTTTTGTGTTCTTATTACTCAGCAGTGGCTTTCATCTTAGAACTCTGCCATGCAGGCTATTTTTGCCCAGTCTCTTCCTTAAGGTGGCTTCATGAACATTGACCTTTACTGAGGCAAGTGAGGCCTGCAGTTCTTTTTATGTTGTTGTGGGGTCTTTTTTTGACCTCTTGGATGAATCGTTGTAGCGCTCTTGGGGTAACTGTAGTCTGTCTGCCACTCTTGGGAAGGTTCATCACTAGGGTTGAGCGAAACGGGTCAGCCATTTTCAGAAGTCGCCGACTTTTGGCAAAGTCGGGTTTCATGAAACCCGACCCGACCCCTGTGTGGGGTCGGCCATGAGGTCGGCGATCTTCTGAATCTGGTATCGGAATTCCGATACCGAGTTCCGATATGTTTGCGATATCGGGAATCGGTATCGGAATCCATATTTAAGTGTTAAATAAATAATCAAAATAAAAAATATTGATGTACTCTCCCTCGGACGCGCCCTGGTACTAAACGGCAGCCTTCCTTCTTAAGGATGAGCACGTGAATGACCTGCGGTGACGTCGCGGCTTGTGATTGGTCGCGAGCGGTCACATGGGCGGTCACGCGACCAATCACAAGCTGCGACGTCATCTAAGGTCCTTCACGCGCTCATTCTTAGGAAGGAAGGCTGCCGGAAAGAAGCAGGGCGCGTCCGAGGGTGAGTATATACCTAATAGGAATATACTCACCTTCGGACGCGCCCTGCTTCTTTCCGGCAGCCTTCCTTCCTAAGAATGAGCGCATGAAGGACCTTAGATGATGTCGTGGCTTGTGATTGGTTGCGTGACCGCCCATGTGACCGCTCGCGACCAATCACAAGCCGCGACGTCACCGCAGGTCATTCACGCGCTCATCCTTAGGAAGGAAGGCTGCCGTTTAGTACCAGGGCACGTCCGAGGGTGAGTATATCAATATTTTTTATTTTGATTCTTTATTTTACACATTAATATGGATCCCAGGGCCTGAAGGAGAGTTTCCTCTCCTTCAGACCCTGGGAACCATAGTATCCCATTGCACTGCATTGGGTTTCGTGTTTCGGCCAACCCCGACCCCGACTTTTTTATAGGATCGGCCGATTTCACTCGACCCGACTTTTGAGAAAGTCGGGTTTCGTGAAACCCGACCCGATCCTATAAAAATAAAAGTCGCTCAACCCTATTCATCACTGTTCCGTGTTATTGCCATCTGTGGACAATGTCTCTCACTGTTATTTGCTGGATTCCCAAAGTTTGAGAAATGGCTTTATAGCCTTTTTCCAGACTGGTAGATCTCAGTTACTTTGTTTCTCATTTGTTCCAGAATTTCTTTGGATTGTGGCATGATGTCCAGATTTTGAGGATCTATTGGTCTACTTTGTCAGGCAGGTTCTATTTAAGTGATTTCTTGATTGAGAACAGGTATGCCAGTAATCAGGTCTGCCTGTGGCTAGAATCTGTACTCAGCTTCCCAAAGATGTAATAAATCACTGTTAATTTATGTTTAAGGAGATGGTGGGGCTTAGTTTTGAACACAGGATCCTGTAGGTTTGGATTTTTTTCCCCTTAATAATAAAGATTCATAACTTAAAAACTGCATTTTGCATTTACTTCTTGTTATCCTTGTCTAATATTTAAATTTCTTTGGTAATCTGATATATTTAAGTATGGCAGACATGCAAAAAAATAGGAAATCGGGAAAAACCAAGCACTTTTTCACACACCTGTATACATAGAAAATGAGGGACATATATACAGTATGTGACATTTTTATTTTCATGGGCTAGGTGAATGGTATGGCAAACTCTGCAGTGGCTGCATCACGGCTTTAGGATTAGGACAAGAAGGTTTGACAAGATGGAGAAGTACCAAAGAGAATCGCTGTAATCAGAGAAGAGGTCAGCTGTAAGTTACTGGCTGAAAATATTTACTCTGTATCTGCACCATTCAAAGGTTTACACGGGTGATCAGTGGCACTAAACGACCATTGATCAGTAAACCATGACCATTGTTCTCACAGTGGAAGTCCTGTTTACAGAGGATAATGATGTTTTGGGCTGAACAAAAAGTCATTTCACCTGATAAATTAGTGTTTTGCTCATTCATTGGGAGATCGGCAGCCTGTTCACACTGTAAAGATATATTATAAGAAAGCTTCTTCATCGATCATCTTTCAGTGTAAATGCAGCTTTATTTACAGACAGATGATTGAAGTAATACTATTGTTTGCAAAAGAAACTCCCTTATTATGTAAAGCATTGTCCCTTAGTATATAGAGTCTTCCCTTGTTATGTACAGCGCTGTACATAAGGGAGACATATTTCCTTTATTCCTTAGCATCATACCTTGTTATGTATAGCCCTGTCCCTTATTACATACCATCCCCTCTTGTTACGTATAGTGCCGTCTCTTTTTACAGGGGAAAAAATTTGGCGCCTGCAGATGTGAGTTCATAATGTGATCTGTCACATGACCTCCCAAAATATCATGTGATATGTCATGTGATACATTGGTTGCTGGTGGGCCCATGTACCTTAAACTGCCCGTGGCCCTGGCTACCCTTAATTCCCCCCTGAGCATATAGTTTAAGTGATCAGATGATTGCATATTCAAGTCCCCTGTGGGGAAATCTATCTATATAAAGCTGAGTGTTTGTATGTCTGTGTGTGCATGTATGTATCAACCCCTGCCCACTCCTCATAGCCCCCCCCACACCACATAACCAAACTCACTCCACGCGCAAAGCCCAGTCCACACGGCCCATGTTGTTTGTGCACACAGGCAGAGACACATTCACCTTGAAAACCACCCTGCAAAACTCTCTGGCTGCGATGTTCCAGTCACTGCGAGCTGCAATTAGGGACAGAGTATCAGTTCACAGCAGGCACAGGCCACATCTAGCTCTGTTGTATCTAGAATTGAGTTGCTCCTGTGAGCCATGACATCGAGGGAAAGGGAGGAGCCTCATAGATTACACTGCTGTGCTCATAACAGGAAGTTGCTGTGCACGTGTGAGGTGAAAATGAGAGGAGTGAGAGGAAAATGAGAGGAGTGAGGGGAAAATGAGAGGAGTGAGGGGAAAATGAGAGGAGTGAGGGGAAAATGAGAGGAGTGAGGGGAAAATGAGAGGAGTGAGGGGAAAATGAGAGGAGTGAGGGGAAAATAGTGGAGTGAGGGAAAAATAGTTAAGTGTGGGGAAAATGAGAGGTGTGAGAGAAAATAGTGGAGTGATCGGAAAATGACAGGTGTGAGGTCAAAGTAAGAGGTGTGAGGGGGGAAATGAGAGGTGTGAGGGGGAAAATGAGAGGCATGATGGGAAAATGAGAGAAGTGAGGTGATGCTGCAGCATGAGGCCGTGTATAGAGAAGAGTGAGGCGCTGCAGGTGGAGGCTGTGTATAAGGCCACATTAACAAGTTCAGCATTTGGTGAGCATTTTACCTCAGTATTTCTAAGCCAAAACCATGAGAGGGAGAAAAATACTGAAGTGGTGATGTGTTTCTAAACTACTTTTCCTCGGATTGTTTTACTCCAAGTTTTAGCTTACAAATACTGAGGTAAAAATACTGACCAAATAACGTGTGAACGAGGTCTAAAGGAGAAAAGTGTGGTGCTGCAGAAGAAGTAGCCTTGAATATATGATGTGAAATGTTTTTATGTGCAATATAATTATTATAATTTGTTATAACTAACCACAGTTTGTTGCTATGCCCGGGTAACGCCGGGCTCTTCAGCTAGTAAAAAATACAGCAGAAATGAAAAAAAAAAGTTTGTAAAAATATAAAGAAAATTTTAAAAAATATAGAAGCTTGAATCGCCTGCATCCTTTTCCCCCATTACAAATAAAACAAATGTAAAAATGAATAAATAAATATATTTAGTATCACTGGATTCATTAATCTCAGATAAAAATTTTGATTACATGACCTAATCAGCAAACAACATAACTAAAAAAAGAAAATATATTTTCTTGATCACCAATACTCCCCCAAAAGTGTTCCCTCTGGGCTGAGTGACCTGGAAATAATTATTTTTATTATTTTTATGTAGTTATGTAATGGCTTGCTATAAGAGAATAGCACTGAGCTCCCTAATTGCTTAATTAAAACCTGTACTGTTAACCCCTTCCTGCCGCGGCCCTTTTTCGTTTTTGTGTTTTCATTTTTCGCTCCCCTCATTCCCAGAGCCATAACTTTTTTATTTTTCTGTCAATATGGTCATGTGAGGGCTTATTTTTTGCGGGATGAGTTGTACTTTTGAACAACACCATTGGTTTTACCATGTCTTGTACTAGCAAACAAGAAAAAAATTCCAAGTGCGGTGAAATTGCAAAAAAGTGCTATCCCACACTTGTTTTTTGATTGGCTTTTTTGCTAGCTTCACTAAATGCTAAAACTTACCTGCCATTATGATTTTCCATGTCATTACGAGTTCATAGACACCTAACATGTCTAGGTTATTTTTTATCTAAGTGCTAAAGAAAAAAAAAATGCGCCATTTTCCGATACCTGTAGCGTCCATTTTTCGTGATCTGGGATTGGGTGAGGGCTTATTTTTTGCTTGCCGAGCTGACATTTTTAATGATACCACTTTTGTGCTGATATGTTCTTTTGATCGCCCGTTATTGCATTTTAATGCAATCTCGTGGCGACCAAAAAAGCGTAATTCTGGCATTTCAAATTTTTTTCTCGCTACGCCGTTTAGCGATCAGGTTAATGCTTTTTTTATTGATAGATCGGGTGATTCTGAACGCGGCCATACCAAATATGTGTAGGTGTGAATTTTTTTAATTATTTTATTTTGGATGGGGCGAAAGGGGGGTGATTTAAACTTTTTATATATTTTTTATTTTTTTCATATTTTTAAAAACCTTTTTTTTAACTTGTGCCATGCTTCAATAGCCTGCATGGGAGGCTAGAAGCTGGGACCACTCGATCGGTTCTGCTACATAGCAGCAATCATCAGATCGCTGCTCTGCAGCAAAAATGCAGGCTTGCTATGAGCGCTCAGTCCGGCATAAGTAACCAAAGAGCTCTCAAGGACCTATGGTTACCATCCTGATGCATCGCCGACCCCCGATCATGTGACGGGGGTCGGCGATGAGGTCATTTCTGGCCGCGCGGCCAGAAGCGCAGGTTAAATGCCGCTGTCAGCATTTGACGGCGGCATTTAACAGGTTAATAGCGGCGGGTGAATCGCGATTTCACCTGCCGCTATTGCGTGCACATGTCAGCTGTACAAAACAGCTGACATGTCATGACTTTGATGTGGGCTCACCGCCGGAGCCCACATCAAAGCAGGGGACCCGACATGCGCCGCACTCCAGTGCCGATACTTTGGTGGTCTCCAATTTGGACTTTGTTGGCTTTGTTCACAGGAGTGATGATGCATTGTACAGTGACTGCTGAAGCCAGTGATTTGACCCTCATCCCCCTCACGACCCCAAATTTTTTTAAAGTAACAGATATTTGCCCTGATACCTGTTAGTGATGACAAACAACCTTGAAAATTGTCATGGTTATTTTACATATGTTTTCTTGGGTGTATATTTTTCTTAACAAATATGCTAGGTCTATTAGAGACCTTCTAGCTATATATGGTTAAAGGAAATCTGTCAATAGGATGAACCATTTTAAACTGTCAATGTGGGCATGTAGATCAAAGGAAGTTGAATACAATTATACCTTGATATCTTCTATTTTCAATCAAATGTCTTATTCCAGAGACATCCATGCTTTCCTTAAATATAAATGAGCTGTTAAAGACTGTGCCGAGGACGCTGGTCTGCATGAGAATCTGCCTTCAAATCGTATTTGAAATAAAAAGGGGTGTTTACAGTGTGACACCTGCAACTAACACAGGACAGCAGTACTGAATTTTGTCTTTTTAGGCCCCTTTCACACATAAGGTTTTTGCCGTTAGGCTAAATCCGGCTATTTTTGAAAAAAACGGATCCGGCGAAAGCTGTTGCCGGATCAGTTTTTTTCTCATAGACTTGTATTAGCGCTGTATTGCGCCGGATGGCCTCACGTTTTGTTCATCTTTAGCCAGATCCGGCGAAAAGGGATTTTCCGGCATCTGGAAAAAATGTACAAAGTTACGTTTTTTGTCTGCGGCAAAAAAACGGACAGCGTTTCTGGCTTTTTGCTACAATGGAAGCCTATGGGCACTGGAAAGCACCAGATCCGGCAAAATACGGATCCGTTCTGGATTCCTTTTTTTTTTAACTGAGCACACACCAATGCAATTGGCCAGCCCCCAATTAAGAAATAGATATAAAGCCAGCCAAGTAGGCCTTCACTCATCCATTTACCAGCCAGCAAGACGATAGAGAACACCTGCCTGAAGAGCTGAACCTGCCACTAGAGCCAGAGCTGAACCTGCCACCAGAACCAGAGCTGAATCCGCCGCCAGAGTCAGAGCTGAACCTGCTCCAGGCCAGCCAGCAGCCAAGCCAGCCAGCTACAGCTACAGCCACAGCAAGTCAGCTCCAGATCCAGCCATCATCCAGCTGCAGCCAGCTACAGCCACAGCCAGCCAGCTCCAGCCAGCAGCCAGCTCCAGCCAGCAGCCAGCTCCAGCCACAGCCAGATCCACCCGCAGCCAGCTCCAGCCGCTGCCAGCTACAGCCACAGTCAGCTGTAGGCAGCCATGTCTTCATCTGGGAGCACTCCCTCATCATCAGCGCTGTGAGGTAAATAAATGTATTTTTTTATTTTTTGGATTTGTTCACTTTTTTATTTTGGCGATGTTCACGTAAAATATATATATAATTAATATAGAATTTTTGTATAACAGGAAGCTGCAGAAGAGGTGCTTCCAGAAGGAGACGTAAGGGGTGGAAAGATACCCGGAGTGCGCTCGCAATTGGTAAGTTTACATGCATCTCAGAACCACATCACACACATCACAGTATACATAACACAAAGACAGATTATTACAGGCATCACCGTACGCAAAAACACATAGCCTACATCCAAGCACATATTTTTTTTTTCTTTTAGTCTTCTGATTCTGTGGCTCAATCTAGAAGTCCTCAAAGCGCCTCCCAGGGCCGTCGGTGTGAGCGTCAGGGCATTCGCCATCGATTAAGTGTTTTTTAATTTTTTTTTTTATTTCCACTTTATGTTGTTTTGAGTCTAATGTCTTGTTTTTTGTTATTTTTAACAGGTTTCACAACGTGCTGCTGACTCGGACGGTGAGGAGGTTGGGCTAAATATTGACCTCCTCATCGATCTAATACGAGAGCGGGAGCTGCTGTGGAACATGGAGGACCGCCGCCACGTAGATTTTGGTGTTACTCGTCGGGCTCTGGGAGCAAGTATGCCAACAACTTGCGGACAACTGGGAGGACCTCGATGTTCGGACCTAGACAAAGTTCAGTTTATGTTGCTGGATGTAATGTATTGTATACTAAACAATTTGTGCTTTCACTTTACAGGCGAAAGAGTTATCATGCGGTAGCGGTCAATCAGGGATCGCTTCAAGAAGGAATTGAACAAAGTGATGCAGGCCCAGAGTGGATCAGGAGGATGCAGGAGCAAGTTCAAGTATGCAAGGGCCCTGTTGTTCCTCCGGTCAATGATGGTGAGCAGAAGGTAAATGTTACCCACCACATTTAATAAAAAATGTTTACATGTCTAACACTTTTTGGGGGTTTCAGCCAGGGCCAAGCAATATCAATATATTAATTCCTTTTTTTTCTTTTTTCCACAGCAACGTCTCTAGAACTCGGGAGCCTGCAGACTTGAACCCTTCTGAAGCGATCCCTCAGGAGTCCGCCACCGAGAAATACTTTGACAGACCCGACCCCTCTTCACCTTTCCAGCCTTCCCTTACATCTGATCCCTCAGTCCCATTCACCAGCGCTGGAGCATCGTGGCTGATTTTGTTACATGAAGCTGCTGGTGAAGATATAGCTTTTCCTTTACCCCACCCCTCTGATGCTGCCACCTCTATAACACCTGTGGCTTCTGGGTGGCAGCACCAGAGGGGTCAGGAAAAGAGCTATGCACCCGAGTTCTTGCATCTGAATGCAGCCTTCCAGAACTGTCTCAAACTGTTGTCAGAGCAAATGACTGCAGGATTTAATTTGCTCAGCAACAGTATTCTTGAGTTGCACACACGCCTGAAAAGGATGCATTCAGATGCAAGTAAATCTCCAAACCACACCTTTTTCCACTCAGTACTCTAGCGCATGGACAAGGTATCTCCTGATCAGCAGATGCATGTAATGCAATCGTGCCAGTTTGCTCCAGTGCATCTTAGCTCCCAAGCCCCTCCACCCACCCCGGTAGTTACTCCTGCACCTGCCCCCTCCAACCACTGTCCCTCCTCCCCCTCCTATACAGTACCAGCATCCTGCCCCGTACCAGCATCCTGCCCCATACCAGCATCCTTCCCCGTACCAGCATTCTGCCCCGTACCAGTTCACAACCACCTCACCTGCACCTCCACTCCCTGCCCGACCTGTACTCCCTGCCCACTACCACCAGTCTCCTTTAACACCCATCATGCCCCTAACACAACCCTCTTATCCACCTACCACCTCTTTTGCCTCTCAATCCCTCCACTCCACCCCTCAAACCCCCAAATCCCAACAATATTCCCACTTTTATGTCCACACATTCTATTTCTTTCTCCACCCCTTCACCTGTTTTGCCTACTGATCCGTCACACCACCACCACCACATTCCTCTATCCACACTCCCACTGTTGAAGTGTCCCAATCTGACAGCCCCTCCAGTGTTATCTCCACCCCACAATTTTTACATTTATGAAACTTTTGTTAATTTGTAAATAAAACAGTTTTTTGGGTTTAAAATTTTTGTCTTTCATTTATTACATTATAAGGTTAAAAGAAGGTACAATACTTTGGTTAAAACCCAACCAGGTACAATACTTTGGGTTAAAAAGGTACAATACAACCAAACAGGTACAATACATTGGGTAAAACATGTCAAAAACGTTGGGTAAATCCCAATCAGGTACAATACAACCAAACAGGTACAATACATTGGGTAAAACATGTAAAAAAAAACTTTGGGTAAATCCCAACCAGGCACAATACTTTGGGTAAAAAAGGTCAAACACTTTGGGTAATAAGTAGTGTTGAGCGATACCGTCCGATACTTGAAAGTATCGGTATCGGAAAGTATCGGCCGATACCGGCAAAGTATCGGATCCAATCCGATACCGATACCCGATACCAATACAAGTCAATAGGACTCATGTATCGGACGGTATTCCTGATGGTTCCCAGGGTCTGAAGGAGAGGAAACTCTCCTTCAGGCCCTGGGAACCATATTAATGTGTAAAAGAAAGAATTAAAATAAAAAATATTGCTATACTCACCTCTCCGACGCAGCCTGCACCTTACCGAGGGAAGCGGCAGCGTTCTTTGTTTAAAATTCGCGCTTTTCTTTCCTTTACTGAAGTCCCGGCTTGTGATTGGTCGCATGCCGCCCATGTGGCCGGGACGCAACCAATCACAGCAAGCCGTGACGTAATTTCAGGTCCTTCAGGATTTTAAAATTACGTTCCGGCGTTGTGATTGGTTGCGTCGCAGTCACATGGGCAACGCAACCAATCACAGCAAGCCGTGACGTAATTTCAGGTCCTTAAGGATTTTAAAATTACGTCCCGGCTTTGTGATTGGTTGCGTCGCAGTCACATGGGAGACGCAACCAATCACAAGCCGTGACGTCACGGGAGGCTGGACACGCGCGCATTTTAAAATGGGCGCGTGTCCAGCCTCCCGTGACGTCCCGGCTTGTGATTGGTTGCGTCGCGATCAACCAATCACAAGCCGGGAGGCTGGACACGCGCGCATTTTAAAATGAGCGCTTGTCCAACCTCCCGTGACGTCCCGGCTTGTGATTGGTTGCATCGCGGTCAACCAATCACAAGCCGGGAGGCTGGACACGCGCGCATTTTAAAATGAGCGCTTGTCCAACCTCCCGTGACGTCCCGGCTTGTGATTGGTTGCATCGCGGTCAACCAATCACAAGCCGGGAGGCTGGACACGCGCGCATTTTAAAATGGCTTCCCGGCTTGTGATTGGTTGACCGCGCCGCAACCAATCACAAGCCGGGACGTCACGGGAGGCTGGACACGCGCCCATTTTAAAATGCGCGCGTGTCCAGCCTCCCGGCTTGTGATTGGTTGACCGCGCCGCAACCAATCACAAGCCGGGACGTAATTTTAAAATCCTTAAGGACCTGAAATTACGTCACGGCTTGCTGTGATTGGTTGCGTTGCCCATGTGACTGCGACGCAACCAATCACAACGCCGGAACGTAATTTTAAAATCCTGAAGGACCTGAAATTACGTCACGGCTTGCTGTGATTGGTTGCGTCCCGGCCACATGGTCGGCACGCGACCAATCACAGGCCGGGACTTCAGTAAAGGAAAGAAAAACGCGAATTTTAAACAAAGAACGCTGCCCCTTCCCTCGGTAAGGTGCAGGCTGCGTCGGAGAGGTGAGTATAGCAATATTTTTTATTTTAATTCTTTCTTTTACACATTTTTACATTAATGTTGTTTCAATACCGATACCTGATACCACAAAAATATCGGATCTCGGTATCGGAATTCCGATACAGCAAGTATCGGCCGATACCCGATACTTGCAGTATCGGAATGCTCAACACTAGTAATAAGGTCCAAGACACATTTTTCACACTTTCTCATCCTGCCAGTCTACTCTTCCTTGAGGTGAAATGAAGATTCAGCAAGTTTGTCCCTCATTCTGGAAACTGACACAGAACTTCTATAAGTAATGTTGTGATAATCAGGCATGGTGGTTTATTCTAAGGTGTCATCAATGGAAATCTATTCACTGCATAAAACAAAATTGTGAGGGACTACACAAGCTTTTACCACCTCGTCAACAGTGTCAGTCTTCAGGTTGATAGCGGTTAACAGAACTCGCCATTTTGCTGTTAGAATCCCAAAAGTGCACTCCACCATTCTCCATGCTCGTGTTAATCGGTAGTTAAAAATTCTTTTAGTTGGCGTTAATCCACTACTTGAGTAAAGCTTAAGCAGTAGTGTTGAGCGATACCTTCCAATACTTGAAAGTATCGGTATCGGATAGTATCGGCCGATACCCGAAAAATATCGGATATCGCCGATACCGATACCCGATACCAATACAAGTCAATGGGACACAAGTATTGGAAGCTATCCTGGATGGTTCCCAGGGTCTGAAGGAGAGGAAACTTTCCTTCAGGCCCTGGGATCCATATTCATGTAAAAAATAAAGAATTAAAATAAAAAATATGGATATACTCACCCGTCCAGCGGCCCCTGGACCTTACCGATTGTAACCGGCAGCCTCCGTTCCTAAGAATGAGGAGTTTAGGACCCTCGATGACGTCTCGGCTTGTGATTGGTCGCGTGCCGCTCATGTGACCGCTCACGCGACCAATCACAAGCCGCGATGTCATCGCAGGTCCTAAACTCCTCATTCTTAGGAACGGAGGCTGCCGGTTACAATCGGTAAGGTCCAGGGGCCACCGGACGGGTGAGTATATCCATATATTTTATTTTAATTCTTTATTTTTTACATGAATATGGATCCCAGGGCCTGAAGGAGAGTCTCCTCTCCTCCAGACCCTGGGAACCATACACTGGGAACTTCCGATTCCGATTTCTGATACCACAAAAATATCGGAACTCGGTATCGGAATTCCGATACCGCAAGTATCGGCCGATACCCGATACTTGCGGTATCGGAATGCTCAACACTATTAAGCAGGTTTTCTGAGAGTTGAAAGGCTTCATCTCCAACACATACAAAAACCATTGCCGGCCCCGAGGTTTCAGGCAGTGGTCTTGGTGGTGGAAATTGGAATGTGTTTCCATAGAGATGACACCCCATTGCAGATGCTTTAAAGACTTGGGAATCATTGGAGCGGCCATAGGCCCCAATATCGACTGCTATAAATTTGTATTCTGCATCGGCAATGGCCATGAGTACAATTGAGAAATATTTCTTGTAGTTAAAAAATTCCGATCCAGATGGAGCAGGTTTCACAACATGGATATGTTTCCCATCCACAGCACCCAAGCAATTGGGAAACTGACAATTTTTTTGGTATTTTTCAGCAATTTCCAGCCAACTCTCCATTGTGGGATGTGGTATCTCGCCATGTAAAGAGTCCCACAATGCATGGCACCTGTGCTTCACAATTCCCGATATTGTAGAAATCATAAGTCTGAACTGAAAATGTAGTGACGAAAAGGATTCTCCAGTTGCAAGGAATCTGAAAAAAGAAAGACAAAAATTTGTACAAAATACCAGCAATAACATTACAGTTATAAGTCAGCTTTAACAGTTGGAGATACAATAAAAATAATTATTAAAAACTACCAGCAACAACATTACAGTTATAAGTGTGCTTTACCAGTAGGAGATACGATAAAAATGGCTTACCAAAGATTCACCATCAGACGCTCCACTGGTGAAATGGAGAAGCGGAAATATGTGTCACTTCTTGCAATCAGGTGTCCAATCCGCTCCACCAACAAGTCAAAGTTCTCCGCTTTCATCCGCACATATCTGAAAAACTTCTCGGGGTTTCCTCGCAACTCCATGTATAAAGTAGAAAAAAAACCACATGTCATTCTCTGTGCTGTTATTGGGTGAATACAAAAATGCCGTCGTCGCTGACGCATGATGCACTTCTGTCTCTCTTGCTCCTTCTCCAGAACAATCGCTTTCAAACGATTCGCCTCAACAGTAAAATCCACAGTAATCTTCAGAATGTTTGGTATCACGCCTTCCATCTTCACCAGCCACTTGCTTCTATACAATCTGCACTTGCTCCTCTACAACCTGTCAAAGATGGGCTGTAAGAACACTGTATATATAGGTTTTCAGTAACCAATCACGTTTGGGAGCCTGCCATGGGCTTTTTAAAAAACCGGATCCATTGTAAAACTTATAAAAAAATGGATGAAACAGATGCAAAACGGATGAGATGGATCTGTTTTTTCACCAGATAAGCTAGATTTCACTGATCTGGCTGTCAGTGAAATGGAAGCTGAAGCACTGAGATATGTCAGTTATAACCATGCACAGATCTGCAGTGAGATCAGGAGAGCAGAGAGCAGCCATTAGCCTTCACACAGGAGGCAGATTCTTATGCAGATCAGTGTCCGGCCCATAGCCTGGAACAGTTAATTAACACATAAGAAAAACATGGATTTTCAGGAATAAGACATAGGATTGCAGATACAAGCGTATCATTTTATTCAGCTTCCTCAGACCCACATGCCTATATAGATGGCTTAGAAGGGTTGCTCCTACTGACAGATTTAACTTAACCCCTTCCTTCCCAGCATGTTTTCAACTTCCTGACTAGGCCAATTTTTTTCAATTCTGACTATAGTCATTTTATGAAGTTATAACTCTGGAGCGCTTCAACATATCTCAGTGATTCAGAGATTATTTTTTTTTTATTTTTGTGACATGTTGTACTTCATGTTAATGGTAAATTGTGGTCGATATGATTTGCTTTTACTTCTGAAAATATAAAAAATTGGACAAAAAAAAAGAAAATGTAGCAATTTTCAAAGTTTGATTTTTTATGCCCTTAAGCCAGATAGCTATACCACATAAAATAATTAATAAATAACACATACCACATGTCTACTTCAGGTCACAACTCCTCCTCACAGTGAGGAGAGTTGCAGTTCAGCCATCCAATATGGAGGAGGGGCATGCTGAGCTGTCTGTATCATGATAGACAGCACAGCCGTCTAATCTGAGGCTTGGCCGTGCTAAGCTGTCAGTGTAGTGAGTGACAGTCCAGTCACCCAATCAGGGCCAGGCAAGAAGGGTTTCCTACAAGGGACTCCTATTTGGAAGAATTCCCTGTTTTTTTAGATGACTGTCTGCCTCCTATCTCTGTCAGTTGTAGCTGTGCTCAGTTTGATATGTGTTTGCGCTGTGCTAGTAAGTTCTAGTATTTTGATATTTTATGACAAACCTTGGATTTGCCTTTGATCATCCAATTACATAGGCCCTTTGTCTTGATCTGCTAGCAGCTTGGAATTCTAACCCTGGACTGTGACCTGACTATAACCTATATTTATGATGTACCTTTCTGGCTTTTGACCTCAGACTCCACTTCACAGCATGCTCATAAGTATTGACTAGCATCACATTACAATTGGCCCTACAGTTGACTTTTTCGCCAGTATGAATCCTGTTCACATGCTCTCAGACAGATGGTGAATCGGACGCAGATGATTCAATGCCTGGCTAAGGAATGCCATAGTCTTGAATCAGTTCATCAGTTGATCAGTTGTATGGTCAGTTAATTAGATTTATAAAAACTTCCTACAGCCTTCCAATGATGGCAGTGGCTGAGATATTGGTTCCTTCTAATGTTCAGTTGTTTTCTCCCAAACCTCTAATGGCCCTCCCTGATAAATTTTGGGGGAGAGAAAAAAACAGTTTAGCGTGTTCAGGGAGAGCGGTAGTATATTTTTTTACCCTCCGACCTCAGTTTTCAGGTGATGAATTCTGGCGGGTGGGGATAGTCATGTCTATAGATGAGCGAACTTGTTCAGAAAACGTTCACCAATGTCAAATTCGGCACGAACGTAGCAAATTCGTAGTTTTGTTCAGACACCCGAGCATTTTTACTAAAAATGAGCAAAATTCAGCCAATGTTTGTTATAACTTTGACTTGGATAGTGATAATGTATGATAAGCAGGGAAAACATGTTTGATGAGGGGAGGGGGTGAGGAAAAGGGTTAGAGTAGTAGCAAACTTTTTTTTCTTAACTTTATGCATGGCCGAATTCACATGTCCCTCTCCATATAAAGAGCAGGCATGTTGTTTTAGCACCATTTTGTCAGTGTAACAGCGCAGAGAGGCCAATCCTGTGCTGCTACTGGATAGTCAGATAGTAATCTAGACAGGTGATTGTCAGTCAGCTAGTTCAGAAAAATAGGATCCCGCATGACTGTGAAATTGACCTTCCAACTGATCTATCCTTTTTGCTCATTGTGCGGTCCAGAGACACCAGGGCACATTTCAGCATATAATTCTTTTGTGCTGGTAATATTATGCTTGAGCCAGGAGTCCACTCCACATTTGAGAATCTAAATTGTTTGTTCTAATAGCATTCTCCAGAAAGGGGGCGACATTTCAGTATCTAATAATTTTGTGTTAATATTTTTGCTCCGTCCAGGAGTCCACATTTCAGAATCTAAATTCTGTTAATAGCTTGGCCCTGAAACAAGGTCACAATTCTGTCAAAAAAAAATTTGTGCTGGTAATATTTTGGGGAAGGAAAAGTCCACATTTGAAAATATTAATTATTTCTGTAATACGGTGGTCCTGAAACAAGCCCACATTTGTGCAGAAAAATATTTTGGACTGGTAATATTGGGCTAGGCAGGTATCCACATTTGAGCAAAATATGCCTGAACTATGAGTAAGGAGCATAGTCCATACGGGACACTCCCAACACAATGGGGACAATGGTAGAGGGCAGACTAGAGCCTATGTACCCCCAAAAATATAAAACTTACTTCTCATAAAAAGTAGATATTTCATTGAACATTATTAAACATTGTAATAATCATGTAAAGATAAAATGAAAAAGACAGCATCCAGTATCAGGAGAATGGTGAAGACACAAAATGTGTGAAAGCACATGAAGGGAGGAGAGCCAAGCTAATGGTCTCTCTTGCGTGTCTGTGCTGGAACCGTCGGGGCTTTCACCATTGTTTCAGGGGGAAGAGATTTCTGACCAAAGCAGTTCAGGACACCTGACTGATGGGGGCGGGTCTGACATAAATAACAGTCTGAGTGGGAAAATGGGACACTTGGCAGGGAATGAGCTTGTGAGCAGTGAGATGGATGACTCCCTCTCGATGGACCCACGCCAGCTATCTGTGCCTATATTCCCGGCTAGCAAGACTGCTGACACATTCTACCCTCAGCCCAGAGAGACATCCACACTGGGTAGTGACCAGGGTAGAGTTCATACCTTGGCTCCGCTCAGCAGTGCAGAGGCACCACTTAGTCCGATCCTTGTGGTGCCTGCTAAGGAGCGGCCTGTGCCTATGGCTGTGTCCGCTGGACTGTGTGCTTCTACTGCAGCCTTGCCTACTGAACTTTCTGCTTCCGCTGTGCCGCCAACCATCATCTCTACGCCACCGGGTGCACAGATCAGGAGATCACGTGCTGAACAACCCGGAGGATTCGTCATCACAAGGAGACAGTGCATCGCCCTTCTGTGGGACCGGATCGGAGACATCTCGTGCCGTCTGTGGCGCCACCGAGGGATCTTCCAGCCACCTTCCTCCACCACACAGAGACTGATAAGTTACCCTGTCATTATCTTCTGTATTTTTCTTTCCCCATACACAAATTTATAACCGTTACCCACCTGCTTATACCATCACTGATATATATAAAGAATCTGTTAACCCTTGCTCTGCCTTCTGAGTGTCACTGCATCCTACACACCTGCTAGCACCCTACATTTGGTGCAGTTGGCAGGATGTAGTCCAATAGCATGCAGGTGGCATACCAAGCAGTTTGGGGTGTCCCCAGGACTAGCCTTTCCATGGGGGCTATGCTGAGCAATTTGCCCAAATTCACGGGTAGCAACACTATGCTGTGGAGCTGGACTGAACGCTTTAGAGGCATGATGAGAATGCACCCCATGATATCTGAGCTGAAAACTGAGGTGCCCATTATGGCACTGGATGGAAAAGCCAGGGATTCAGTAATGTTATGGAACCCCTGAGACAGGGATAACTTTAACAAGATGTTGCAGATTTTGGAGGAGACTCACGGAGACCCCACAGATGTAAGGGAACTGAGAACACATCTTTTTAGTAGAATGCAGAGGGAGGAGGAGACAGTAACCCAATATATGAATGCATTGCAAGAGGTACACACTGCATTTATTCGAAAAGATGGCAGGGGAATAGGACCCACAGACATAATGTTACAAGACCTCCTAGTAACTGGATTGCGAGATGCGCTGACAAAACAAGCCCTGCGAGAACGTGTAAGAGTAAACCCTCAAATGACTTTCCCTGAAGTAGGGAGTGAGGCACGCATACGTGAGCAAGAATGGGGGGTGACAGTCCCAGTGGGGAAGGTCCAGAGAGTGGGGGTGTCGGTAAATGTCACTGCTGAACCCCAATGGGTGGAAGAAATGAGGAGAGAACTTGTGAGTGTGAAAATGGAACTAGCTGACATAAAGAAAAAAACAGAGGCTATCAATTATTCTTCAGAGAGCAAGGAGGGTCCAGATCCCCGCCGTGACTCCCGAATGTTTCACTGGCCGATGCCCGTCACTTGTTACAACTGGGGAGAGAGTGGACACATCGCATGGGAGTGCACACGGCGAGGAAGAGTGACATCTCGCCACCCGTTAAACCAGAGGGCTCTGAACTGAGGGGATGCCGTCCGGAGCCAGAACTGGTGAGGAAGAGTAGTGTCAACATGCCCCCTGGTATGGGAAGAAATGGACGGATATGCAGTGCGATGCCTGGTGGATACGGGCTCGCAGGTGACAACGATGCCAAAAGCTTATTTCCAGTGACATTTTCCCAGAGCAAAATGGCCAGAGTGGGGCCCTGTGATAAAGTTAATGGCAGCCAACCATATGCCCATCCCAGTCGCAGGGGTAGTATGGATGCAAGTGTCCATCTGTGGGAAAGACCTGGGACAGATAGGCGTGGTAGTGACACAGGGAGAAGTGAGTAATGGACCCCGCTGTCACCTTAGGGATGAATGTGCTGAAGGAGTTTGGAAGCCTTCTCATTAGGGAGCCTCTAACAAGACCCTAAGACAGTGGGGTCCACATACACCACACAGAAGAATCTTTCAGCAACTGGCACAAGTACATGAGTCTAACTGTGAGGGAGGAGTGTTGGGAAAAGTAATTGTCCCTGCTTCCACCAAAATTGTTCTTCCACCAGGTCAAACAGTACTGTCTCTGCCCGTTTGCGCTTTTGTCCCCTTGGAGGGTGTTGAGGTCCAAATCAAACCATCCTCTTCTGAACAATTACCCACAGGGCTCCTAGTGGCACATACATTAACCATTGTCCAGGAAGGGACTGTTCTGGTGCGGTGCATTAACTTAGGAGATCAGAACATTACTGTTATTTCCAGAAGTGTGGTGGCCTAAATATTAATGAACCTACCTGAGGAAATAATACCCCCCCAAACAGTACAATTGGAGGTGCAACCTGGAGACCCCTGGACTGTGTCATTAAACTCCATTTCAGTTCCAGAACCTCATTACAACAAGGAGGGCCGACCCATACTGGAATGAATGCGGACTGAGCTGGCCGAACTCAAACCCACTCAGGTGCAACAGATAGAAGTTTATGGAAGGGTCAAATCCATTCTTCTTCCTCCCCTGTAGATACTGCAATTTTTCTTTCTAAAAAAGAAATATGGTGGCCTCCGTCGTTGCCTTGATTTATGAGAACTGAACAAAATCACGGTTAAGAATTATTTTCCACTTCCAATCATCCCTGACCTACATAATCAGCTGAAGGGGGTTAAATGGTTTCTTAAACTAAACCTTAAAGGGGCTTACAATTTGATACGTGTCCGGAAGCGTGATGAATGGAAAACTGTGTTTTTAATGTCCGAGGGTTTTTGTTTAAATTTTGTCATGCCATTTGGGTTAACCAATGCACCAGCACTATTTCAAAATCTTATGAATTATATGTTTTATTGTTTTGGGAGATTTGCTGTGATTTACCTTGATATTTAAATTTTTTTGCCTGATCTGGTTTCTCACTAGGAACAAAGGTTGATGGAGAATTCTTCATTTGCTCAATTTGAGAAGTGTATTTTTTCTATTCAGGAAATTTCATACCTGGGGTACATTTTATTGACTAATGGGCTTAAGATGGATCCTGGGAAGGTGCTAAACCTCATACATACCTACAGACCCCACGTCATTTAAAAAAATATATATTTATAATGCATGCTCAGCTGATGAATACTCCCATCAGCAGCTCCTGCTCTCAATGTTATCAGTGACAGCAGGCATAGGCTGATGGGAGTAGTACTCACATCAACCGACACCTCTATGACTGGTGGTAAACTTTTTACTGCTGGTCACAGCTTGTTGCTCATGCTGTCATCTGACAGCATAATCTTACCGCAGATCAGAGGCAGTATTTGCTGCACTGTCATGCAGATGACAGCATGGCAAACAAAGGATGTTCGGGCCCCCAGTTCATCTGAATGGAATCTGAGTACAGGTTCTGATACTGTTCTTTTACCTGAACCAAACCCGAATATCCAGGGGTTTGCCTATCGCTACTTGTGTTATCTTTGTCCAATAATTAAATTTGTTTGGTGATCTGAAACACTTAAGTATAACACACATGAAAAAGAATAGGAAATCAGGAAAGAGGCAAACACTTTTTTTGCCTGTGCAGCTTACTGTATATGTATTTTATTAATAAATACATTATTTTCAGAAAACAAATGGTGTGTGGTCCCATAAAATTTTATTAACCAGGAAAGGCAAAGCCGACAAATGGGGGCAAATGTTTATTGCTTGGAAAGGTGGTAATACCCATAGAGCTTCCCAAGGCTAATAATATCAGCTTACAGATGTATACTAAGCCTTTACCAGTTGTTAAAATGGGGACCACAAAAAAAAAATATGTAGGGTTCCTCAATAATTAATAACCAACAAAGGCTAGGCAGATAGCTGTGGGCTGAAATTAATAGTCTAGGAAGGGGCCATGGATATTGGCTCCATCCCAGACTAAAAACATCAGCTCTCAGCTACATGAGACTTAGCCACTTTGGACACTTTCCACATGAGTATGATATAAATGAAGTGGTGAGTAAGATCAGGTAATATTTTTATTTAGCTTCAAATAGTTCTGATGTTCACTTACTCATTGCAGACACTTTCATTTAGTGGACAGGGTTCAGAATGGGCAGTATGACTAGTCTGCAAGCTGCGATGCATTGTGTCTTTAGACACCTCTTTATCTTAGCAAGTATTTATCAATTTGAAGATGTTCTGAACCAGTCTTCAAGCCAATATAGGTTGACTAGTGTCAGAGTGGCTCTGATCATTATGCTTCCCTATTTTTCCTGTTTCCAACACATTAACTGCAAGAATTCGTAGTTCAGTAGCTGCCTGATAAATCCAAGCCATTGAAAAACGCATTGTCATAAGGTAATTAATGAATATGTTATACATACTACGAAAACAAAATGCATACTTATCCCAGATCCATGTGTGGTGTGATGGGTTCATTACCCTGAAAAATATGACCTACCTTTATAACTAAATACACACGTGGTCAAAATTGTTGGTACCCTTCATTTAAAGACAGAAAAACCATCAATGGTCACAGAAATAACTTGAATCTGACAAAAGTAATAATAAATGATCTATGAAAATGAACAAATGTCAAGTCAGACATTGCTTTTCAACCATACTTCCACAGAATAAGAAAAAAAAATAAAACTCATGATTAGTGTTGAGCATTCCGATACCGCAAGTATCGGGTATCGGTCGATACTTGCGGTATCGGAATTCCGATACCGAGATCCGATACTTTTGTGGTATCGGGAATCGGAATCGGAAGTTCCCAGTGTATGGTTCCCAGGGTCTGAAGGAGAGGAGACTCTCCTTTAGGCCCTGGGATCCATATCCATGTAAAAAATAAAGAATTAAAATAAAAAATAGGGATATACTCACCCTCTGACGCGCCCTGGTAGTAACCGGCAGCCTGCTTTGCTTAAAATGAGCGCGTTCAGCACCTTCCATGACATCACGGTTTCTGATTGGTCGCGTGCCACTCATGTGACCGCCACGTGACCAATCACAAGCCGCGACGTCTGTTATGATCCTTAGTGGTTGAGGATCACAAATTACTCCAGCTAATTAACAAAACATAGGACAAGCTCTAGGGAGGTGGCAAACTGGACTGACCGCAAATCTGAACCTATCCAAACACACTAGAAGTAGCCGGTGAACGTGCCTAAAAATCTTAGACGTCTCTAGCCAGCCTGAGGAACTAACTACCCCTAGAGAGAAAGAAAGACCTCTCTTGCCTCCAGAGAAATAATCCCCAAAGATATAGAAGCCCCCAACAGATAATAATGGTGAGGTAAGAGGAAGGCACATACACAGGGGTGAAAGCAGATTCAGTAAAAGAGGCCCACTAATTCTAGATAGCAGAAAATAGCAAAGGGGTCTATGCGGTCAGTAAAAAACCCTTACAAAATATCCACACTGAGATTTCAAGAACCCCCACACCAACTAACGGTGTGGGGGGAGAAAGTCAGTCCCCTAGAGCAACCAGCAAGTAAGAAATCACATTTTAGCAAGCTGGACAAAAAAACATGATGAACGCTGATAATCAGAAAATGAACAAACAAGGACTTAGCTTGTCTTGGAGAGACTGGGAGCAAGGTAGTCACAAGGAATCTGAAGAGCACTGAATACATTGATAGCAGGCAAGGAACTGAGTATCCAGGTGAGTTAAATAGGAAACCAACCAAGGATAACGAACCAGCTGCTGAGGCCACCTGCAGAAAGACAACACTACACAGTACCGCTTGTGACCACTAGAGGGAGACCAAAAATAGAGTTCACAACAGACGTCATTCTCAGGCCCTAAACTCCTCATTCTAGGAATTTAGGACCTGAGAATGATGTCGCGGCTTGTGATTGGTCGTGTGGCGGTCACATGAGCGGCACGCGACCAATCAGAAGCCGTGACGTCATGGAAGGTGCTGAACGCGCTCATTTTAAGCAAAGCTGGCTGCCGGTTAACAGCGGTAAGGTGCAGGGGCCTCCGGACGGGTGAGTATATCAATATTTTTTATTTTAATTCTTTATTTTACACATTAATATGGATCCCACGGCCTGAAGGAGAGTTTCCTCTCCTTCAGACCCTGGGAACCATCAGGATACCTTCCGATACTTGGTGTCCCATTGACTTGTATTGGTATCGGGTATCGGTATCAGCGATATCCGATACTTTTCGGGTATCAGCCGATACTATCCGACGGTATCGCTCAACACTACTCATGATATAGGCCTGGACAGAAATGATGGTACCTCTGAAAATAATGTGACAAGAGGGACATGTTAAATCAAGGTGTGTCCACTAACTAGCATCACAGGTGTCTATAATCTTGGAATCAGTGAGTGGGCCTGTATATAGGGCTACAGATACTCACTGTGCTGTTTGGTGACAAATTGTGTATCACATCAACATGGACCAGAGGAAGTGAAGGAAAGATTTGTCTCAGGAGATTAGAAAGAAAATTATAGACAAACATGTTAAAGGTAAAAGTTATAAGACCATCTCCAAGCAGCTTGATGTTCCTGTGACTACAGTTGCATATATTATTCAGAAATGTAAGATCCATGGGACTGTAGTCAACCTCCCTGGACGTGGCCGCAGGAGGAATATTGATGACAAATCAAAGAGATGGATAATATGAATGGTAATAAAAGAGCCCAGAAAAACTTCTAAGTAGAATAAAGGTGAACTTCAAGCTCAAGGAACATCAGTGTCAGATTGCACTATCCGTCGTTGTATAAGCCAAAGTGGACTTCATGGGAGACAACCAAGGAGGACACCGTTGTTGTAAAAAAATTATAAAAAAGCCAGACTGGAATTTGTCAAACTACTTGTTGGCAAGCCACAAAACTTCTGCGAGAATGACAGATGAGACAAAAATTGAACTTTTTGGCAAGGCACATCAGCTCTATGTTTACAGACGGAAAAATTAAGCATATCAAGAAAAGAACACTGTCCCTACTGTGAAACATGGAGGAGGCTCTGTTATGTTTTAAGGCTGCTTTGCTGCATCTGGCACAGGGTGTCTAGAGTCTGTGCAGGGTTCAATGAAATCTAAAGTCTGTGCAGGGTTCAATGAAATCTAAAGACTATCAAGGGATTCTAGCGAGAAATGTGCTGCCCAGTGTCAGAAAGCTTTGTCTCAGTCGCAGGTCATGGGTCTTGCAACAGGATAATGAACCAAAACACACAGTTATAAACCCAAGAATGGCTAAGAGAAAAACATTGGACTATTCTGAAGTGGCCTTCTATGAGACTTGACCTAAATCCTATTGAGTATCTTTGGAAAGAGCTGAAACATACCGTCTGGAAAAGGCAACCTTGAAGGTTGAAACACAAGACAACTGGAGCAGTTTGCTCTTGAGAAGTGGTCCAAAATACCTGCTGAGAGGTGCATAAGTCTCATTGACAGTTACAGGAATCTTTGATTACATTGATTGCCTCAAAAGGTTGTGCAACAAAATATTAAGTTAAGGGTACCATCATTTCTGTCCAGGCCTATTTCATGAGTTTTATTTTTTTAAATTCTGTGGAAGCATGGTTGAAAAGCAATGTCTGACTTTTATTTGTTCATTTTCATACATCTTTTATTTGTTATTACTTTTGTCAGATTGAAGTTATTTCTGTGACCATTGTGCCATTAAACAAGGGGTACCAACAATTTTGACCACGTGTGTATGAACTACCCATTATACCAGTCTGTACCCAGATGTTTCCCTACTCTGTGGTCCATCAAATATAATCCTATAGGTAATAATTAATCCAACAATCAACACTTAAACTGTATAGCACATTGTACTGTGCAGAAGCCTTCAGAAAAACAGCAAGTCTCAAAATTGTTTCACAATGAACTTTGTATAACTAGAGCTGCATATCTTTAGCATTGGCTCACAGTTGAGTTTTGCTTTAGAAGCAAATCTTATTTATAACAGCCATGTCACTTGGGATGTTTCTTATGTGCATATTGCCTTCTGCTTTGCACTTGTGATGAAAAGCTGTGCTAATAACAGAGACACAGACAACTCGTCTTTAAAAGACGTGCTAGAGATAGAATGAGGATGGCAGTGTGAGCAACTGAACTCGTTTTGTGCAACACAGCATTATAAACATGTAGAGGCAGTTGTAAGGCTTGGACTACACTACTGATTGATTCTAATTAACAATCCTAAACATTGAGGACCGACATTGGGACTGGGTAGCAGTGCAGAAGTAAACCACTTAGGAGTAGGAGAACATGCAGTTTCCACATAGTCTTTAAAGAGGTTGGAGCACTATCCACAAACCTTCTAAATTGGCTTTAAAGGGGTTGGAGCACAATAAAAAAATCACATCAAATACATAAAAAACCCAAACAATATTTACAATGTTTGGAATTTACATCTTGTTAGATCCTTGCTCAAAAGAGTTAGAAAGACAATTACTTATATAGTATAGTGCTACCTTGTGTTCGGTGTATGATAGCATTCACACAAGCTCAGTCCCTCGCCTCATTGTAAGCTCTGGAAAATGATCCTTTGCTCCCTGTAGAGCATCCATTACAAGTAGCAAGCAGAGCAGAGAGCTCTATTCCTATTAGCAGTTCTGCAGAAAACAGAGCATCACTTCACAGGGAATTTGCTGTGGGGAGGAAGGACTGAGCATGTGTGACCAGCAACATTCAGCTATCATTACATGCAACATTTCCATATAGATGTATTACAAAGTGATTTCTGAAATAATTTTTAACCCCTTTCTGACCTTGGACAGGATCCGGCGGTGAGCCCGCATCAAAGCCGGGATATGTCCGCTGTGTCAGGACTCTGAACATTTTTATTACCTTTTGTGCATTACTGCCCTTTTCCAAGATGGTGTCTTTGGTCTCATGTGCACTGTGTCTTCCTGCTATAAAACTCCACCCCAGCCTTCAGTCTGTGCTAGAGTATTCTGCCTTGCATCCAGCTCCTGTCTCTGGTGACTCCCTGGCTATATACCTGCTCCTGTGAACCTGTGTGGTGATCCTGCTACTCTTCTCTGAGTTCCTGCTGCATACACCAGTTTCCAGTAATCCTCCTTCATCTGCTGCTTGTGTTTACTTCCATCTGCATTTGCTGGACATGTAAGCTGTTGCTGCTCTGCTTAAATCTGAGATTATCACCCAGGCCTTCCTGGTTGAGATAAGACATTACTTGAACTGCCTTATAAGCATATCTATCTGTGTTTGGAGTAAAGCAAGGACTTATTCGTTTCAAGTATCCTCAAGAATAACTGTGCTTCATAGACTTTCTGCGTGATTGCATTTTCCTCTGAAGTTCCCTATAGACTGCTAAGCTGCGTTTAATATTTACACCAAGTGTTGTGGACTTGAGTTTCTCTCTGCACCTGTTTGAATCACCGTGTGATAATATAGACTTTACCACTTATAAAACTGTGTCCTGTAGTTGTCTTGTTCCACGCAAAGAGACTCTTGAGTTATCCCCAATAATTATTACAGGATACTCTAGCCAGAAAAGAGGAGACTGCTGGAACAATGACTGCAGAAATCAGATTAGAGCAGGTGTTTTCCATAATTAGATCACTGCAGAAAGATGTGGAAGGTCTGCGAAAGAAGTTTGGAAGCATTGAACACAATCAACAAGTGTTTGGACAAACTTTGCAGGACTTAAGCACCCGCATGGCAGCCCAGGAAAACAAACTTGCTGGCATAGAGTCCCAGTATGGATGGGCTTTTCAGGACATAAGCACGCAAATAGCTGCACAAGTGACTTTACCCTCTGGGTACCCGCCACCAGCTAGCCCACCTAAGTTGCCCCCATTCAGATTTAATGGTGATCGCGACAAATTTCGTTGCTTTGTGAATCAATGTATGCTATATTTTGATGTGCATGATGAAAGTTTTCCTACTGATAGATCCAAAGTATTGTGTGTAATAATGCTGCTGACCTCACGAGCGCTCGCCTGGGCGAATCCGATGATTGAGTCTCGTGACCCACGGTTAAATAACTTGGATGATTTCTTGGCCGCTATGGCATTAATGTTTGATGATCCTAATCGCCGTGCAACCGCTGAATCTGCTTTATTGTCTTTACACCAGGCTAAACGTTCTGTTATTGAGTATGCCACTGAAATCAGGAGATTAGCAGTAGATACCAATTGGGACAGTTATGCACAATTGCCTATTTTTAAAAGGGGTCTGTCTAGTATTGTAAAAGATGAACTAGCTTGCTTTGAGTCACCACAAGAGCTAGAGACATTTATACAGCATTGTGTGCGCATAGACATTCGCCTTTCTGAGCGTAGGCAGGAGAAGTTTGCTGCATATAACCGTATTTCTAATTTTTCCCTTCCTTCCAAAGAGCCTGCAGGTAAAACCTCTCGGGAGGTGGAGGAGGTGCCCATGCAAATTGATTCCGCTCAGAGGCGTGAGATTAATGAGCGCCGGGAGCATCGCCTTCATGAAAGTCTATGTTTCTACTGTGGTCAGTCTGACCACTTTTTAATCAACTGTCCCAAGTGTCCCAAGCGGCCTAACAAGATGCTAGCAGCGGTAGGGGAGCATGACAACTGTGATGATGAATCTGACATCTCTGAATGTAGCCTGCCTTTAAACACTGTATTCCATTCACTTTCTATTGCTTCACCCCCCAAGGAGCTTAAGGAAAGGAACTCTCACTGTTCTCTCCCTATTAAGAACCTGTTTTCAGGACAGTGGATTTCCAGTGCATCTATGATTGACTCTGGTGCAGGTGGCAATTTCATGGATATCGCATTTGCCAAGGAAGATGGTATTGAAATTCAGCAAAGAGCCTCTCCAATTACCATGGAAACAGTGGATGGGTCACCTTTAATCTCTGGGCCTGTGGATCAGGAGACCGTACCCCTTGAAATTTTGTTGGAGCCTAATCATCAGGAGCAACTTTCTTTCTTGCTAATTTCTTCTCCTCATTTTGCTGTGATTTTAGGCATTCCTTGGTTGCGTTCTCAGAACCCAAATATCAACTGGGAGACCAAGGAGATTATCTTTCCAACAAGGAGAAACTCAGCGTTAACAGAAGCTGTCCCTGAGTCCACAGCTACGGAACCACATGTACAGGTATTTACTTTACCTTCAGCATATAAAGAGTTCTCTGACATCTATGACAAGAAGAATGCAGATCAGCTTCCTCCACACAGGCATTATGACTGTCCCATTGAGCAGCTTCCTGGGGCAGCTATTCCTTTTGGTAACGTATACCCATTGGCGGCACCTGAGCTTCAAGCCTTAAAGGAGTATATTGATGAAAATCTGGCCAAAGGCTTCATACGTCCTTCTTCCTCACCAGCAGGGGCACCTATCTTTTTTGTAAAGAAGAAGGATGGGACCCTGAGACCCTGTGTTGACTATCGGGAACTCAATAAGGTAACCATACAAAACCGTTACCCTTTGCCTCTGATTCCCGAATTACTGGAAAGAGTCCGCCATGCTAAGGTGTTCTCTAAACTGGATCTTCGTGGGGCTTATAATTTAGTGCGTATTCGTCCAGGGGATGAGTGGAAGACAGCATTCAGATGCCGGTATGGACACTTTGAATATCTTGTGATGCACTTCGGTCTTTGTAACGCCCCTGCAACATTTCAACACCTTGCTAATGACATTTTCAGAGATTTGTTGGTCCAGTTTGTGGTGATCTATTTGGACGATATACTAATCTTTTCTCACTCTCTACAGGAACATGAAGAACATGTCAAAACTGTTTTAAGACGTCTGAAAGAGAACCATCTGTATACTAAGCCAGAGAAATGCGAGTTCCATCGTTCTGAGATACAGTTCTTAGGTTATATTATCTCTCACCAGGGGCTGAACATGAAATCTAGTAAGATTCAGGCTATCCTTGACTGGCCGGTACCCAAGAATGTTAAGGAGGTCCAACGTTTTATTGGTTTTGCAAATTTCTACAGACGCTTCATTCAAAATTTTTCTGATATTGTCCGTCCCATTACTTCCTTGACAAAGAAGGAAAAGCCCTTTAAGTGGTCATCACAGGCTCAAGAAGCTTTTTATTGGCTTAAGATCTGTTTCACCTCAGCACCGCTGTTGATACACCCAGATCCAACACTTTCTTTCATTGTGGAGGTGGACGCTTCTGATAATGCTTTGGGGGCTATTCTCTCCCAAAGAACTGGAGAGAAGGGTCTGCTACATCCTTGTGCTTTCTTTTCCCGTAGACTAACCTCAGCAGAGAAGAATTACGATGTGGGAGACAAGGAATTGCTGGCTATTATTGCAGCTTTCAAAGAATGGAGGCATCATCTGCAAGAAGCTGCACAACAGAGCATAGTACTAACTGACTATCGCAATTTAGAGTTCCTTAGATCCGTTAGATGTCTTTCTCCTCATCAGGCTCGTTGGAACTTATTTTTAAATCAATTTAACTTTGTTATCTCGTACCATCCAGGTTCTCGTAATGGGAAGGCTGATGCTTTATCCTGAATCCATGCTGCAGATTCCGTACCTGGAGCCCCGTCCAAGACCATTCTATCTGATGCCAATTTCATCGGAGTTATCCATGATCAGGACTTGTGGAAGGAGTGCAGGGAGACTTATGATGGTGATATATTTCTGGCTAACCCACCTGTGGATATTAATCTTGTCTTTAAGGGTGGCATGTGGTTCAGAGATCGACGTATCTACGTCCCTAAGGTCGTCCGTCTGCGTATCCTCAAATTGGTGCATGACTCCAAGTTTGCTGGTCACAGGGGTTACAGAAGACACAAGAGTTTCTGAGCCGATTCTTCTGGTGGCCAACTTACCTGAAGGATACCAAGGACTATGTTCTCTCTTGCGAGGTATGTGCTCATTACAAGACTCCTCGTGTGGCACCTACGGGTCATCTACAACCATTACCTGTTCCATCCCACCCTTGGGGGTCTATATCAATGGACTTTATTGTAGAGCTGCCTACATCGGGGGGCATAAATACAATCATGGTGGTAGTTGATCGCCTGACTAAAGCTCCTCATTTTGTTCCGTGCACCGGCCTCCCTTCAGCTAAAGATACAGTGAACTTGGTTATACAGAATGTCTTTCGGTTGCATGGGGTTCCGGATGAGATCATCTCTGACCGTGGAATACAGTTCACTTCAAGATTCTGGAAGGGGTTTTGCTCTGCACTCAATATTAATGTCTGTCTCTCTTCCGTTTACCATCCCCAGACAAATGGTCAGACTGAGCGTACCAACGAGACGCTGAAACAATATCTAAGATGCTATGTCAGCCATCTCCAGGATGATTGGTTGGAGTTGCTGCCGTTAGCCAAATTTTCATATAACTATTCTCAGAGCGCCTCCACTAAATTTACACCTTTCTTTGCCAATCTGGGTTGTCATCCGTGTATCTTACTTAGGTCTCCAATTAATTCTCTGGTTCCGGCAGTGGAGGAAAGGCTGACTGCGATGAGGCAAAATCTGGAGGTTCTGAAGGAATCCCTGACCACAGCTCAAGAATGTTATAAGAGATCGGCTGATAGATTCCGTAAACCTGCACCCATGTTCAAGGTAGGAGATTCCGTGTGGTTAGCAACTAAGAATCTGAAGTTAAACGTTCCTTCACAAAAACTTGGACAGAAATTCATTGGCCCTTTCAAGATCAATGGTATTGTGAGCTCTGTGGCCTGCCGGCTGAAGCTGCCTAGGACTATGAAGGTACACCCAGTTTTTCATGCATCTTTGCTAAAGCCTGTACCTCCTAATACCTTCCAGGGATGTGTTGTGCCACCTCCGCAGCCTGTGGTGATTGATGGGCAAGAACAATTTGTGGTGGGGAAATTATTGATTCCAGGACTCCCAGGAATCGGCTCTAATATCTGATAAGATGGCAGGGATATCCCCCTGAGGAAGACTCTTGGGAACCTGTGGAAAATATCAATGCCCAACAGAAGATTTCTTGTTTTCATCAGAGATTCCCTGAGAAACCAGGTCCAGGATCGTCCTGAGGCCGCTTCTAAGGAGGGAGTAATGTCAGGACTCTGAACATTTTTATTACCTTTTGTGCATTAGTACCCTTTTCCAAGATGGCGTCTTTGGTCTCATGTGCACTGTATCTTCCTGCTATAAAACTCCACCCCAGCCTTCAGTCTATTCTAGAGTATTCTGCCTTGCATCCAGCTCCTGACTCTGGTGACTCCCTGGTTATATACCTGCTCCTGTGAACCTGTGTAGTGAGCCTGCTACTCTGCTCTGAGTTCCTGCTGCATACACCAGTTTCCAGTAATCCTCCTTCATCTGCTGCTTGTGTTTACTTCCATCTGCATTTGCTGGACATGTAAGCTGTTGCTGCTCTGCTTAAACCTGAGATTATCACCCAGACCTTCCTGGTTGAGATAAGACATTGCTTGAACTGCCTTATAAGCATATCTATCTGTGTTTGGAGTAAAACAAGGACTTATTCGTGTCAAGCATCCTCAAGAATAACTGTGCTTCATAGACTTTCTGCGTGATTGCATTTTCCTCTGAAGTTTCCTATAGACTGCTAAGCTGCATTTAATATTTACACCAAGTGTTGTGGACTTGAGTTTCTCTCTGCACCTGTTTGAATCACCGTGTGATAATATAGACTTTACCACTTATAAAACTGTGTCCTGTAGTTGTCTTGTTCCACGCAAAGAGTCTCCTGAGTTATCCCCTATAATTATTACACGCTGTTTTGAACAGCTGACATGTGCCCGCAATAGTGGCAGGTGGAACCGCTGCTATTAACTAGTTAAATGCTGCTGTTAAACGCTGACAGTGGCATTTAACTAGCGCTTCCGGCCATCAGGCACGCATCGCTGACCCCATCCCATGATCGGGGTCAGCGATGCATCGGCATGACAACCAGAGGTCTATTGAAGACCTCAATGGTTGTTGATGCTGTAATTCAGCTACATAGGAGCGATCGGAGCATCGATCCTATGCAGCAGAGCCGATCAGGATATGCCAGCTTCTAGCCTCCCATGGAGGCTATTGAAGCATTGCAAACAAAAAAAATGTTTTAAAAAAATATGAAAAAATAAAAAAATATAAAAGTTTAAATCACCCCCATTTCGCCCCATTCAAAATAAAACAATAAAAAAATCAAACCTGCACATATTTGGTATCGCCGCTTTCAGAATCGCCCGATCTATCAATAAAAAAATGAATTAGCCTGATCTCTAAATGGCGTAGTGAGAAAAAATGTTGAAACGTCAGAATTACGTTTCTTTGTTCGCCGTGACATTGCATTAAAATGCAATAACAAGCCATAAAAAAAGGTATCTGCACCAAAATAGTATCATTAACCCCTTCACCCCCAAGGGTGGTTTGCACGTTAATGACGGGGCCAATTTTTACAATTCTGACCACTGTCCCTTTATGAGGTTATAACTCTGGAACGCTTCAACGGATCTTGGCGATTCTGACAATGTTTTCTCGTGACATATAGTACTTCATGATAGTGGTAAAATTTCTTCGATATAACTTGCGTTTATTTGTGAAAAAAATGAATATTTGGCGAAAATTTTGAAAATTTCGCAATTTTCCAACTTTGAATTTTCATGCCCTTAAATCACAGACATATGTCACGCAAAATACTTAATAAGTAACATTTCCCACATGTCTACTTTACATCAGCACAATTTTGGAACCAAAATTTTTTTTTGTGACGGAGTTATAAGGGTTAAAAGTTGACCAGCAATTTCTCATTTTTACAACACCACTTTTTTTTAGGGACCACATCTCATTTGAAGTCATTTTGAGGGGTCTATATGATAGAAAATACCCAAGTGTGACACCATTCTAAAAACTGCACCCCTCAAGGTACTCAAAACCACTTTCAAGAAGTTTATTAACCCTTCAGGTGTTTCACAGGAATTTTTGGAATGTTTAAATAAAAATGAACACTTAACTTTTTTTCACACAAAATTTATTTCAGCTCCAATTTGTTTTATTTTACCAAGGGTAACAGGAGAAAATAGACCCCAAAATTTGTTGTACAATTTGTCCTGAGTACACTGATACCCCATATGTGGGTGTAAACCATTGTTTGGGCGCAGGGCAGAGCTTGGAAGGGAAGGAGCGCCATTTGACTTTTCAATGCAAAATTGACTGGAATTGAGATGGGACGCCATGTTGCATTTGGAGAGCCCCTGATGTGCCTAAACATTGAAACCCCCCACAAGTGACACCATTTTGGAAAGTAGACCCCCTAAGGAACTTATCTAGATGTGTGGTGAGCACTTTGACCCAACAAGTGCTTCACAGAAGTTTATAATGCAGAGCCGTAAAAATAAAAAATCATATTTTTTCACAAAAATGATCTTTTCGCCCCCATTTTTTTATTTCCCCAAGGGTAAGAGAAGAAATTAGACCACAAAAGTTGTTGTGCAATTTGTCCTGAGTACAACGATACCCCATATGTGGGGGTAAACCACTGTTTGGGCGCATAGCAGAGCTCGGAAGGGAAGGAGCGCTATTTTACTTTTCAATGCAAAATTGACTGGAATTAAGATGGGATGCCATGTTGCGTTTGGAGAGCCCTTGATGTGCCTAAACATTAAAAACCCCCACAAGTGACACCATTTTGGAAAGTAGACCCCCTAAGGAACTTATCTAGATGTGTTTTGAGAGCTTTGAACCCCCAAGTGTTTCACTACAGTTTATAACGCAGAGCCGTGAAAATAAAATTTCTTTTTTTTTTCACAAAAATGATTTTTTAGCCCCCAGTTTTGTATTTTCACGAGGGTATCAGGATAAATTGGACCCCAAAAGTTGTTGTCCAATTTGTCCTGAGTACGCTGATACCCCATATGTGGGGGGGAACCACTGTTTGGGCGCATGACAGAGCTTGGAAGGGAAGGAGCGCCATTTGGAATGCAGACTTAAATGGATTGGTCTGCAGGCGTCACGTTGCATTTGCAGAGCCCCTGATGTACCCAAACAGTACAAACCCCCCACAAGTGACCCCATATTGGAAACTAGACCCCCCAAGGAACTTATCTAGATGTTTTGTGAGAACTTTAAACCCCCAAGTGTTTCACTACAGTTTATAACGCAGAGCCGTGAAAATAAAAATTCTTTTTTTTTTCACAAAAATGATTTTTTAGCCCCCAGTTTTGTATTTTCACAAGGGTATCAGGATAAATTGGACCCCAAAAGTTGTTTTCCAATTTTTTCTGAGTACGCTGATACCCCATATGTGGTGGGGAACCACTGTTTGGGCGCATGACAGAGCTCGGAAGGGAAGGAGCGCCATTTGGAATGCAGACTTAAATGGATTGGTCTGCAGATGTCACGTTGCATTTGCAGAGCCCCTGATGTACCCAAACAGTACAAACCCCCCACAAGTGACCCCATATTGGAAACTAGACCCCCCAAGGAACTTATCTTGATGTGTTGTGAGAACTTTGAACCCCCAAGTGTTTCACTACAGTTTACAACGCAGAGCCGTGAAAATAAAAAATCTTTTTTTTCCCACAAAACTTATTTTTTGGCCCTCAGTTTTGTATTTTCCCAAGGGTAGCAGGAGAAATTGGACCCCAAAAGATGATGTCCAATTTGTCCTGAGTACGCTGATACCCCATATGTTGGGGTAAACCCCTGTTTGGGCACACGGGAGAGCTCTGAAGGGAAGGAGCACTGTTTTCCTTTTTCAACGCAGAATTGGCTGGAATTCAGATCGGATGCCATGTCCCGTTTGGAGAGCCCCTGATGTGCCTAACCAGTGGAAACCCCCCAATTATAACTGAAACCCTAATCCAAACATACCCCTTACCCTAATCCCAACAGTAACCCTAACCACTCCTCTAACCCAGACACACCCAACCCTATTCCCAACCGTAAATGTAATCCAAACCCTAACCCTATCTTTAGCCCCAAACCTAACTGTAGCCCCAACCCTAGCCCTAACCCTAGCCCTAACCCTAGCAATAACCCCAGCCCTATCACTAGCCCTAACACTAGCCGTAACACTAGCCCTAACCCTAGCCCTAACCCTAGCCCCAACCCTAGCCCTAACCCTAGCCCTAACCCTAGCCCCAACCCTAGCCCTAACCCTAGCCCTAACCCTAGCCCCAACCCTAACCCTAGCCCTAACCCTAGCCCCAACCCTAGCCCTAACCCTAGCCCTAACCCTTGCACTCACCTTAACCCTAACCCTAACTCTAGTCCTAACTCTAGCCCTAACCCTAACCCTAACCCTAATGGGAAAATGGAAATAAATACACTTTTTTAAATATTATTATTTTTCCCTAACTAAGGGGGTGATGAAAGGGGGTTTGATTTACTTTTATAGCGGGTTTTTTAGCGGATTTTTATGATTGGCAGCCGTCACACACTGAAAAACGCTTTTCATTGCAAAAAATATTTTTTGCGTTACCACATTTTGAGAGCTATAATTTTTCCATATTTGAGTCCACAGAGTCATGTGAGATCTTGTTTTTTGCGGGACGAGTTGACATTTTTATTGGTAACATTTTCGGACACGTGACATTTTTTGATCGCTTTTTATTCCGATTTTTGTGAGGCAGAGTGATCAAAAACCAGCTATTCATGAATTTCTTTTGGGGGAGGCGTTTATACCGTTCCGCGTTTGGTAAAATTGATAAAGCAGTTTTATTCGTCGGGTCAGTACGATTACAGCGATATCTCATTTATATCATTTTTTGATGGTTTGGCGCTTTTATACGATAAAAACTATTTTATAGAAAAAATAATTATTTTGGTATCACTTTATTCTCAGGACTATAACTTTTTTATTTTTTGCTGATGATGCTGTATGGCAGCTCATTTTTTGCGGGACAAGATGACGTTTTCAGCGGTACCATGGTTATTTATATCAGTCTTTTTGATCGCGTGTTATTCCACTTTGTGTTTGGCGGTATGATAATAAAGCGTTGTTTTTTGCCTCGTTTTTTTTTTTTTTCTTACGGTGTTTACTGAAGGGGTTAACTAGTGGGGCAGTTTTATAGGTTGGGTCGTTACGGACGCGGCGATACTAAATATGTGTACTTTTATTGTTTTTTTTTATTATTTAGCTAAAGAAATGTATTTATGGGAATAATAAATATTTTTTTTTATTTATTTATTTAGTTTTTTTTTTTGTTTTTTTTTTTTTACACACATGTGGGGAATTTTTTTTTTACTTTTTTACTTTGTCCCAGGGGGGGACATCACAGATCGTTGATCTGACAGTGTGCACAGCACTCTGTCAGATCTGCGATCTGCTGTGCAGGGCTGCAGGCTTACCAGCGCCTGCTCTGAGCAGGCACTCGGTAAGCCACCTCCCTCCCTGCAGGACCCGGATGCCGCGGCCGTCTTGGATCCGGGACCTGCGGCGAGGAGGGAGGTAGGAGACCCTCGGAGCAACGCGATCACATCGCGTTGCTCCGGGGGTCTCAGGGAAGCCCGCAGGGAGCCCCCTCCCTGCCCGAAGCTTCCCTATACCGCCGGTACACCACGATCATGTTTGATCGCGGTGTGCCGGGGGTTAATGTGCCGGGGGCGGTCCGTGACCGCTCCTGGCACATAGTGCCGGATGTCAGCTGCGATATGCAGCTGACACCCGGCCGCGATCGGCCGCGCTCCCCCCGTGAGTGCAGCCGATCGCGTATGACGTACTATCCCGTCGGTGGTCATACGGGCCCACCGCACCTCGACGGGATAGATGTCAGATGTCAGAAAGGGGTTAACCCCTTAATCCCATATGATGTACTATCCCATCGAGGTGACCTAGGACTTAATTCCCAGTGACTTGATAGTATGTCATAGTCGATCGGCCGCGCTCCCAGGGGGAGCGCGGCCAATTGCAGGCGAGTGTCAGCTGACTATCGCACCTGACATCCGGCACTATGTGCCAGGAGCGGTCACGGACCACTCCTGGCACATTAACCCCCCAGCACACTGCGATCAAAGATGATAGCAGTGTTCTGGTGGCATAGGGAAGTATTGCGCTGGAAGGGGGCTCCCTGTGTGCTTCCCTGAGACCCTCGGAGCAACTCCTACATCCTACTCCCTGCAGGCCCGGATCCAAAATGGCTGCGGGGCACCTTCCGAGTCCTGCAGGGAGGTGGCTTTCAAGCGCCTGCTCAGAGCAGGCACCAGGAAGCCTCCCTGCAGTGCCTGTCAGATCATTGATCTGACACAGTGTATTGCAAAGTGTCAGATCAGCGATCTGTCACTATAATGTGATGTTCCCCCTGGGGCAATGTAAAAAAGGTAAAAAAAAAAAATATTCACATATGTAAAAAAAAAAAAATCCTAAATAAAGAAAAAAAAATATTGTTCCAATAAATACATTTCTTTATATAAATAAAAAAAACAAAACAATAAAAGTACACAAATTTAGTATCGCCGCGTCCGTAACAACCTGACCTATAAAACTGTCCCACTAGTTAACCCCTTCAGTGAACACCGTAAAGGAAAGAAAAAAAACGAGGCAAAAACCGACACTTTATTATCATACCGCCAAACAAAAAGTGGAATAACACGTGATCAAAAAGACGGATGTAAATAAACATGGTACCTCTGAAAACGTCATCTTGTTCCGCAAAAACGAGGTGCCATACAGAGTCATCAACGAAAAAATAAATAAGTTATACTCCTCAGAATAAAGCGATGCAAAAATAATTTTTTATATAAAATAGTTTTTATCATATAAAAGCGCCAAAACATAAAAAATGATATAAATGAGGTATCGCTGTAATCATTCTGACCCGAAGAATAAAACTGCTTTATCAATTTTACCAGACGTGGAATGGTATAAGCGCCCCCCATTCATGAATAGCTGGTTTTTGTTCACTCTACCTCACAAAAATCGGAATAAAAAGCGATCAAAAAAGTCACGTGCCCGAAAATGGTACCAATAAAAACGTCAACTCGTCCCGCAAAAAACAAGACCTCACATGACTCTGTGGATCAAAATATGGAAAAATTATAGCTCTCAAAATGTGGAGACGCAAAAACTATTTTTTGCAATAAAAAGCGTCTTTTAGTGTGTGACGGCTGCCAATCATAAAAATCCGCTAAAAAAACCCACTATAAAAGTAAATCAAACCCCCTTCATCACCCCCTTAGTTAGGGAAAAATAATAAAATTTTAAAAAATGTATTTATTTCTATTTTCCTATTATGGTTAGGGTTAGGGTTGGGGCTAAAGTTAGGGTTAGGATTGGGGCTAAAGTTAGTTAGGGCTACAGTTAGGGTTGGGGTTAGGGTTAAGGTTGGGGTTAGGGTTGGGGTTACGGTTGGGACTAAATTTAGAGTTAGGGTTGGGGCTAAAGTTAGGGTTAGGGTTGGGGCTAAAGTTAGGGGTAGGGTTGGGGCTAAGGTTAGGGTTAGGGTTGGGCTAAAGTTAGGGTTTGGATTACATTTACGGTTGGGATTAGGGTTGGGATTAGGGTTGGGATTAGGGTTAGGGGTGTGGTTAGGGTTATGTTTGGGATTAGGGTTATGGGTGTGTTTGAGTTAGGGTTTCAGTTAGAATTGGGGGATTTCCACTGTTTAGGCACATCAGGGGCTCTCCAAGCATGACATGGCATCCGATCTCAATTCCAGCCAATTCAATTCTGCGTTGAAAAAGTAAAACAGGGCTCCTTCCCTTCCGAGATCTCCCGTGTGCCCAAACAGGGGTTTACCCAACATATAGGGTATCAGCGTACTCAGGACAAATTGGACAACGAATTTTGGGGTCCAATTTCTCCTGTTACCCTTGAGAAAGTGCAAAACTGGGGGCTAAAAAATAATTTTTATGGGAAAAAAAGGATTTTTTATTTTCACGGCTCTGCGTTATATACTGTAGTGAAACACTTGGAGGTTGAAAGTTTTCACAACACATCCAGATAAGTTCCTTAGGGGGTCTACTTTCCAAAATGGTGTCACTTGTGGGGGTTTCAATGTCTAGGCACATCAGGGGCTCTCCAAACACGACATGGTGTCCTATCTCAATTTTAGTCAATTTTGCATTGAAAAGTCAAACGGCGCTCCTTCCCTTCTGAGCTCTGCCATGCACCCAAACAGTGCTTTACCCCCAGATATTGGGTATCAGCGTAGTCAGGACAAATTGCACAACAACTTTTGGGGTCCAATTACTCCTGTTACCCTTGGTAAAATAAAACAAATTGGAGCTGAAATAAATTTTTTGTGAAAAAAAGTTAAATGTTCATTTTTTTTAAACATTTCAAAAATTCCTGTGAAACACCTGAAGGGTTAATAAACTTTTTGAATGTGGTTTTGAGCACCGAGAGATGTGCATTTTTTAAAATGGTGTCACACTTGAGTATTTTCTATCATATAGACCCCTCAAAGTGACTTCAAATGTGATGTGGTCCCTAAAAAAAATGGTGTTGTAAAAATGAGAAATTGCTGGTCAACTTTTAACCCTTATAACTCCCTAACAAAAAAAATTTTGGTTCCAAAATTATGCTGATGTAAAGTAGACATGTGGGAAATGTTACTTATTAAGTATTTTGTGTGACATATCTCCGTGATTTAAGGGCATAAAAATTCAAATTTGGAAAATTGCAAAATTTTCAAAATTTTCGCCAAATTTCCGTTTTTTTCACAAATAAACGCAGGTAATATCAGGGAAATTTTACCACTATCATGAAGTACAGTATGTCATGAGAAAACGATGTCAGAATCATCAGGATCCATTCATGTCTTCCAGAGTTATAACCTCATAAATGAACAGTGGTCAGAATTGTAACAACTGACCCAGTCATTAACGTGCAAACCACCCTTGGGTGTTAAGGGGTTAAAAACGTGAGCTCAGCACACAAAAAATAAGCCCTCACCCAACCCCATATCACGAAAAATGGAGACGCTATAGGTATCAGAAAATGGTGCAATTTTTTTACTTTTTTTTTTCAGCAAAGTTTCGAAATTTTTTTGCCACTTAGATAAAATAGAACCTAGACATGTTTGGTGTCTACGAACTTGTAATGACATGGAAAATCAAAATGATTTACCATTTAGTGAACCTAGCAAAAAATCCAAACAAAAAACAAGTGTGGGATTGCACTTTTTTTGCAATTTCACCTCACTTGGAATTTTTTTTTTTTGTTTTCTAGTACATGAAATGCTAAAACCAATGATGTCATTCAAAAGTACAACTTGTATTGCCAAAAATAAGCCCTAACATGGCCATATTGATGGAAAAATAAAAAAGTTATGGCTCTGGAAAGGAGGGGAGCGAAAAACGAAAATGCAAAACCGAAAAAAGCTGGGGTCATGAAGGGGTTAATACCAGTGTACTTTACTTATCTCTGCACAATAGAATACAATAGACTGGCAAAATCCAATGACCAGTCCTATTTAATACATGCATGATGTTACGCATCTGCCCTGACTTGGCAGGACTTCATAAATAATAAATAATAATAATAATAATCTTTATTTATATAGCGCCAACATATTCCGCAGCGCTTTACAGTTTAACTGTTTCAAACACAACAGTCATAAGTAACAACGTTAGCAATACAATAATTAAAGCAAAATAAGATGACCCTGCTCGTGAGAGCTTACAATCTACAATGAGGTGGGGGAGATACAAAGTTCAGGTGTGTATTTTATGATGTATTTACAATGGTGGTCCAGCTATCTTCTGGGGGTAGGGGTTAGATGGGGATAGTGAATGGGCTACACACACACACAAACATAAAATGACTTTGATTAGGGAACGTGATAGGCTACTCTGATCAAATGTGTTTTGAGGGAGCACCTAAAACTATGTAAATTGAGTATGGTCCTAATATCTTGGGGTAGAGCATTCCAGAGGATTGGCACAGCACGGGAGAAGTCTTGGAGTTGGGAGTGGGAGGTACGGATTAGTGCACAGGTTAGTCGAAAGTCGTTTGCAGAGCGCAGTGGTCGGTATGTCTCTAACCTTTTTTTTACTCCACCTCTGTGTTATGACATGCATGTCACGGTTACTTTGGACTGCCACTGTCAACACAAGCACTCAGCAACCTCACCAATGTTCTCTGTTGGCTTGGACAGACAGCAGGATTCACTTTATATAAAGTTTGTGCACCCTAGTTAAAATTACTGTTATTGTGAACAGTTAAGAAAGTTGAAGATGAAATTATCTCTAAAAGGCCTAAAGTTAAACATTACAGATTTCCTTTGTAGTTTTGGCACCCTGCATTCTTCCTTGCAAAATTCTTGCAATTCTGTGAGATTCATGGGTCGTCTTGAATGCAATTCTATTTTGAGGTTGGTCTAGCCACAGATTTTCAATGATGTTCAGATCAGGAGACTGTGAGGGCCATTGTAAAACCTTCAGCTTGCACATTTTGAAGTTGTCTATTGTGAATTTTGATGCACATTTAGGATCATTATCCATTTGTAGGCGCCATCCTCTTTCAACTTCAGCTTTTTTACAGATGGTGTTATGTTTGCATCAAGAATTTGTTGAAGTTTTGTTGAATTCATTCATCACTCTACCTGTGAAATGTTCTTCGTGCTATTGGCTGCAACTCAACATCAAAGCTTGATTGATGCACCCCCATCTTTAATGGTTGGTGAGATTTTTCCCTGAAATTCTGTGCCCTTTTTTCTCCACACATATCTTTGATCATTGTGGCAGATGAGTTCTATTTTAACCTCATCGGTCCACAGGCATTTTTTCCAAAATGCATCAGGCTTGCTTAGATGTTCTTTTGCAAATTTCTGATGCTGATTTTTATGGTAAGAACGCAGGAGAAGTTTTGTTTTGGTGACTCTTACATGAGGGTCATACTTGTCCAGGTATCTTTGAGCAGTAGAACAATGTTCCACAACTCAAGACAAGAGTCTTCTTAGGCTATGTGCACACTCTACGGATCTTGTTGCAGATCCACAGCGTTTTTTCTGCACGGAATTGCACCTTATCAGCAAAGGAGCGCTCAAGCAATGTTAATCAATGGGAATCCAGAATTGGTGTGCCCATTCTGCGGAAAATTCCACACTGATTCGCAGAGTTTTATTTTCCGCAGCATGTCAATTCTTTTTGGGATTGTTAGGTGTCGAGTTCCCACTGCTGCACAGGGGGAATCTCGAACCATGTCTGCTGTGGTCTCCCATTCTCCTCCAGCCACAGTGGAACCTGCTCAGCAGAGACCTCGATTCCAGCATCTGGCTCAAGCTGGTCTGGCTCAAGCTGATACTGTGCGCTTGGTTACTGCTGCCTTTCCAGGCTCAGCCCTTGTAGCCAGCACTGATCAGTGGCGAGCAGACATTCCAGGGACTATGTCCGGCTTTTCCCCTACTGAATATGCCCACAGGTCGACCTCTCATTGGAGGTCGGGGGTCACATGCTCAGGTCCTGAAGCGGCTCCTACTGGATCACTAGGAAGGACCTGGAGAGCTACAGCTATATAAATCAGTTATTGTGTGTGTGTGTGTGTGTGGATGTATGCCTGTTCTGGTGAAAGCTCCAAATCATTCCCATCCCTATTGTTGATGAATGCTCACGAGTGTTGGAGCTGTCTAGTGCCAGTTAGTGCCATCCAGCACCAGGCACAATCTATAGCATCTAACAGCAGCGTTAGCCAGTGTGGCACTTTGCGCAACCAGTGCACTTACCTGTCCCTTGTTAGGGCGGTTAGTGGTATTTGCAAAAGCAGCACTGCACGCACCTAGTGCGCTAAATCTATTTTAAGTTTAGTTTACTCCTGACACCACTGTAGCGGTGTCAAGCGCAAGAGGTCTCGAGGGACTCTGACCCTGAGTCTTGGGGCAGAGTTCTGTGACTCCTTGCTTGCGCTCTCTGTGCGGTATCGTGGCCCTGTGACGCAGCAGGGTTTGCTTCCTTCATACCGGGTGAAGCTAACCCCTGTGTGTCTTCTCTTAATACCACCATATAGTCCACCATTACCGAGCAGCAGGTGTCTTCTCTGCAAGGTGGACCCCAGACTGCGAACGCATCTTATATCGCTTCTTATTTATATTTGGTGCGTTCCGTCAGTCCTAACAGGGATCTGCAGCATTTTTGCACTCATTGACTTATATTAAGTCAGTCAATCCGCATCTAAACCGCAGATGTAAAAAGGTTTGCGGATTTGCATACCAAAATGCTGCAGAAAGGAAGGAGGAAGAGTGTGTGGGCGGAGAATGTGTGTGTGGGCGGAGACTGTTTGAGCAGAGAATATGTGCGGGTCTGTTTGTGGGTGTCTGTGTGTGTGTGCTGGTGTCTGTGTGTGCGTGCAGGTGTCTGTGTGTGTGTGCGGGTGTCTGCGCAGGTGTCTGTGTATATGTGTGCGTGGCTCTGTGTGTATGTGTGTGGGTGTCTGCCAGTGTGTGTCTGTCTGTGGGTGTATGTGTGTGTAGCCAGGCATCATCTGATGGACTACTACTCCAATGTGGCTATGTCTGCTGTAACATATAACAGTGACAGCATAAGCCGATGATGGGACAGTAGTCCCATCATCCAGCGACTGTGTTCAATTGTAAAACAAAAAAAACCTTTTATACTCACCAAACACCTATTCTCCAATGTCCGCGTCTCCTGAAAGAAAAATAAAATAATAAACCACCATATAATACTCCCTGTCTGCCGTAGTCCATTTAATAATGAGTGTCCCAAGATGATCTCAAGTGTAGAACAGTCACATTAGGAGATGTGACCGCTCTACCCGGCCACCGTTGATACACTAACAGGAGGTGATTACTCCTGCAGTGTATCACTGTGCTGACAAAGAAACAAATGTAATGCAAACAAGTCTCAGCCAGCTCACCGACCACCATAGGAACTCCATCTTGACTGGACGTTCAGCAATGAGAAGAAAAAAAGGTGAAATGTTCCAGCTCCTTAAAATTGAAAAAACTTTATTGATCCATTAAAACTTCAGTCACATTGACTGAAGTTTTAATGGATCAATAAAGTTTTTTCAATTTTAAGGAGCTGGAACATTTCACCTTTGTTTCTTCTTATCACTGGGCTGCCATGAGAGTTCACAGGAGTTTGTGCTGTCACTTGCGACACCGCTAAGAAAATTCTCATGCAGCGGTGCCGTAAGTGAGAGCACAAACTCCTGTGAACTCTCAGTGATGCACTGTTGGAGCGATTAGCTCCTGTCAGTGTATCACCAGAGGATGGGTAGAGCAATCACATCTCCTGATGTGACTGTTCTACACATGAGATCGTCGTGGGACACTCGGTAAATGGACTGCATCAGACAGGGTGTATTGATGTCACAGGACAATACAAAGGTGACATCAACCCCACAAACATTACCCCACTTCAACTGATACAGGCAAATGGCAAGAGCGATGCCAAGTGCCAGAATTGGTGCCTCCATAAGATGCGTCATTTCTGGGGTGGTGTTATGATCCCAGTGGCTGGGGATCACAGGAAATACCAGCTAAGTTACTAAGCAAAGAACAAGCTCTAGGTAGGTGGTAACTGGACTGACCGCAAATCTGATCCTAACCAACACACTAAAGGTAGCCGGTGAACGTGCCTAAAATCCTGGACGTCTCGACGCAGCCTGAGAAACTGACTACCCCTAAAGAGAAAGCAAGACCTCACTTGCCTCAAGAGAAATAACCCCAAGGATATAGGAAGCCCCCAACAAATAATAACGGTGAGGTAAGGAGAAAAGACACACGTAGGAATGAAAACAGATTCAGCAAATGAGGCCCGCTAATACTAGATAGCAGAAAACAGATGGAGAACTGTGCGGTCAGCAAAAAACCCTACCAAAATATCCATGCTGAGAATTCAAGACCCCCACACCAACTAACAGTGTGGGGGGGAGAAACTCAGCCCCCTAGAGCTACCAGCAAGCTGAGAAATCACATATTAGCAAGCTGGACAAGAAACATATCGAACACAGATGATCAAAAAAATGAACAAAACGAAAACTTAGCTTCTCTTGAAGAGACTGGTAGCAAGGTAGTCAGAAGAAATCAGAATAGCACTGAATACATTGACAGCCGGCAACAAGTGGAAGTGAAACAGAGCTAAATAGTAAACTCCCAAGTGAATAACGAGGCAGCTGATCAGCCACAGACCCGCAGGATAAAAAACAAAGCCACCAGGGGGAGCCCAAAACAAAAGTCACACAATACCACCTGTGACCACAAGAGGGAGCCTGAAAACAGAGTTCACAACAGTACCCCCCCTTGAGGAGGGGTCACCGAACCCTCATCAAAACCCCCAGGGCGATCAGGGTGAGCCACATGGAAGGCACAAACCAAATCGGCCGCATGAACATCAGAGGCGACAACCCAGGAATTATCCTCCTGACCATAGCCCTTCCATTTAACCAAATACTGAAGCCTCCGTCTAGAAATACGAGAATCCAAGATCTTCTCCATCACGTATTCCAATTCTCCCTCAACCAGCACAGGGGCAGGAGGCTCAACCGGAGGACCCACAGGCACCACATACCTCCGCAACAATGACCGATGAAACACATTATGAATAGCAAACGATGCTGGGAGGTCCAATCGAAATGACACAGGGTTAAGGACTTCCAAAATCTTATAAGGACCGATAAACCGAGGCTTGAACTTAGGAGAGGAGACCTTCATAGGAACAAAGCGAGAAGACAACCACACCAAGTCCCCAACGCGAAGTCGGGGACCCACACAGCGACGGCGGTTGGCAAAGCGCTGAGCCTTCTCTTGTGACAGCTTCAAATTGTCCACAACATGATTCCAAATCTGATGCAACCTATCCACCACAACATCCACTCCAGGACAGTCAGAAGGCTCCACCTGACCCGAGGAAAAACGAGGATGAAACCCCGAATTACAAAAAAAAGGAGAAACCAAAGTAGCAGAACTAGCCCGATTATTAAGGGCAAACTCGGCCAATGGCAAAAAAGTCACCCAGTCGTCCTGATCAGCAGAAACAAAACATCTCAAATAGGTTTCCAAGGTCTGATTAGTTCGTTCGGTTTGGCCATTCGTCTGAGGATGGAAGGCCGACGAAAAAGACAAATCAATGCCCATCTTAGCACAAAAGGTCCGCCAAAATCTAGACACAAACTGGGATCCTCTGTCGGAAACAATATTTTCAGGGATCCCATGCAAGCGAACCACATTTTGAAAAAACAGCGGAACCAACTCGGAGGAGGAAGGCAACTTAGGCAAGGGCACCAAATGGACCATCTTAGAAAAACGATCACACACCACCCAGATGACAGACATTCTCTGAGAGACAGGGAGATCCGAAATAAAATCCATGGAAATGTGCATCCAAGGCCTCTTCGGGACAGGCAAAGGTAACAGCAAACCACTGGCACGAGAACAGCAAGGCTTAGCCCGAGCACAAATTCCACAAGACTGCACAAAGGAACGCACATCCCGCAACAAGGAAGGCCACCAAAAGGACCTGGCCACCAAATCTCTGGTACCAAATATTCCAGGATGGCCCGCCAACACCGAAGAATGAACCTCGGAAATAACTCTGCTGGTCCATCTATCTGGGACAAACAGTCTCTCCGGTGGACAACGGTCAGGTCTATCCGCCTGAAACTCCTGCAGCACTCGTCGCAAATCTGGGGAGATGGCAGACAAAATCACCCCTTCTCTGAGAATACCAGCCGGCTCTGAATCTCCAGGAGAGTCAGGCACAAAACTCCTAGAAAGAGCATCAGCCTTTACATTCTTCGAACCAGGCAGGTACGAGACCACGAAATCAAAACGAGAGAAAAACAATGACCAACGAGCCTGTCTAGGATTCAGCCGCTTGGCCGACTCGAGATAAATCAGATTCTTGTGATCAGTCAAGACCACCACACGATGCTTAGCTCCCTCGAGCCAATGTCGCCACTCCTCAAATGCCCACTTCATAGCCAACAACTCCCGATTACCGACATCATAATTCCGCTCGGCAGGCGAAAACTTTCTTGAAAAGAAAGCACATGGCTTCATCACAGAGCCATCGGCGCTTCTCTGCGACAAAACAGCCCCCGCTCCAATCTCGGAAGCATCAACCTCGACCTGGAAAGGAAGAGAGACATCTGGCTGACATAAGACCGGAGCCGAAGAAAACCGGCGATTCAGCTCCCGAAAGGCCTCCACAGCCGCAGGAGACCAGTTAGTAACATCAGAACCTTTCTTGGTCAAATCCGTCAAAGGCTTAACAACACCAGAAAAATTAGCGATGAAGCGACGGTAAAAATTAGCAAAACCCAAGAACTTCTGAAGACTCTTAACAGATGTAGGCTGTGTCCAGTCATGAATAGCCTGAACCTTGACTGGGTCCATCTCAATAGTAGAAGGAGAAAAAATGAAACCCAAAAAAGAAACCTTCTGGACTCCAAAAAGACATTTTGAGCCCTTCACAAATAAAGCATTGGCACTCAGGACCTGAAACACCATCCTGACCTGCTTAACATGGGACTCCCAATCATCAGAAAAAAACAGAATATCATCCAGATACACAATCATAAATTTATCCAGATATTCGCGGAAGATGTCGTGCATAAAAGACTGAAAGACAGAAGGAGCGTTAGAAAGTCCAAAAGGCATCACCAAGTACTCAAAATGGCCTTCGGGCGTATTAAATGCAGTCTTCCATTCATCACCCTGCTTAATGCGCACAAGGTTATATGCACCACGAAGATCTATCTTGGTGAACCAACTAGACCCCTTAATGCGAGCAAACAGATCAGATAACAATGGCAAAGGATACTGAAATTTGACCGTGATTTTATTTAGAAGGCGATAATCAATACAAGGTCTCAGAGAACCATCCTTCTTAGCCACAAAAAAGAACCCCGCACCAAGAGGGGAGGAGGAGGGGCAAATAAGTCCTTTCTCCAAGGACTCCTTTATATAACTCCGCATGGCAGCATGCTCCGGCACTGACAAATTGAAAAGTCGTCCCTTAGTAAACTTACTACCAGGAATCAAATTTATAGCACAATCACAATCCCTATGAGGAGGTAGAGAACTGAGTTTGGGCTCATCAAATACATCCTGGTAGTCTGACAAAAATGCAGGGACTTCAGAAGGAGTGGATGAAGCAATTGACACCACAGGAGCATCGCCATGAATTCCCTGACAACCCCAACTTGACACAGACATTGCTTTCAAATCCAGGACTGGATTATGAGTCTGCAACCATGGCAGACCCAACACGACAACATCATGCAAATTATGCAGCACAAGAAAGCGAATCTCCTCCTGATGAACAGGAGTCATGCACATGGTCACTTGTGTCCAGTACTGAGGTTTATTCGTAGCCAATGGCGTAGCATCAATTCCCCTTAATGGAATAGGGAATTTTAAAGGCTCCAAAACAAAACCACAGCGCCTGGCAAATGACAAGTCCATCAGAGTCAGGGCAGCACCTGAATCTACAAAAGCCATAACCGGGTAAGATGACAAGGAACAAATCAGGGTAACAGACAAAATGAACTTAGGCTGTAAAGTACCAATGGTGACAGATTTATCAACCTTTTTTTTGCGCTTAGAGCATGCTGAGATAACATGAGCTGAGTCACCACAGTAAAAGCACAACCCATTTTGCCGTCTATAATTTTGCCGTTCACTTCTGGTCAGAATTCTATCACATTGCATAGACTCAGGTGTCTGTTCAGAAGACACCGCCAAATAGTGCGCAGGTTTGCGCTCCCGCATACGCCGATCAATCTGAATGGCCAGAGTCATTGACTCATTCAGACCTGCAGGCGTAGGGAACCCCACCATGACATTCTTAATGGCCTCAGAAAGACCTTTTCTGAAATTTGCAGCCAGGGCATACTCATTCCACTGAGTAAGCACTGACCATTTCCGAAATTTCTGGCAGTACACCTCTGCTTCATCTTGCCCCTGAGAGAGGGCCAACAACGCTTTTTCAGCCTGGTTCTCAAGATTAGGTTCCTCATAGAGCAATCCAAGGGAGAGAAAAAACGCATCAACACTGAGCAATGCCGGATCCCCTGGCGCCAATGCGAAGGCCCAATCTTGAGGGTCACCACGCAAGAAAGAAATTATAATTTTAACTTGCTGAACGGAATCACCAGAGGAACGAGGTTTCAAAGAAAGAAACAATTTACAATTGTTCTTAAAATTCAGGAACCTAGATCTATCTCCAGAAAACAACTCCGGAATAGGTATTCTAGGCTCTGACATAGGACTGTGAACAACAAAATCCTGAATACTTTGTACCTTTGCAGCAAGATGATCTACACTGGAGGCCAAACTCTGAATATCCATATCAGCAGCTGAGTTCAGAGCCACACCAAGATTAAGAGGAGGAGAGAAGCTAGACACACAGCAGCTAGACACACGGCAAAAAAAAAAAGTTCTCAAGGCTTCTTTTCTCCTGCTTCTGCCATGCAATTAACACTTTACTGGCCGGCTGTACTGTTATGATCCCAGTGGCTGGGGATCACAGGAAATACAAGCTAAGTTACTAAGCAAAGAACAAGCTCTAGGGAGGTGGTAACTGGACTGACCGCAAATCTGATCCTATCCAAACACACTAAAGGTAGCCGGTGAACGTGCCTAAAATCCTGGACGTCTCAACGCAGCCTGAGAAACTGACTACCCCTAAAGAGAAAGCAAGACCTCACTTGCCTCAAGAGAAATAACCCCAAGGATATAGGAAGCCCCCAACAAATAATAACGGTGAGGTAAGGAGAAAAGACACACGTAGGAATGAAAACAGATTCAGCAAATGAGGCCCGCTAATATTAGATAGCAGAAAACAGATGGAGAACTGTGCGGTCAGCAAGAAACCCTACCAAAATATCCACGCTGAGAATTCAAGACCCCCACACCAACTAACAGTGTGGGGGGGAGAAACTCAGCCCCCTAGAGCTACCAGCAAGCTGAGAAATCACATATTAGCAAGCTGGACAAAAAACATATCGAACACAGATGATCAAAAAAATGAAAAAACGAAAACTTAGCTTCTCTTGAAGAGACTGGTAGCAAGGTAGTCAGAAGAAATCAGAATAGCACTGAATACATTGACAGCCGGCAACAAGTGGAAGTGAAACAGAGCTAAATAGTAAACTCCCAAGTGAATAACGAGGCAGCTCATCAGCCACAGACCCGCAGGATAACAAACAAAGCCACCAGGGGGAGCCCAAAACAAAAGTCACACAATACCACCTGTGACCACAAGAGGGAGCCTGAAAACAGAGTTCACAACAGGGTGGCTGAGAGCTGATATTTTTAGCCTGAGGGTCCCAATATACATGGCCCCTTCCCAGGCTATTAATATCAGCCTGCAGCTGTCTGCCTAGCCTTTGCTTGTTCGATTTTATAGGGGAACCCCATGACAATTTTTTTCTGGGGTTCCCCTGTAAACTAGCCAGTAAAGGCTAAGCAAACATCTGTGAGCTGATATTAATAGCCTTGGTACCTTTTTGGCTATTGGCTCCTTCCTAGAATTTGAATTGGCTCCTTCCCAGAATTTTAACATCAGCCCTCAGCCATCGGCTTTCCCTCTGCTGGTTCTTAAAATTCAGCATGAGCCAACACAATTTTATATTTTTTTAAAATAAAGAGATATTGCTTTTCACGCAGATTTCTGAGGGTATGTTCCCACTGTCAGTAAACGCTGCCAGCTGGACGCTGCATACATCTGCAGTGTCCAACCCACAGCAGCCAGATGTTACAGCACAGTGGTAGGGATTTCAATAAATCCCATGTCCACTATGCGTGCACCGGCACCCGCAGCTTCCCTGAGGAGATGGACATGCGGCACATCTTTCCAGACTGCAGCATGTCTATTTATCTTGCTGAGATGCTCAGTCTCCGCAAAATAAATATCACCCGCCCAATGTATTGGGTGCGGTGATGCCGTATGGTTCAATGAACACCTGTGTTCAAAAGCCAGCAGCACTTTGGAGGGAGCGGACATGTGCTGTGTCCAAAGCGATGCCGATTACTGACCGTGGGGATGTAGCCTAACAACAGTTGCTGTTTTGTTACAGCATATATAGGTTAATTATGTTAATGCTTCTACACAGGCTGGTGACTGTGTGTGTGCCTTTATTTAATTGTGTGTGTGTCTTTATTTAATATAAATGAGGGTATCTGGCTGAAGAGGTTGATCAAGGAAATCACATCACAGTTCTTTTTTTTTTTTTTGCTAAATAATATATCTTTATTTAGCTTAGAAAAACGCATACAAATCCGCATGAAAAATCAGCATGAAAATCCACATAAAAAAACGCATAAAAACTCAGCGGAATTTTAGCGGCATTTTCAGCCAAGAGAGGCAGAATCTGCGCAGAATTTTACAGAAGCAAATCTGCAACATGCGCATATACCCTAAATGTTTCTGTAGGTCTTTTGCAATCAAGCAGGAGTTCTGATTTGCCTCTCTATCAATACTAGGAACAGCTGTCACTGAAATTTTGCTTGGTCTTCCAGCCCTTATCTTAATCTCCACTATTCCTGTTACCTGACATTTCCTAATTACATTTCGAACTCAGGAGAGGGCAACTTGAAAACTGTTTGCTATCTTCTTATAGCCTTCACTTGCTTGGTGGGCCATCACCATTTTCAGTTTAAGAGTGCTGCTGAGAAGAACCCATGGCTGCAGTTTTTTGGCACAAAGATAAAGAAGGCTGGGTTTTTATAAAACTGTGAAATTTGCATCACTTGGCCTTTCCTAATGATGATAGTGAATAAGCTATAAACCTAAGAGGCTAATTAAGTTCTGAAATCTTGGTCAAAGTTATATGAGCACGCAACTTGCTCCAAGGGTGCCCAAAATTTGTATCTGCCCATTTTCCTCTTTGTAATTGTTAAAAAGTAAAAAAAGACAATATATTTTTTCTTTGCCTAAAATACTAAAGAAATGTGTCATCTTTGATTTTAGCCCTTTTAGAGATCAGTTAATCTTCAACTTGCTTAAATGTTCACAATAACAGTAATTTTAACCAGGGGTGCAAAAACTATTACATACAGCTGTGTATAACTAAACATATGTAATTACAATAATTTTCTGGGAGAAATACTTCATTTTCTAAAAATAATTTCAAGGGTGGTGTCATAGTTCCACCACTTACGGAGTCCTATGGATGCTGTGAGTGACAAATCTGTTCAAGTGGCGTGTGTTTGTCTGCTCTGTTCTGAGTTATATCATGATCTTCATTGACAACCTTGGAATTACCTTTGACCATCCTTTAGACTTACCCCTGTGTCTTGATCCGCTATGTTCCTTATACTCTGACCTCAGACTGTTTCCTGACTATGCTTTTGTCCTTTCCCTCTGTCTCTTATGAGCCCTCTTGGTACTGACCATGGACCTCTTCACTATCCTGCCTCATAGTAAGTCTGAGTGCAGTGATTAGTGTCACATTGAGTAGTGTTTCGTGTCACAGGTGTCAACACTTTCGACCATGACTATATACAGTGCTGGAAAGATGTTCCTCGAGTTACCCCTAGTGGATAAACCTCTCACTACCCATCCTTCAAGCAAGACTTAAGTAGAAGCACCGTGCAGATGAATAGTGAAATTATCTAATCACCGGTGTATGCTGAAGTACCCAAGTGTTAAAATTATTTCATGTACATAAAATTCCACTTTAAATAAAAATAAATCAACCCTGCTATGACATATTAATAGTAAGGGATTGTTAAGTCTTTCACTAGGCTTTTATGCTGTAGAAAATGATTTGTTAAAAACATCTATCCTTAACTTATAATATACTGTATTTTAATTGTTACCACTATTGTCATTTTTATATATTGTTCTTAATTCCTATATAATTAATCACCATAAAAATGTGCTAAATATATGTATTAACAAACATAAATCTCTCTCACTATTTACAGAGTATCACAATTATGTTAACTTATACCTGGAAAAGCTTCTACATTCACTGAATAAGATTGAACAAGCGTTCAGCAAAAATAATTTATGACACTTCGAAAAAAAATGGCCTCCACTAAGTAGTACAATTAAGTTGTCACCATTCAAGTGGTTGCACTATTCACATTTAATCTACCTACACCTTTTTACGAAATCTTAAATGTGTGAGCACTTTTCAAAGAAAAATCTGTAAAATAATAATTACAAAGGCTTGTCCAATAGAAACATCCATGAAGCTGATTAGCCCCTGTAATGTTATCACAAAGAAGTTACCTGACAAGAAAACTGACAAATTATACTCTGTGTGAATGTCTTTTTTTAATTGCTCTATTTCTGTCTACAGAATCATTGCTGCCCTTTGTCACACAAGGACTTGTTCACTAAGAGTAAGAGAGCAGCTTGGCTTGACAGTCTCTTTGGTTAATCCCCCGAGTTCTCCACTAAACCTAGCAGAAGGACACTATTCCATTTTATTTGATTACTGTATATAAAATATTAAATATGGCTGTCTATTTATATGGGAACTAGGTGATTGCACTCCCTAATGGAATGCTAGTGCTACGTTATAAAACCGTAAGCCATAAAAAAAGAAAATGATCATAAAATTATGGAAATACATAAAACTTTTAATATTTCTAATCTTTAGTTAATAATTTTCTTATACCTTCTATGCTATTCTTTCAGATGGGGTGCAGATAATGTTTTTTTTAAATAACTACTTAGATATCATGGATTGTTATAAAACAGATCAAATATAATAGTCGTCATTAATTATTATTAGCCATTTTGTGTCATTCTCATTTCCTCCGCAATAAACCTCATTTTGACTTTAAACTGCAAGAAAATGAAGAATTACACTTTAAAATAGTTATGTGACATAAGTTAAAGGGAACCTGTCACCAGCAAAAGAAAAATAACTTTAATTAGCCTGGCAGCATTTCGGTTTCAGTCAAGGATGCGGCATCTTCATGGGTTCGGTCATTGCTATACAGAGTGGTGACTGTCTGTCCTGCCTTACACTGGCTCTACATTATTGCCCGCTGTCAGTCCGGGCCAGAGGCGCGGTTACAGCTGCCGCGCTCTATACTCAGAGAGGTGACTGAACCTGTGCTGGCGCTGCTCCTGTGACTGTAACCGGAACACTGCAAAGACGAATAAAGTTCAGTTTCTCCCTTCCTAACTAAACACTGTACAGTTTAGGTGGCCAGAAAAGACAATATAGACATGTCTGTTGACTAGCAATACCACGACAACCCCCATATATTGGATATTAATAAAGGATAATATGGGTACCAATAAATAAGAGTCAAATTTCTTTGTCTTCTTTCCATGGAATACTTATACTTTTCCACTACAGCTGAAAGTTTACATGGGGAAATGTAATCTATTAATAAAACATTCTTATGATTATATTGACATTGGTTCTTAAATCTGAAATAGTTGAAATCTTTCTTAGCAGTACAAATGAGTGGATCGATGCCCAGAGGATCGAGTTTGAGTAAAATTTTCTGAAATTCACAGTTTTACGCAAATTCAAACATTTTGAGATTTGATTCACAGTTAACAAATAAAACTTGCCTGGCACCATTTCCTTCACTGCTGAAGCATCAGAGAGCAGGCAAATATAATTTTACATTGCTGCGTGGACTTCCATATAATGCCCTGCAACTATGACATCTTTTGGAGATGTCTTTAAAGCACTGTGGAATTAATGCCGCTGTATATGAGAGTAAACTAAATAAATGCCTTTCTACAGTGGTGGTCAGTACCTGTACTAGCATACTGCTAATAGCAGCAAACCACGAGGTGGCTACGTGGGCCTGTTGTCTGGAGGACACAGAGCCAGCACTGGTACTGGGCTCCCCTGACTTTCAACTATATCTACATCCTAAATGCAGACACAATTGATGGAGTAGGGAGCCATCAGGTCCTCCGTCATCCTCCCTGTGCGTACAATCTCAGCGCAGCGGGCGTGATGATGTCACTGCAATGTGAACGCTGTGCTGAGCTGCTCAGACCACATGCTGTAGAGACGAGAACAGCAGGGGAACTTGGAGAGGTGAGTTTTTTATTATTATTTTGTTTTTAATCAATGAGTACTTTGTGGGGCCATTATACTATGTGGAAAACTCTTTATTTGGCCATCATATTACACGGAGGGCTAGTTATGGGACCATAATATTACATGGGGGGGGCTATTTATTGGGCCATATTACTATGTGGAGGATTATATATGGGGCCATCATAGTATGTGGAGAGCTATTTGTGGTACTATCATACTATGTGGAAGACTATATGTGGGGCCAAAATACTATGTAGAGGGCTATTTATGGGGCCATCATACCATTTGGAGGGCGATAGGGGGCCATAATAATGTGTGCAGGCTCGTGCAGGGGTTTTTATGCTGTGTTTTAGGGTTGTGTGGGGGCCATTATACTGTTTGGAGTGCTAATGGGGGCCATTATAGTTTCTTGGATCACTAAGGGGCAAAATTACTTTGTAAGGTCTGCAAAATGGTAGTATATGCTCTTCTGTACCACAGACAAATTTTTTTAATTCAGTCTTTTGGGGCCCAATCTAGGACATTTGCAAATGGTCCCCGAGTACCTGGGTCATCAGAAATCAGTGGTCCACTGGGGAGCACAGTTTGTATGGCAGAGCCATTTTACATCTCCAGTTTCACTAGGTAAATCTCGCTTTTCTGCAGAGTAACCTCTTATTGTCAGCAGGGTCCTCTCTCATGCAAAGTGTAACGTCTTATGATCACTGGGATCTTCCTTCTCTCTCTCACTTGTAAACTGTAAGCTCTTATGGTCAGGGGGATCCGCTCTTTCTCACATGTGAAGTGTAAGCTCTTATGGTCAGCAAGGTTCTCTCTCCTGTACAGTGTAAGCTCTTAGAGTCAGTAGAGGATTCTCTCTCGCCTTTGAAGTATAAGTTCCTGTGTGTGTATTTTATGAGCAATTACAAGCTTTCAGGCAATGAAATAAGCTTAAATTTATTTGTCACAAATCACATTTTAGGGGAAAATTTGACAAAGTCAGCAAATTCAAATTCCAAAAGATTCGTTCATCTTTACTTAGCAGACTCAGAAATAAACAAAACAAAGTTAGCACCACTCCATACCATCACTATCTGAATGGTGCCATAACAATCTCACAGATCACCAGTCAGTTTTTCTAATCTGCCATCATATGTTTACACTTGTTCACTTGCTCAGTTGTTTTCACATCCTACAAGTTCCTCTACGAATGAGCAGTGTGATTTTCCATAAATCAGAGCAGCCAAGTTGCAGTGTTACAATTATACAATTTTACAATTTTTTTTATTGTAAAGTGTAATCAGAAACTCAGCAACCCCCCCCCCCCAATTCATCTTTACCAGTGTCAAATTGCTGTAAGGTACTGAAGGAATTCATAGGGACCTTGTCTTTTTATATTGCAGACCATTTCTATGACTATAAATTTTTTGCTGTTTCCCTTTTCTCTTTATTTGCACCTTTTCAATTAATTCTGTGTATTGTAGATTATAAATTGTGATGAATTCTAGCAGCGGTGGTATTTTTCCTCTACCTTTGATGACTGATACTGGTATTGCGGGGCTTTTCTGCCTCTGCAGTGGGGGATCTTTTTGGTTTGAGTGCACTCTATTATCTTGGTCCTTCATGTCTAATAGAATGTTGTACATTTATATATGCTCTTCTTTATGTAGAATTGTTCTTGATAGATTATTTTTATGTGAATAAATACCTGTATATTATGTTTACTTAAGCAATTCCTCTTATTCCTGTGTTTTGACCTATTTTACTCTTCTCCTTCTTCTGAATTCTTTACTGCAAGACAGACCTTCTGGCTGGAAAAGGCCTTGGACGTCACTGTGTGCTGTCCCATCATGGCAAACGTTATTTATGACACAGCAACTTTCTTCTTTACCCGTTTATCTGTCTTTCTATGGTTCAGAAAAATGGCAGCCATATTTCGTCCATTTTGTTGAATTTGACCTAAGTAGTGATGGGCGAATCCGAGCGCTAAAGTTCAGAATCCGTACCTTGGACAGCACAGCACGTTAAAAAAACTAAATAAAAAAAAGTGGGGTACCCACTATTTTTGATAACAAGCGCAGGTAAAGCAGACAACTGTGGGCTTATCTTTATCTCAGAAGCATGTGACGCCGACGACAGTTGTAGGTATCAGCAGGTGCCTGACTGGCTGTATCCTTTTTACCGCTGGTCACAGCCATTGGTTCACACTCTGTCCTCTGTGTGACAGCATGGGAACTCGTAGCGGTCCGCAGTACCCAGCTGCTGTCACCGGCAGTGACTACAGGAAACTTACCGCTGGTAAGAGCCGCTGTTTCCCACAAGAGGACTGTGTGGGAGCCGTTGAAAGCTACCTGCTCTCGTACCCGAACCAAACTTTTTTCTAAAGTTTGGATGTACCCAAACATGCACAGGTCCACCCATCACTAGCCTTGGCGAATTGCAGATTTTTATAAAACTTAAGTATTGAATTGCACTGTAATAAATTGTGTATATCTCCTATTGCACACCATATATTTACCATCGGGACACCATTTTGGCATATCTGACTAATAGTAAACCATGGGCACAATAAACTTCCAAGATGACATGGGAAGGAGGGTGTTAAAGTAACTGAAGTTTTACCTGAATTGTCAGGTGTTTGGCTTTAATATGTAAAATGTATTTGGCCTTTTGATATAGGATTAACTTTAATTTGTGCTAGCATTTTCTAGATTTAAAGTCAGCCACGAAAACCTGACCTAAATACATAAATGAATACTGCTTGCCAACCCTATAGACCTAAATTGCTGTCATAAATAGAGAATGGTTTTATTTCCAGGGCTGCACATACATCTAACTTTGAATGGACAAATCAAATCCTCCCATGGATTAGAATTATATTAGCTAAATGCCTAACAGCTGCTTCAGAAGCATGAGACTAGATGAAGCAACCAAGCTTTAAATCTGTGCAAACGGCATGAAATGCACATAATGAAACTGATTATGTTACTACTAACATTAATATGGCTGTGAACAAAAATAACACACCAACAAATCCTCTAGTAATTTAAACAACTGATGAGAAACACATCTTAACAGATGGACCATTTTGAGGCATAAGGCTCTAATGAATTAACATTGTGATCAAAGAAAATTTCAAAATTACTAATCCTCAAGAAGTAAGAGTCGTAATCTTCATTCAGAAAAACAAACATTCATGGATTAGATATGACTTTGCTCAAGGAACCTTGGGAATATCAAGTTATTTGAATGCTATAAACAGAAACACCACTGGTTATTTCTGGAAAATATTGTAACAAGGCACCAGCTGTCAGCAATCAGTCATATAGTTAAATTCAATTGCTATATCTTCCTTAATTGAGGAAATATTGAATAGCTCAAAATGCTTTTTTGTATGTTTGACAGGATACATTTGGAGCATAAAAAAATAGAAAATGGCTCCTGAACATGTCAATAACTTACAAATGGCAACTGGAGTATTTTATCAATGCAAAGTAGAATTGCAACATTCTAAGAAAATTCTTACAGAACTCACTAAAAAAATAGAAATGGTCCAGCATAGACTTACCAGATCAGGGCTGGACTGTTCATTTGGAAATTCTGGAAAATGCAAGAAGTGGAAATACCAGGCGTGAGCCACATCAGTTACCCTCACTATTAATGATACCTGCATCCTTAAATGACTGTCAAAAGCTATGGCAAGACAAAGCCCCTGCTCGGCTACTCACTTTGGTATGAAATAGGCTACTTTGAGCCTGTGGCCTTGTTAGAGGTTGAAGTTGCATAGGGCACATCATGCGATGTGATTACATAACTAAATTTCTCTGCCTGCACAGCTTTCCAGACAGCAGTGAGGAGTAGAAAGGAATCACCTCTTGATGTGAGATGGAGGCGAGTTGGGAGGAATTAAAGAAGGTGGGGTAACTATAGTATGGGGGCTTAGAGAGGGGTTACTGTTTATTTTTGGAGCAAAGAGGGCTGCGCGGCACTCCTATATGGTGGGTGCTCAAGTACGATTCCACTCTAGATACCAATAAAGATAGAAACTACTTAGCACTCCAAAATCGATGCTAAAAACATAAAAAAAAGTTTCACTTCACAAGAGAAATCCACTGAATATACAACTGATGTTTTGGCCTATTATATATTGCATCCTGTTTGGATAAAGGCATAACAATAGGACGCAACGTCAGTTTTATATATCGTGGATTGCTCGTGTGAAATAAAAACTAACTTTTTTCATTTCTTTTGCATCGATTTGAGTGTATCAAGTTTTTAACATTTGTATTTATTTTTGGATGCACGATTGGTGCATTAGCAGTATGTGGAGGAAAGAGGCATTAGAGCTATGTGGAGGTACAATCGGCAAGTTATTATTATGTGGAGGCACAGTGGGGACACTTTTTCTGTGAAGCGTAAATTTGGGTTATTATTACAGCTCAGACAGCTTGATGTTACTGACTCCTAAGGCACTATGGATGATAATATCACTACTATTTGTAGAGTGACTGGCACAGTATATAAAGGGAGATATGTGTCACTGCGCATAATGCTGTCAGTGATGTGAAACCAGGATATTTTCCTCCAGGACACTACGCGTTGGGAGGGTTAAATTAAAGTTGCAGACATGGGCTAGTTTTAGATGGACATCTAAAGAGTGGGTGGGAAGGTGTCCACCATATCTCCACCTGCAGAGCCAGCACTGGCATGTGTACTGACAGGACCTGGGATCATGTAAAAGTCATGTGATTATCACATGTTCAGGCATAAATAGCTTGATTTGAGAGACAGTGGGTGTGTTGTGGTTTGGGGAGAGCAAGACTCCAAACGGTTCAAGGTGCAGCTGAAGACACCTGTTGGTCTGAGCAGGAGAAACCCTCAGACAATTGGACTTGGATATGTTATCTTTTTGTTTGCAGTTATGCCAGGAAGGCACTGTTTATTTTGTTAAACCCTGCTGTGGTTTATGCTGTCCATAATAAACCAGCAGGTGATTTACTACTAGAAGCGTTACCTGGGTCTAAAGGCCCCGTCTCACTAAGCGATTTACCAACGATCACGACCAGCGATACGACCTGGCCGTGATCGTTGGTAAGTCGCTGTGTGGTCGCGGGGGAGCTGTCACACAGACAGCTCTCTCCAGCGACCAACGATCAGGGGAACGACATCGGCATCGTTGAAACTGTCTTCAACGATGCCGAAGTCCCCCTGCAGCACCCGGGTAACCAGGGTAAACATCGGGTTACTAAGCGCAGGGCCGCGCTTAGTAACCCGATGTTTACCCTGGTTACCAAAAAAAACAAACAGTACATACTCGCCTTTCGGTGTCCAGGTCCCTTGCCGTCTGCTTCCTGCTCTGACTGAGCCGCCGTACAGTGAGAGCAGAGCGCAGCGGTGACGTCACTGCTGTGCTCTCACTTCTCACTGTACGGCCGGCAGTCAGTGAGAGCAGGAAGCAGACGGCAAGGGACCTGACGGACATCAGAAGGCGAGTATGTACTGTTTGTTTTTTTTTACATTTACGCTGGTAACCAGGGTAAACATCGGGTTACTAAGCGCGGCCCTGCGCTTAGTAACCCGATGTTTACCCTGGTTACCAGTGAAGACATCGCTGGATCGGTGTCACACACACCGATTTAGCGATGTCAGCGGGGCCTCAACGACCAAAAAAAGGTCCAGGCCATTCCGACACGACCAGCGATCTCGCAGCAGGGGCCTGATCGCTGGTACGTGTCACACATAGCGAGATCGCTACTGAGGTCGCTGTTGCGTCACAAAACTTGTGACTCAGCAGCGATCTCGCTAGCGATCTCGCTATGTGAGACGGGGCCTTAACTTGGGAAGCAGCTGAGTGTGTCATACCCTCACAGTGGTTTATATGAAGAGGGGTAAAGTGGGCAGAGTGCTAGAGAATTTAAGAACCAAAGATATTTTATCACATGCTGCAAAGATAAGGTGTGGATAAATAACTTATCCTGAAATTTGGAAATGGTCAAATTGTAGCACTGAAATGTAATGAGGTGAGCAACAGAATTACTTACATATACGGTAAGTACCTGCATTATCTTTTCTCCTGGCTAAAATATTTCAAGGTGATGAACTTTTGAAAAAAACCTAATTTTACATTACTTTGTTTTCAATCAGCACACATTTATGCTACAGGTAGCATGTTGATGTCATTCAGATAATGTTTGTGAAACAGAAAACAAAATCAATTTATCCCACATATATGTCAGTATTCCTAAAAGTTCATACCACTAAAGAAGTGAGCAAGATTCCAATCATATCTTAGTGAATAGAAATACATCATTGCTAAATTAATTAAATTTCTAGTATATACAGTCACTGTTGTTGCATTTCAATTGAATGCATATGTTAGTATGTTATCAATAGTGTTATTAATATTTTCCAAGATACTATACTATAGTTATATCAGAACAAATTACTATGCCAGAAATATGGAAACATTGACCATGTGCAATTACCTTTGAATACCCGTTCCTATATTTAAAAATGTTTTCTCAATATTGCTGTTTAAGAGTGCACCATACTCCAGCCTCTCACCTTCTAGCCTTCGTCTCGAACCTCAGAGGAGTGCAGCTTCAGTGATTCAGCCAACTTCACAGCAACTCTTGCAAACTTTAGGAACTGTGAAAAGCAAAGAAAAAAGGGGAAATGGTATCAGTTAATGATCCCAGTATGAAGGTGCACGGAAGCTCCTGCAAAATGGAGTACAGGTAATGAATTTAAAAAAAATTGATAAAACTCCAGCATCTGGTGTAAACTATAATTTCTAAATTCAATCATAGTTAAAATAACATTTTGCCATGTGCCACAAACATCAATAGAGGCTGCACATTTTGGTTGTGTCCACCCTTAATGATAGCTACAGAAATATTTCTAAAACTCAATGACTAGAAATGAACAGATGAGGCAAAATTCTAATTTCCCTCTTCTCATGCTTTTCCCAGGAAATTCAATTAGCAGAAAAGTTACTGTGGAAATTAAGTGTCCCTTATCAAAGGGAATCTGTCATCAGGTTTTTGCTACTTAATCTGAAGACAGCATGAGGTAGGAATTAAACCACAAGTTTTGATTGCTTACCATGATTGTCTTAGCACCATCAGCTTATCATTGCTATGACTAGCTGGTCCTGTGAGCCCTGGTCCCAAACGCTCCCTTCTCTGATAGGCATTACAGATGAGTGAACTTGTTGGAAAAACATTTGCCATTTTCAAATTTGTCATGAATGTAACTAATTCAGATTCATGTTCGGATTCCTGAGCATTTTGTCTCAAAGTCTGCAAAATGTGAACACAGTTCGGTAAATGATCGCGTTTCCGCTAATGCTATTGTTAGGACTTTGGCTAGGATAGTGGTGCTGTATGATGAGAGAAGATGTGTTTTATGAGGGGAAGTTTTTTTTACTTTTTTAATTAACTTAATGTGTGTAGATTCCAGTAGCCAATCAGGGTGCAGGAACCATACACAACATCCAGACACATGGGCTTCGGTCATTGGTTGCCAAATTCACATGTCCCTCTTCATAAAAAAGTGGACATGTAGTTTTGCTGGCACTAGTTTCTCAGTGTAACAACACAAATACCATTCCTGCTGCAAGTTGTCAAATAGTTAGATATGGTCCTGCCCTGTGTGAAATGACCCTTACAGCATCAAACTATTTTGTGCTAATAGTGTTGTGCAGACAGGAGTCCACATTTCCTAATCAAAATCGTTTGGGCTAACATTGCATTGCAGTCAGGTGGCCCCATTTCATAATCAAAATTGTTTGTTCTAATATTGTTGTGCAGGAGCCAAGCTACATTTCCTAATCAAAATTGTTTTGGCTACTATTGGTGTGCAAGCACAGGCCACATTTGCTAATTAAAATTGCTTGGGCTAATGCTCTTGTTTAGTCACCAGGCCAAATTCCTAATCAAAATAATTTGGGCTCATATTGGTATGCAGGCACCAGGCCACATTTCCTAATGATAAAGGTTTGGGCTAATATTGGGGTGTATGCACCAAGCCACATTTCCTAATCAAATTTGTTTTGGGTTAATATTGAGGTGCAGGCACTAGGCCACATTTGATAATCAAAATCATTTGAGCTAATATTAATGTGCAGTAACGAGGCTGCATTTCCTTATCAAAATTGTTTGGGCTAATATTGGTGTGCAAGCACCTGGCCACATTTGCTAATTAAACTTGCATGGGCTAATACTGGTGTGTAGTCACCAGGCCAAATTTCCTAACCAAATAACTTGGGCTCATATTGTTGTGCAGGCACCAGGCCACATTTCCTAATCATAAACATTTTGGCTAATATTGGGGTGTGCGCACAAAGCCACATTTCCTAATCAAATTTGTTTTGGGTTAATATTGAGGTGCAAGCACCAGGTCACCTTTCCTAATCAAAATTATTTGGGCTAACATTGTTGTGCAGGCACCATGCCACATTTCTTAATCAAATACATTTGTGCTAATATTGTGGTGCAGGCACTAGGCCACATTTGATAATCAAAATAATTTGAGCTAATATTAATGTGCAGGCAACAGGCCACATTTCATAATCAAAATTGTTTGGGCTAATATTGTTGAGCAGGCACAGGCCGCATTTCCTGATCAAATAAATTTGGGCTACTATTGGTGTGCAGACACTGTTAGGTGTCGAGTTCCCACCGCTGCACAGGGGGAATCTCGAACCACTTCCACTGCGGTCTCCCATTCTCCTCCAACCGCAGTGGAGCCTGCTCAGAGGAGACGTCGGTTTCAGCGTCTGGCTCAGGCAGATAATGTGCGCTTGGTTACTACTGATCTTCCATGCTCAGCCATTGTAACTAGCACTATTCTTTGGTGAGCAGATGCTTCTGGGACTAAGTCCTGCTTTTCCTCTTCTGAGCATGCCCAAGGGGTGACCTTCCATTGGAGGTCTAGGGTAACATGCTCAGGTCCTGTAGCAGCTTCTATTGGACCACTAGGAAGGTCCTTGTCTGCTCCAGCTATAAAAGGTTTGCATGGATGCACGGCCATGCACTAGTATCAACCTATGTCATGAGCTTTGCTACCTTGTGGTCATGTCTGCATGTGGTCAGGGTTGGCTGAAATAAGCCCCTAGAATACCGGCACCTCCGGTGAGGAGTTTTGTGTGTTTGAATTCAGGGCTGGCGTATAGCCACTAGAATTCCAGCTCCACCAGAGAGGAGTTGTTTGTGTGCTATGCTGACTGCATGACCACTGTTTGCTTTCTGCTTTGTTAGGTAGCTGTGATCCTCTGTGAGGTTAACAGGGCACAGCATTTACCTTTCTTAGCAATTCTGTGAAGTAGCAGACTTAGTTTATACCGCCATATAGTGCTGCCAATTGCTAGCAGCAGGATCATCTAATGCACGGTGGACTCCGAGTTGCGAACGCACCTATTATTACATATATATATTCGGTGCGTTCTGCCAACCTTAACAGACACCAGGCCACATTTTCTAAGTAAAATCATTTGGGCTAATATTGGGATGCAGACAAACTATCTCAGCAAATAAATACTAATTGCTAATTTAGTGACGGGTGACTGAGAGGTCTTGGCCTAGGGTTGTGAGAGGAAGGGTACATCCAGTATTAGTGGGAAAAAGTGAGCTTGTTTTGAAAGAGGAAATATGCTTTGTATTCAACGTGTACATGTATTAAATGGTAATGTTACTGAAAGCCCTACTGAACAAACACCACCTTGTCCTATCCAAACACAACTGAAAACAACTGACAACTGTTACTGCATGGGCTACTCGACTCCCTTTCTATGGCAACCACACAGCGGTATGCCTTGCAGATGAGGGCCAGAAGGAGCTGTGCTTCAGTGGATCGCAAGAGCTGCATCAAGTGGCCTATCCTCCTCTTCCTCCACCTTAACATCAGACACTGTACAATCCTCAGAGGTGACACCCCAATTACCCTTATTTCCATTCACGTCATAACTCTCCAATTGGCCAACTGATTGTAGGGAACCACAGATGGGCGAGTCTGCAAAGCTGTTCACACATTCTTTTCCATGGGCATCAGAGGTCTGCTTCAAAGATTCACTGAATCCAGAGGAATAAAGCATCTGCATGATGCAAAAAAATGTCTCTGTTGGATCCAAGGTTGGAAGTAATAGGCTCCGAGCAGAAACCAGACCCTCATCACTAGGTGGGGTTATCACCTGGGGTCAAGGTGATCCTCAAGAAACTCAGATACCTGAGGCACAGCTGGACTGTACTGTGCTGTCAGGGCAGGAAGGGGAGGAGTGTAACTCTCAGGGTGAGGAGTAGGAGAACAGGAAGGATGATGATGAGGTTGCAGATCCTACTTGGTGTGAAGCCTGAGGCACGCAGCTGTGTAGCTCATGAGAAGAGATGGAAGATGAGGAGATAACATTGCAGCTTGCTGCACAGACAGAGATTGATGCAACCACGACAAACACTGCATCCTCAGAAACAACTCTGGCTGTGGTCAGCAGCAGTCGTGAATCTGCAGTTTGCAGGGTTGGCAAGGGTTGCCTAGCCTGGGCCTTTTTTGAGAGTGAAAAGGATGACCCAACTCACATTATCTACCAACTTTGCAAAAAACTACTCAGTAGAGGCAAAGGTTGCAATAATTTAACAACTACATGTATGAACCGGCACATGCGTTAGTCTGCCAATCTCACTGAGAGAAAATGTAGACTAGCAAGCCTCGCCAACCACCAGCAATCCCATCAACCACATCTGCTGCTTCTTCCTCCTTCTGTCCCCATTGAAAGCATTCTCACACAGGTCTCCAGCCTCAGTACCTCCACTTGTTTACCCTTCACAGTCAGGGTGAGTTACAGCCTGTCAGCTATTATGGAAGTGGATATCGTGCTATTTATGTATCCCCGAGCACACCACATCTTTCTCAATCCACCATAATATCTCTGTTTGCACCTCACTCACAGTCCAGCAGTTTGTCGTGTTCACCCTACTTCACCCTCTCTAAGCAAAGCAGCCAGATTTTAGTCCTAGAGCTGTGTTCACATAAAATAATGTTTCCAACACATGCCAAAGCTAAAAGTTTTAACTCTGCCATCTCCAATCTGTTGGCCACGGAAATGCTGCCTTTCCACCAGGTGGATGCAGACAATTTCCAAAAGCTAATCGCAGTCACAGTCCCCCATTATCAGTTGCCCAGTTGCCATTACTTCTCAAAGAAAGCTGTGCCTGCGCTACAGTAGCATGTTGTAGACAGCATCACTGCTTCCATAAAAAAACTTGGACGAGAAAACAGGGCAAGGTGCGTTACATGTTCCTGAGTGGGTACTGGGTCACTTTGGTGGCTTTGTGAACAGGTTTGCAAGAGGCTGCTCCACAAGTATTGGAATCCCCTTCCTCCACTGCTTCTTCCTCCTCCACCTCCTCTAGGGCCTCCACCTGTACCTTAACCTCTCCTTAATGGGACATGCACTCCAACAGTGCAGAGAATATCCCCCCACCTGCACAGCCAGGGCTCATCGTAATCAGGCAGTGCTTAAATTAATATGCCTTGGAAATTGCAGTCACACAGCTGTAGAGTTGTGGACAGCTATCCTGACCACGTTTGAGCAATGGCAGTCTCCACTGAACCTGGAGCCAGGGAAGGCCGTGTACAATAATGGTGCGAACCTGGGAGTGGCAACCACACGTGTGCCTTGCATGGCTCATGTCCTCAACTTGATGCTATAGCAATTTCTCCATCACTATTTCAGCCTGAATGCACTGCTGCAGAAAGCATGGTCGCTGTGCTCTCACTTCCGGCATTCGCACTCCGCAGGTCATCGAATTACATGGCTACAGAGGTTTTATGGCCTGCTGGTTATCCATTTGGTAAGCCTGTGACTGTGGCAGCAACGATGAGCCCTGGTGTAGTATGTCCTTTTGCATAGCCTGGGCCATGCAGTCCAGATGTGGTGCAAATCAGGCTTGCAGAGTGGGCATAGATAAAGGACCTCTGCACCCTTCTGCACAGTTTCAAAATGGCTACTAAGATGGTTATAGCTGACAATGCCATCATCAACATTCTTATTCTGGTCATCAACATGCTGGTTCACTGTTGTGAATTCCGCTCTTGGGCTCCCTCCGGTGGTTGTAAGTGGCACTTTTGTGAGTTCTGCTCTTGGGCTCCCTCCAGTGGTTTTGAGTGGAACTGCTGCTCCTTGGATTTAGCAGTCAGCAGCTGCTTCCACTGATCGTCTTTCTGGCTCGGCTATTTATCCTGGCTCTATCCTTCAGCCTGGGCCAGTTGTCAATGGTTCCTGCTTGGATTCACATCTCTGCTTGGATTTCCCTGATATTCTGACCAGTTCAGCAAAGATAATTCCTTGCTTGTTCTTTTGCTGTCCACATATTGTGGACTTAATCGTTCAGCTCTTCCTATGTTTTTTCTTGTCCAGCTTGTCAATATGGATTTATTCAGTTAAGCTGGAAGCTCTGGGAAGCAGATTTACCCTCCACACCTTTAGTCAGGTGTGGAGATTTTTGTATACTCTGTGGTGGATTTTTCTAGTTTTTTATACTGACCGCACAGTATTCTGTCCTGTTCTATCTACCTAGCTAGACTGGCCTCCTTTGCTACATTCTGATTTCATTCTGCGTATGTCATTTCCCTCTCCACTCACAGTCAATATTTGTGGGGGGCTGCCTTTCCTTTGGGGATTTTCTCTGAGGCAAGATAGCTTTCCTGTTTCCATCTTTAGGGGTAGTTAGTCCTCCGGCTGTGACAAGGTGTCTAGGGAGTGACAGGAACATCCCACGGCTACTTCTAGTGTTGTGATAAGCTCAGGAACTGCGGTTAGTACAGGTACCACCTCCTCCAGAGCTCGTCCCATGTTGCTCCTAAACCACCAGTTCATAACAGTTCACACTTCAAATAGTCTGTTTGAGGAGGTGTGGTCCCAGAGGAAGAGGTGGAAGCAGAGGAGGATGTGGAAGGGTTAACAATATCTCTGGAATGTCGTTGCACAGGATGATGCCATGGGAAGGTGGACTACAGCAATCAAGGGGGGCACACCAGACAAACTGTTAGTGCATGTACAGGAACCAAGGAACAAATGGAGGAGGAAGAGGTGTTGGACTCACAACAGTCAGGAGATGAAGAAGATAATGATCCTCTTTCTGTTGTCTGTCATGACAGCAAGGCATGGAGGAAGCAAGCTTGATTGTTATCCGACCATCAACACACCAAGACTTGGACCTCATGGAAGCGCCCAACACATGAGCACCTTCTTTCTACTCTATCTGCAACATGATACCAATAATGCTAGGATTACAAATAGTGCTGACTACTGGGTTGCCGCTCTCATAGATCCATGGTACAAGAGCAAATTTTGCCAGATGCTTCCCCCCATGGAAAGGGACATGCGCATGCTGCAGTATCGAAAAAAAGGCTTGTAGACGATCTTAAGAGTGGCTTTCTTCAAGAAAGCAGTGACGCATACAGTGTGCATTGCAGTTATAGACTTCCAACCCTGGGAAAATTGAGTCATCAACTCAAAAACTTTAGCATCAGCAGTGTAGACAAAAAACGGGGAAAGGTTCCGACACAACCATGCAAGGATAAAATGGATTTTTTATTGAAACATAGTTAAAATATTAAAAGGTGAGACATTGTACCTGGCATGTTTCAGGTGTATACACACCCATAGTCATAAGCCCTTTGCATTTTGGTCTTCAAAAATGGAAGAGTGGCTTCACCTCACCTCACCTGTCATATCTTGGAGGTTTTTCTCATGCCCGGCAGCCAGAATTAGCTCAGAACGTGTCTTCAGCGCTGCTGGTGGCGTCCATACAGATAAGCACATCCGGCTGTGCCCCGAAATTGTAGATCGCCTAACCATCAACAAGATGAACAAGTCATGGCTCTCCAATTACTTTTGCACCCCAGTTGCAGACTGTACAGACTTGGCGATGGTGTAGTGTGATACATTGATCTCGCATTATTGCAGACTGTGACACCTTTGTTGTGGCTTTTGTGTATGCTGTTGCTACTGCTGCTGATGTTGCAAACAATTTTCTCAAATGAGGAGACTCCAAGTTGGATCTCCATCAGGTGGGTTGTCTGTAGTGGAAGGGGTGTTAGAGACCCATTATACTATTTCTACTCTTGGGAAATTTATGCCAGTTTAGAGGTGTGCGACAATAAATTTTGGCAATGTGGAGACTCTAAGTGGGGTCTCCACCTGGTGAGTTGCTTGTAGTGGAATGGGTGTCAGAGGCCCATTTTACTATTTCTACTCTGGGGAAATTGTTGCCACTTAACGATGTGTGCCAGTAATTTTTGGAAATGTGGAGACTCCAAGTTGGGTCTCCATCTAGTGTGTTGCCTGTAGTGGAAGGGGTCTCAGAACACCATTATAGTATTTCTACGCTGGGGAAATAGATGCCACTTTCATGGTGTGTGCCAATAATTTTCGGAAATGTGAAGACTCCAAGTTTGGTCTCCATCTGGTAGGTTGCCTGCATTAGAAGGGGTCTCAGAGCACCATTATACTAATCTGGGGAAATTGATGTCACTTAAGTTGTGTATAACAATTGGGTCTCTATCTGGTGGCTTGCCTGTAGTGTAAAGAGTCTAGGAGCACTATTATACTATTTGTACTGTGGGGACATTGATGCCACTTTAGTGATATGTGACAATAATTTTTGAAAATGTTTGTACTCCAAGTTGAGTCTCCTTCATGTGTGTTTCCCGTAGCCATTGGGCTAGCAGACCGGCAGACCTGCACTTACTTTCAGTCAACTACCTCTGTTACTATCCCAACATTTTTCTAACATTAGTGGTCTAACAAGCTGATATTTGTGCCACCTGAATGTGGCTGAGCAGAAAAGAAGTTTCTGCTATTGCATGTGGTGTTAGGGCACCCAGCAAAGCAGGCCTACACTGGTCTTTCACCCACCTCATCTTATTCTAAACTTTATTTCAAAACCGTAAATTCTGTTCCAAACCCTGATACCTCATGCATGCCTAATAGCTGACTGCTGCTGTGCGTGCCATTATCAAATTTCTACTGTGGTTGAATTTATCAGTCAACTATCTTTGTTACTCGCTTTACATTTTTCTAACAATAGTGGTCTACCAAGCTGATACTTGTGGGACATAAGTGTGGCTGAGCAAAAATCCAGTGTGAGGTGTTGCATGAGGTATCAGGGTTCACAGCAAAGCAGGCTTACACTGGTCCCTCATCCACCTCGTCTTAATTTAAACTTAATTTCAAAGCTCTAAATGTTTCCCAGACCCTGATACCTCATGCATGGCCTATGGCTGACTGTTGCTGTGCCATTATGAAGTTTCTACTGTGGGTCAATGGATGCCACTTTTCCTGTTTTCTGCTTCTAATTTTTGGAAATGTTTGGACTCCAGGTTGGGTCTCCTTCATGTGTGTTGCCTGAATTTGGCAGGCCTCTACAAGCACCATGCCTACACCTGTCAGTCATCTACCTGTTACTGATCAATGTTTCAGCTAGAAAGGCTGGTCCAATTCCTGCCCCATGCATCCATGCTGCACAATTGTACTATTTTATACTATTTGGCATCAATTTATGCCATTTTTCCTGGAGTTTTTCCCTAATTTGAGCGGGTTTGGAAGTTTTTTTGGTCCCACTTAAGGTGTTGTCTATGAGTTTGGTTTTGTCTCCCATTGAATTCAATGGAGTTTGGGTATGTTCGACTAACTGTTTGGCAAACATCGGGATGTTCGCCGAACCAAATCTTGAAGAAGAAAACTAGTGTTTTCAAAATGCATCAACTGTTTAACTGACTAACTTATTTCAGGACTATACTCACCTAGCATTCCAAAGAGAAAGTGTGATGTAACCAAGCTCTGGCGCCCACCCTGTGTCTGCAGAAGGCTCTGTATTGATTCACACACCACCAGCCAGGTCTCTTCTGCTGTGTGAAACGTCAAATGTAATGTGATAAAAGAAGCAGCTGAACCTGAAAGTCTCTATAAGGTAAAACTTTCTGCATTTGAACATGATCCTCCCACTGCAAACCTCCACAAGGTAAAACCTGTTGGATCAGGATGCTGTCCTTCCACCACACACCTATGGCTGGGATTTAAACTCCTTTGTTTTCAGTGAATCACTATCACCTGCAGTGTGGTCAGTTTCAATAGACAGGGACAATATAATGGACATATATGGCACTGCACATGTATAGTGTCTATTATCTATTGCACTGTGACTGCCCTTAGGTATCCTGCCAGTTACTTGACAATCACATCTGCTCATTACAGGAAATAGTGGATAACCATGTTTTGATACCATGGACACAACACTTTAAAAGAGACACTGCCAAACAAATATACCCCTGCTGTCACTTCATTGACCTACTGGAAATAGTGGTCTCCCACTTGTTAATATGATGCACCCAGTATTCCAAGAGATATTGTTGAGCAAATATACCCCTTCTGGTTGTATGTTGTCTGCTAATAATTATTTTAGTGGGGAATACTACTAAACCTCAAGCCTGATTTTGTGGCCATATCATATGCAAATTAACACCTCTTAAGTTTGCATGTAGGAATTGGAACTCTAGCTTTATGTGTGTGCTCCTACAGCTCTACATTCTCAATAGCTTTGTGTGTGTGCTCCTAAAGCCGAACATTTTCAATAAATTCTTACACATGCCTGATTTTATTTCTTGCATGAAGGCACTATAAGGCTACTAATCTATTCTGTGCACACCATCACTGTAGGTTGAGTGGTTTCTATACATATTACTCTAGAATGCCTGTCAGAGGGAGCACTTAGATAATTCCAATACTTCCTCCTAAGTGCAAGTTCACAATATCATATAATTTAGTTCAATTTTAGTGACAAGTAGATTGGTAGGATTACCTGTAGCTGGATTAAGAGGCTAGTCAAGAGCGCCATTGTGGTCATTCATATTCACTTAGCTAACTGTAGACATCTTTTTGGCACATCTGTTTAACACTACAACTATTCTTAATTGATAACACTTTAGAGGATGGTGAGTACTGATTTTTTTCTTTCTCCGTTTGGATTTATAATTTACTTTCTCATGGAGCAGAGCACCACGATATCCCTCATGACCCCATAGGGTGCCCTAGATACACTTCTTCATGGTACTTCATCATGGTAGTGCTATATCATTCTTTTTTGTATTCATACAAGCATACTAATGCGGAGAAAGCAGAGGCAATATGGAATATATGTCACATCACTCACAGTAGGATGATGCTAACCCTAATAGTGTCACTATTCTATATGGAAAGGCATGACTGATATAAGATGACTAAGAGGGATCATTTTTACACTGTATTTTAATTTTAATAAGCATGAAAAGTCTGTCAGTGTTAGGGGTTACCAATCATTTCTATGGCTGATCACTTTGACACTACTAGGCTGTGCTTGTGTTAAAGTGATTGAAATAGGTTTTGGTAAAGAGATTATTATACACTTCAGTTTAGGGCAATTTGCAGTGGTTGCAATGTGCAGTAAATGTATTCACCGCAAATAAAATTTGAAAGCTTTCGTATCTCAAAATCCTCACTCAGCTTTAACTGCAACATTGCATAAGTACTCCTCACCTTTGCACAACATACAGTTTTGAAGCCACTAGTTCCTGAAACATGTATCTTGGTCTCATCACTTCAAAGTACAAACCCAGTGTTAGGGGTCGAGTTCCCGCCTCTGCACAGGGGGAATCTCGAGCCATCTCCGCTGCAGTCTCCCATTCTTCTCCTGCCGCAGGGAAGCCTGCTCAGCGGAGGCGTCGGTCCCAGCGTCTCGCTCAGTCTGATACTGTGCAAAGGGTTACTGCTGCCTTTCCAGCTTCTGCCATTGTAGCAAGGAACTGGTCTGCAGCGAGTCCTACTTTTCCCCTTCTGAGCATACCTAGGGTAAGATCTCTCATTGGAGATCAAGGATCACATGCTCAGGTACTGCAGCAACTCCCATTGGTCCTCTAGGAAGGTCCTGAAGTTGCTTAAGTCCTGTGGCAGCCTCCCATTTGTCCCTCTGGTAAGGTCCTGAAGTTGCTGTAGCTATAAAAGGTTCGCATAACCGCATGGCCATGCGCTAGTATCAATCTATGCTATGTGCTTTGCACCAGTGTGGTCTTGTGTGTATGTATTTAGGGCCCCAGCTGAAATATGCCCCTAGAATACTGGCACCTCTGGTGAGGAGTTTTGTGTGTATGTATTCAGGCTCCCGGCTGAAATAAGCCCCTAGTATATGGGCTCCACCAGTGAGGAGTTTGTGTGTGTGCAAGACCACTTACTGCCATCAGCTCAGCAGTTAGCTGTGTGCTCCTGTGAGTCTAACAGGGCACAGTGCTTTCTTTTGTCATCGACTCTGTGAAGTAACAGAGTTCGCTTATACCACCATATAGTGTATTTGCTAGCAGCAGGTTCCTCCTGCACGGTGGACCCCAGGCTGCGAACGCACCAATAACTTCATCTATTTACTCGGTGCATTCCACTAGCCCTAACACCCAGTAGTGTTCTTATTTTTCATCATAGGCTGTGGCAAATTTTAAATGGGCTTTTTTGCATGGCCTTTAGGAGTGGCTTTCTTAGTAGATGATAACCATGCATGCCATTCCTCTGCAGTATATACCGAATTGTGACATAGGAAACACTCACCTCGATTTGGTTTTGCACTTCTTTAGCTAACTTCACAGAACTTGCATGTCAATTTTCTTCAACTTTTCTCATCAGAAGATGCTTCTGTTTAGGTGTTAATGTCCGTGGTAGGCTTGGACATCTATGTGTGAGATGGTTGCAGTTCCTTCTTTGTGAATATTTTGGAGAACTTTTGCTTTTTGATTCGATATTCTGACTGTTTTGATTCAATATTCTGACTGATAAGAAAAGCTTTGCTCATTCTTGTAGTTTTCACTTTCCTTGTGTAGGGAAATTATTTTCTTTCTCAGATCTTGTGACATTTCTCTTCCATGTGGTGCCATTGCTGACAGCATGAAATGGAACGGGTTTTCTTTAAGTAAGAGCTTTTTATTGTCAACTGTCTGATGGATACATGTTTAACGAGCAATTTGATTTACCTGTGGTTGAATTCTTGTTAATCAGAATTTTGCAGTCTAAATTTTAGCTTTGCTCCTAAGACTTTCACCAGAGTGTTCTCATTTTTGCATTGGAATGAATTTATAAGGAAAATTAGTTGTTTGGGGTTTGCCAAATAACAAATTTGAAGAATTATTTTGTAGTATGGCATTGCATAGAAAATGTTGAATCTTAAAGGAAACTAAAGATATTCTGACAAATCTTTTGGGGTGTACTCACTGCATTGTATTTTTCAACCAGCTCTCCAAGAGCAAATACAGGACATTACTATGTATGGTGAGACTTCAGTTACATTATTTGTTCTATTATTTTGTTCTTTCACAAAAAAGATATCTGAATTATATTTCAACTAGGATGACAGATTCTGTAGATTTGCAATGTGAATTTAAGTGGGGAAACATTAAATAAACATTGCAGTACAACAGAGATATTAAGAAGCCTGAGCAACTTGGAAAGAAATTTAACATTTTTTCATAAGCTGATCTCTGTAGCGTTAGGGCATTAAACGATACATAATAGAATTCTTTCATGGAAGATATCTCATGCTATAAAATCGCAGCCCTAAATCTAACCATATGGATTAAAAAGTCATACTTATATAAGTCTTGTCCTATCTGCTCTTAATACATGTGTGTTTGATTTAATATCCATAATATGGAGAAGAAAAATACTTTGTATATTTTATCTGCAAGTTGTTATCAATGTGGTTGTCAAAATGATCCTTTAAGAAATAGATAACTTTAGAAAACCTTTATATACAGTAGGTGAAATTTAGGGATAAATGGACACTAAAATGCTTGGATACTCATTACTCGAACCAAGCAATTCTTAATGCTCAGATGCTTGTTTCAAATAACGAGAATAATGGGTGTCAATGGTAAATCTGAGCATTTTCCAGCTGATCTTACAGGAAGATTTAGGGGGCAGTGAAAATGTTGACATGGATTGACAAAGTGCTAAATTGAAGGAGAACAGCATGGGGAAGACCCCTGAAAGCATGTCTGACTTCCAGATCACTGCTGGGAACAATGGTGTCACACTTTGACTCCACTTTAAGAACTGACAATAAAACAATCAAAATTTATGAGAAATTGGAGTTTACAGGAAAAAAATGTTAAGAAACAGTCTTTCCTGTATAATGACATATATAAAGCAAATGTTTTAAAAAAGAATAACAATTGACGTAAACCAAAATCTTTCTTAACCCCTTAATCCCTTTGGACATACTATCCCGTCAAGGTGACGGGACTTAAATCCCAGTGATGGGATAGTACATCCAGCACGATCAGCTGCGCTCACGAGGTGAGCGTGGCCAGGTGTCAGCTAACTATCGCAGCTGACATCCGGCACCATGTGCCAGGAGCGGTCACGGACCGCCCCCTGCACATTAACCCCCGGCACACTGCGATCAAACATGATCCCAGTGTTCCGGCGGTATAGGGAAGCATCGTGCAGGGAGAAGGCTTCCCTGAGACCCTCGGTTGTGATTGCGTTGCTCCGAGGGTCTCCTACCTTCTTTTTCCTACAGGCCCTGGATCCAAAATGACCACGGAGCTCCATCCGGGTCCTGCAGGGAGGTGGCTTACCAAGCCAGGAGCACTGCTTGTCAGATCGCTGATCTGACACAGTGCTGTGCAAAGTGTCAGATCAGCGATCTGACCTTATAACATTATGCCCCCCCCCCCCCGGGGCAATGTTATAAAGTTTAAAAAAATTTCTTAAATAAAGAAAAAAAAAATATTGCTCCCGTAAATACAGTACATTTCTTTATCGAAATAAAAAAAACCAATAAAAGTACACATATTTAGTATCGCCGCATCCGTAACGACCCGTCCTATAAAACTGTCCCACTAGTTAACCCCTTCAGTGAACACCATAAAAAAGATGCAAAAAACAACGCTTTATTATCATACCGCCAAGCAAAAAGTCGAATAGCACACGATCCAACAGACGGAAATTAAATAACCATGGTTCCGCTAAAAATGTCATCTTGTCCAGCAAAAACTGAGCTGCCCTACAGCATGATCAGCGAAAAAATAAGAAAGTTATAGTCCTCAGAATAAAGCGATGCAAAAATAATTATTTTTTCTATATAATAGTTTTTATCGCATAAAAGCGCCAAAACATAAAAAAAGATATAAATGAGGTATCGCTGTAATCGTACTGACCCGAAGAATAAAACTGCTTTATCCATTTTCCCAAACGCGGAACTGTATAAACGCCCCCCCAAAAGAAATTCATGAATAGCTGTTTTTTGGTCATTCTGCCTCACAAAAATCAGAATAAAAAGCGATCAAAAAATGTCACGTGCCCGAAAATGTTACCAATAAAAACGTCAACTCGTCCCACAAAAAACAAGACCTCACATGACTATGTGGACCAAAATATGGAAAAAATTATAGCTCTCAAAATGTGGTAACGCAAAAAAAATTTTTTGCAATAAAAAGCGTCTTTTAGTGTGTGACGGCTGCCAGTCATACAAATCTGCTAAAAAAAGCTATAAAAGTAAATCAAACCCCCCTTCATGACCCCCAGAGTTAGGGAAAAATAAAATATAAAAAAATGCATTTATTTCCATTTTCCCATTAGGGTTAGGGCTAGGGTTAGGGCTAGGGTTAGGGTTAGGGCTAGGGTTAGGGCTATGGTTAGGGCTAGAGTTAGTGTTAGGGTGAGGATTAGGGCTAGGGTTAGGGTTGGGCTAGGGCTAGGTTTAGAGCTAGGGATAGGTGTTGTGAATTTGCTTTTTGCTCCCTCTAGTGGTTACTAGTTTTTTGACTCTGGTTTTTCTGTCATTCCTTTTATCCGCACCTGGGTCGTTAGTTAGGTGTCATGATCTCTGCAGGCAGAGATCATAGCAAGCCTATAGAGGGACAAGCTCTCGGAAGATGGAACTATACTGACCATGAACTAAGCCTGCCGCGCAACTAGAAATAGCCAGGTAGCATTTCCTATTAATCGCTAGATGCCCAGCTCTGGCCTAAGACCTAAATAGCTAGCAGAGGGAAATATAAGACCTGGCTCACCTCTAGAGAAATATTCCAAAGAAGACAGTAGCCCCCCACATATAATGACGGTGAGTTCAGATGAAACAACAAACGCAGCAGGAAAATAGTCTTAGCAAATTTGAGGTCCGCTTACTAGATAGCAGAAGACAGATAGTATACTTTCATGGTCAGCAGAAAAATACTAACAAAACACCATCCAGAGATTACCTTAAACTCTGGCATTAACTCATAACGCCAGAGTAGCAATCCCTGATCGACGAGAGCTTTCCAGACACAGTAACAAAACTTCAGCTGCGAACTGGAACAAATAGGCAAAACAAAACATGGACAAAAGTCCAACTTATCAGTAGTTGTCTAGAAGCAGGAACAAGCACTGAGAGGCATCAGATAACATTGTTGACCGGCAAGAAACCACCAGAGAAATGAGCTTAAATAGCGACACCCACTACTGATGGAATCAGGTGAAACAGGAAAGAGGATGACAAGTCCAATTCCACAAGCGGCCACCGGGGGAGCCCAGAATCCAAATTCACAACAGTACCCCCCCCTCAAGGAGGGGGCACCGAACCCTCACCAGATCCACCAGGGCGACCAGGATGAGCCCTATGGAAGGCACGAACAAGATCAGAAGCATGAACATCAGATGCATTGACCCAAGAATTATCCTCCTGGCCGTAACCCTTCCAGTTGACCAGATACTGGAGTTTCCGTCTGGAAACACGAGAGTCCAAAATTTTCTCCACAACGTACTCCAACTCACCCTCAACCAACACCGGAGCAGGAGGCTCAACAGAAGGCACAACAGGCACCTCATACCTGCGCAATAACGACCGATGAAAAACGTTATGAATGGAAAAGGACGCAGGGAGGTCCAAACGGAAAGAAACAGGATTAAGAATCTCCAATATTCTATAAGGGCCGATGAACCGAGGTTTAAACTTAGGAGAAGAGACCCTCATAGGGACAAAACGAGAAGACAGCCACACTAAATCTCCAACACAAAGCCGAGAACCAACACGACGATGACGGTTGGCAAAACGCTGAGTCTTCTCCTGTGACAACTTCAAATTGTCCATAACCTGCCCCCAGATGTGATGCAATCTCTCCACCACCGCATCCACTCCAGGACAATCCGAGGATTCCACCTGACCGGAGGAAAATCGAGGGTGAAACCCCGAATTACAGAAAAACGGGGACACCAAGGTGGAAGAACTGGCCCGATTATTGAGGGCGAACTCTGCCAATGGCAAAAAAGCAACCCAATCATCCTGGTCAGCAGAGACAAAACACCTCAGATATGTCTCAAGGGTCTGATTAGTCCGCTCGGTCTGGCCATTAGTCTGAGGGTGAAAAGCAGATGAAAAAGACAAATCTATGCCCATCCTAGCACAGAATGCCCGCCAAAATCTAGACACAAATTGGGTACCTCTGTCAGAAACAATATTCTCAGGAATACCGTGCAATCGGACAACATTCTGAAAAAACAGAGGAACCAACTCAGAAGAAGAAGGCAACTTGGGCAGAGGAACCAAATGGACCATTTTAGAGAAACGGTCACAGACCACCCAGATGACAGACATCTTCTGGGAAACAGGCAGATCTGAAATAAAATCCATCGAGATGTGTGTCCAAGGCCTCTTAGGAATAGGCAAGGGCAACAGCAGTCCGCTAGCCCGAGAACTACAAGACTTGGCCCGAGCACAAACGTCACATGACTGCACAAAGACTCGCACATCTCGTGACAGAGAAGGCCACCAGAAGGATCTTGCCACCAAATCCCTGGTACCAAAAATTCCGGGATGACCTGCCAATGCAGAAGAATGTACCTCAGAGATGACTCTGCTGGTCCAATCATCCGGAACAAACAGTCTATCAGGCGGACAACGATCCGGTCTATCCGCCTGAAACTCTTGCAAGGACCGCCGCAGATCAGGAGAAACGGCCGACAAAATTACTCCCTCCCTAAGGATACCTGTGGGTTCAGAATTACCAGGAGAGTCCGGGTCAAAACTCCTAGAAAGGGCATCTGCCTTAACATTCTTAGAACCCGGTAGGTATGACACCACAAAATTAAAGCGAGAAAAAAATAAAGACCAGCGCGCCTGTCTAGGATTCAGGCGTCTGGCAGTCTCAAGATAAATCAAATTTTTGTGGTCAGTCAATACCACCACCTGATGCCTAGCCCCCTCGAGCCAATGGCGCCACTCCTCAAACGCCCACTTCATGGCCAAAAGCTCCCGATTCCCAACATCATAATTCCGCTCTGCGGGCGAAAATTTGCGAGAAAAGAAGGCACAAGGCCTAATGACGGAGCAGTCGGAACCTTTCTGCGACAACACTGCCCCAGCTCCGATCTCCGAAGCGTCAACCTCAACCTGAAAAGGCAGATTCACATCAGGCTGACGCAACACAGGGGCAGAGGCAAAACGGCGCTTAAGCTCCTGAAAGGCCTCTACAGCATGAGGGGACCAATTAGCAACATCAGCGCCTTGTCTGGTCAAATCAGTCAGTGGTTTAACGACATCCGAAAAACCAGCAATAAATCGGCGGTAAAAGTTGGCAAAGCCCAAAAATCTCTGAAGACCCTTAAGAGAGGAGGGCTGAGTCCAGTCACAAATAGCTTGCACCTTGACGGGATCCATCTCAATGGAAGAGGGAGAAAAAATATACCCCAAAAAGGAAATTTTCTGGACCCCAAAAACGCACTTAGACCCCTTCACACATAAAGAATTAGACCGCAGAACCTGAAAAACTCTCCTGACCTGCTGGACATGAGAGTCCCAGTCATCAGAAAAAATCAGAATATCATCCAGATATATTATCATAAATCTATCCAGAAAATCGCGGAAAATATCATGCATAAAAGACTGGAAAACTGAAGGGGCATTAGAAAGACCAAAAGGCATGACCAAATACTCAAAGTGGCCCTCGGGCGTATTAAATGCGGTCTTCCACTCATCCCCCTGCCTGATCCGCACCAAATTATACGCCCCACGAAGATCAATTTTAGAGAACCACTTAGCACCCTCTATACGAGCAAACAAATCAGTAAGCAATGGCAATGGGTATTGATACTTAACAGTGATCTTATTCAGAAGCCGATAATCAATACATGGTCTCAAAGAGCCGTCTTTTTTTGAGACAAAGAAAAACCCAGCTCCCAAGGGAGAAGAAGATGGACGAATATGTCCCTTTTCCAAAGACTCCTTTATATATTCCCGCATAGCAGCATGTTCCGGCACAGACAAATTAAACAAACGACCCTTTGGATATTTACAACCCGGTATCAAATCTATGGCACAATCGCACTCACGGTGCGGAGGTAACGACCCAAACTTGGGTTCGTCAAAGACGTCTTGATAATCAGAGAGGAACTCAGGGACTTCAGAGGGAATGGACGACGAAATAGAAACCAAAGGTACGTCCCCATGAATACCCTTACATCCCCAGCTCAACACAGACATAGCTCTCCAGTCCAAGACTGGGTTGTGAGACTGCAACCATGGCAATCCCAGTACCAAATCGTCATGTAAATTATACAGCACCAGGAAACGAATAATCTCCTGGTGATCCGGATTGATACGCATGGTTACTTGTGTCCAGTATTGTGGTTTATTATTAGCCAATGGGGTGGAGTCAATCCCCTTCAGAGGAATAAGAGTCTCCAAAGGCTCTAAATCAAAACCACAACGATTGGCAAAGGACCAATCCATAAGACTCAGAGCAGCGCCAGAGTCAACATAGGCGTCCGTGGCAATGGATGACAAAGAGCAAATCAGGGTTACAGACAAAATAAACTTAGACTGAATGGTGCCAATGGAAACAGACTTATCAAGCTTCTTTGTACGCCTAGAGCATGCTGATATAACATGAGTAGAATCCCCACAATAGAAACACAATCCATTCTTCCGTCTAAAATTCTGTCGCTCGCTCCTGGACAGAATTCTATCACACTGCATACTTTCTGGCGTCTTTTCCATAGACACCGCCAGATGGTGCATCGGTTTGCGCTCCCGCAGACGCCTATCAATCTGAATAGCCATTGTCATGGACTCATTCAGACCTGCAGGCAAAGGGAACCCCACCATAACATCCTTAACGGCATCAGAGAGACCTTCTCTGAAAGTTGCCGCCAAGGCGCACTCATTCCACTGAGTAAGCACAGACCATTTACGGAATTTTTGGCAGAAAACTTCAGCTTCGTCTTGCCCCTGAGATAGTGCCATCAAAGTTTTTTCTGCCTGAAGTTCCAAATGAGGTTCCTCATAAAGCAAGCCCAAGGCCAGAAAAAACGCATCCACATCGCGTAACGCAGGATCCCCTGCTGGCAATGAGAAGGCCCAATCTTGAGGGTCACCCCTGAGCAAGGAAATCACAATCCTAACCTGCTGAGCAGGGTCTCCAGCTGAACGAGACTTCAGGGACAAATAAAGCTTACAATTATTTCGGAAATTCTGGAAGCTAGCTCTATTCCCTGTGAAGAACTCCGGCAAAGGAATTCTCGGCTCAGATACCGGAGCATGTACTACAAAATCTTGTAAATTTTGTACTTTCGTGATGAGATTATTCAAACCCGCAGTTACACTCTGGAGATCCATTATTGTCAGGTGCACACAGAGCATACAGAGATTAGGAGGAGAGAGAGAAAAAAGACTGCAGCAAGGTAGACTGGAGGAAAAGAAAAAAAAAAAAAAATTCCAGCAGACTTCTTATAACTCTCCTTTCTCAACCTGGGTCTTTAACACTTTATGGGCCGGTCAAACTGTCATGATCTCTGCAGGCAGAGATCATAGCAAGCCTATAGAGGGACAAGCTCTCGGAAGATGGAACTATACTGACCATGAACTAAGCCTGCCGCGCAACTAGAAATAGCCAGGTAGCATTTCCTATTAATCGCTAGATGCCCAGCTCTGGCCTAAGACCTAAATAGCTAGCAGAGGGAAATATAAGACCTGGCTCACCTCTAGAGAAATATTCCAAAGAAGACAGTAGCCCCCCACATATAATGACGGTGAGTTCAGATGAAACAACAAACGCAGCAGGAAAATAGTCTTAGCAAATTTGAGGTCCGCTTACTAGATAGCAGAAGACAGATAGTATACTTTCATGGTCAGCAGAAAAATACTAACAAAACACCATCCAGAGATTACCTTAAACTCTGGCATTAACTCATAACGCCAGAGTAGCAATCCCTGATCGACGAGAGCTTTCCAGACACAGTAACAAAACTTCAGCTGCGAACTGGAACAAATAGGCAAAACAAAACATGGACAAAAGTCCAACTTATCAGTAGTTGTCTAGAAGCAGGAACAAGCACTGAGAGGCATCAGATAACATTGTTGACCGGCAAGAAACCACCAGAGAAATGAGCTTAAATAGCGACACCCACTACTGATGGAATCAGGTGAAACAGGAAAGAGGATGACAAGTCCAATTCCACAAGCGGCCACCGGGGGAGCCCAGAATCCAAATTCACAACAGTTAGGGGTGTTGCTATATAAGCTCCCTGGACCTTCAGTTCTATGCCTGGCAACGTAGTTATCAGAGCTAGTCTGCTGTGCTCTTGTCTACTGATCCTGGTTCCAGTTATATCAGCTAAGTCTGCCTTTTGCTTTTTGCTATTTGTTTTGGTTTTGTATTTTTGTCCAGCTTGTTCCTAATCTATATCCTGACCTTTGCTGGAAGCTCTAGGGGGCTGGTGCTCTCCCCCCGGACCGTTAGACGGTTCGGGGGTTCTTGAATTTCCAGTGTGGATTTTGATAGGGTTTTTGTTGACCATATAAGTTACCTTTCTTTATTCTGCTATCAGTAAGCGGGCCTCTCTGTGCTAAACCTGGTTCATTTCTGTGTTTGTCATTTCCTCTTACCTCACCGTCATTATTTGTGGGGGGCTTCTATCCAGCTTTGGGGTCCCCTTCTCTGGAGTCAAGAAAGGTCTTTGTTTTCCTCTACTAGGGGTAGCTAGATTCTCCGGCTGGCGCGTGTCATCTAGAATCAACGTAGGAATGATCCCCGGCTACTTCTAGTGTTGGCGTTAGGAGTAGATATATGGTCAACCCAGTTACCACTGCCCTATGAGCTGGATTTTTGTATTCTGCAGACTTCCACGTTCCTCTGAGACCCTCGCCATTGGGGTCATAACAGTTTGCCAGGCCATTATTAAATGTTTAATGCATTGCAGAAGAGGGATTATAAGAAAGAAGATTCTGAGTTTTTTTTTTTTTTTTTTTTTTTTCTTCTTCCCCTTTACCTCAGAGTGGCTATGCTTGCTGCAGACATGAATGTCCAGACCTTGATTACAAGTGTGGACCAGCTGGCTACTCGTGTGCACGGCATCCCTGAGAATATTGTGTCAGACAGAGGATCCCAGTTCGTTTCCAGGTTCTGGCGATCCTTTTGTAGTAGGATGGGCATTGATTTGTCGTTTTCGTCTGCTTTCCATCCTCAGACTAATGGACAGACGGAGCGAACCAATCAGACTTTGGAGGCTTATTTGAGGTGTTTTGTCTCTGCTGATCAGGACGATTGGGTGACATTCTTGCCGTTGGCTGAGTTTGCCCTTAATAATCGGGCTAGTTCCGCCACCTTGGTTTCGCCTTTTTTCTGCAACTCTGGTTTCCATCCTCGCTTTTCTTCGGGTCATGTGGAGCCTTCTGACTGTCCTGGGGTAGATTCCGTGGTGGATAGGTTGCAGCAGATCTGGAATCATGTGGTGGACAACTTGAAGTTGTCACAGGAGAAGGCTCAGCGCTTTGCCAACCGCCGCCGCGGTGTGGGTCCCCGACTACGCGTTGGGGATTTGGTATGGCTTTCTTCCCGCTTTGTTCCTATGAAGGTCTCCTCTCCCAAATTTAAACCTCGTTTTATTGGGCCTTACAAGATATTGGAAATCCTTAATCCTGTATCTTTTCGTCTGGATCTTCCTGTGTCGTTTGCTATTCACAATGTATTTCATAGGTCCTTGTTGCGGCGGTACATTGTGCCTGTAGTTCCTTCTGCTGAGCCTCCTGCTCCGGTGTTGGTTGAGGGCGAGTTGGAGTACGTGGTGGAGAAGATCTTGGATTCTCGCCTCTCCAGGCGGAGGCTTCAGTACCTGGTCAAGTGGAAGGGCTATGGTCAGGAGGATAATTCCTGGGTGGTCGCCTCTGATGTTCATGCGGCCGATTTAGTTCGTGCCTTTCATGCCGCTCATCCTGATCGCCCTGGTGGTCGTGGTGAGGGTTCGGTGACCCCTCACTAAGGGGGGGGTACTGTTGTGAATTTGCTTTTTGCTCCCTCTAGTGGTTACTAGTTTTTTGACTCTGGTTTTTCTGTCATTCCTTTTATCCGCACCTGGGTCGTTAGTTAGGGGTGTTGCTATATAAGCTCCCTGGACCTTCAGTTCTATGCCTGGCAACGTAGTTATCAGAGCTAGTCTGCTGTGCTCTTGTCTACTGATCCTGGTTCCAGTTATATCAGCTAAGTCTGCCTTTTGCTTTTTGCTATTTGTTTTGGTTTTGTATTTTTGTCCAGCTTGTTCCTAATCTATATACTGACCTTTGCTGGAAGCTCTAGGGGGCTGGTGCTCTCCCCCCGGACCGTTAGACGGTTCGGGGGTTCTTGAATTTCCAGTGTGGATTTTGATAGGGTTTTTGTTGACCATATAAGTTACCTTTCTTTATTCTGCTATCAGTAAGCGGGCCTCTCTGTGCTAAACCTGGTTCATTTCTGTGTTTGTCATTTCCTCTTACCTCACCGTCATTATTTGTGGGGGGCTTCTATCCAGCTTTGGGGTCCCCTTCTCTGGAGGCAAGAAAGGTCTTTGTTTTCCTCTACTAGGGGTAGCTAGATTCTCCGGCTGGCGCGTGTCATCTAGAATCAACGTAGGAATGATCCCCGGCTACTTCTAGTGTTGGCGTTAGGAGTAGATATATGGTCAACCCAGTTACCACTGCCCTATGAGCTGGATTTTTGTATTCTGCAGACTTCCACGTTCCTCTGAGACCCTCGCCATTGGGGTCATAACAGATAGGGTTGCGGTTAGGGTTAGGGCTAGGGTTAGGGTTAGGGTTAGGGTTAGGGTTAGGGCTCGGGTTAGTTTTAGGGTTAGGGCTCGGGTTAGGGCTAGGGTTGGGGCTAGGGTTAGGGTTTGGATTATATTTACGGTTGGGATTAGGGTTAGGGGTCTGTCATGGTTAGATGTGTGGTTAGGGTTATGGTTGGGATTAGGGTTAGGGGTGTGTTGGAGTTGGGATTAGGGGTGTGGTTGGGATTAGGGTTAGGGGTGTGTTTGGGTTAGGGTTTCAGTTAGAATTGGGGGTTTCCATTGTTTAGGCAGATCAGGGCTCTCCAAATGCGACATTGGGCCCGATCTCAATTCCAGCCAATTCTGGGTTGAAAAAGTAAAACAGTGCTCCTTCCCTTCCAAGCTCTCCCGTGCACCCAAACAGGGGTTTACCCCAACATATGGGGTATCAGCGTACTCAGGACAAATTGGACGACAAAATTTGGGGTCCAATTTCTCTTGTTCCCCTTCTGAAAATAAAAATTTGGGGGGCTAAAAAAACATTTTTGTAAGAAAAAAATGATTTTTTATTTTCGCGGCTCTGCATTATAAACTGTAGTGAAATACTTGGGGGTTAAAAGTTCTCACACCACATCTAGATAAGTTCCTTGGGGGTCTAGGTTCCAATATGGGTTCACTTGTGGGGGGTTTCTACTGTTTAGGTACATCAGGGGCTCTGCAAATGCAATGTGATGCCTACAGACCAATCCATCTAAATCTGCATTCCAAAAGGTGCTCCTTCCCTTCCTAGCTCTGCCACGCACCCAAATGGTTGTTCCCCCCCATGTATGGGGTATCAGCGTACTGAGTAAAAATTGGACAACAACTTTTGGGGTCCAATTTCTCTTGTTACCATTGTAAAAATAAAAATTTGGGGGTCTAAAAAACCATTTTTGTAGGAAAAAATGGTTTTTTATTTTCACGACTGCGTTATAAACTGCAGTGAAATACTTGGGGGCTCAAAATTCTCACAACACATCTAGATAAGTTCCTTGGGGGGTCTAGGTTCCAATATGGGGTCACTTTTGGGGGGTTTCTACTGTTTAGGTACATCAGGGGCTCTGCAAATACAACGTGACGCCTGCAGACCAATCCATCTAAGTCTGCATTCCAAATGGCGCTCCTTCCCTTTTCGAGCTCTGCCATGCGCCCAGACGGTGGTTTAGGCACATCAGGGGCTCTCCAAGCGCGACATGGCATCCGATCTCAATTCCAGCCAATTCAATTCTGCGTTTAAAAAGTAAAACAGGGCTCCTTCTCTTCCGAGATCTCCCGTGTGCCCAAACAGGGGTTTACCCCAACATATAGGGTATCAGCGTACTCAGGACACATTGGAAAACAACTTTTGGAGACCAATTTCTCCAGATACCCTTGGGAAAATACAAAACTGGGTGTTAAAGATAATTTTTGTGGAAAAAAAATGATTTTTTATTTTCACGGCTCTGCGTTATTAACTGTAGTGAAACACTTGTGGGTTCAAATGTCTCACAACACATCTAGATACGTTCCTTGGGGGGTCTAGTTTCCAATATGGGGTCACTTGTGGGGGGTTTCTGCTGTTTAGGTACATTAGGGGCTCTCCAAACGCAATGTGACGCCTGCAGACCATTCCATCTAAGTCTGCATTCCAAATGGCGCTCCTTCCCTTCCGAGCTCTGCCATACGCCCAAATATGGGGTATCAGCATACTCAGGACAAATTTCACAACAACTTTTGGGGTCCAATTTCTCCTGTTACCCTTGGGAAAATACAAAACTGGGGGCTAAAAAATAATTTTTGTAAAAAAAAAGAATTTTTATTTTCACGGCTCTGCGCCATAAACTGTAGTGAAACACTTGGGGGTTCAATGCTCTCGCAACACATCTAGATAAGATCCTTAGGAGGTCTACTTTCCAAAAAGGTGTCACTTGCGGGGGGTTTCAATGTTTATGCACATCAGGGGCTCTCCAAATGCATCATGGCGTCCCATCTTAATTCCAGCCAATTTAGCATTGAAAAGTCAAACGGTGCTCCTTCCCTTCCGATCTCTGCCATACACCCAAACAGTGGTTTACCCCCACATATGGGGTATCATTGTACTCTGGACAAATTGTACAACAACCTTTGGGGTCCATTTTCTCCTGTTACCCTTGGTAAAATAAAACAAATTAGAGCTGAAGTAAATTTTTTGTGAAAAAAAAATAAATGTACATTTTTTTTAAACATTTCAAAAATTCCTGTGAAGCACCAGAAGGGTTAACAAAACTTCTTGAATGTGGTTTTTAGCACCTTGAGGGATGCAGTTTTTAGAATGGTGTCACAATTGGTTATTTTCTATCATATAAATGTTAGGGCTAGCGGAATGCACCAAATAATTAGAAAAAAGGAATAAGGTGCGTTCGCAGCCCAAGGTCCACCGTGCTGAGATGGAACCTGGTGCTAAGCAATGGCAGTACAATGAGGATACACACGGGTTAGCTTCACCCTGTGTGAAAAAAGCGAACCCTGCTGCGTCACAGGGCCGCCGTACCGCACCTAACAGAAATAATAATTAAGTAGCACGAGAGTGCGTGCGATGCCGCACTGGCAGATGCCACTAACCACCCAGACTTGGGTTTGGAAAGCGTGGTGATAGCGCATGGCACCGCACTGGCGGTCACAGCAATAGATGCTGTTTGTGTACTAGTGTTGGTAATAAGTTGGGCGCTAGATTACAATCGTCCTCGAGCATTCAAACACAAGGGAGGGGATGATTAAAGAGTGATTTTCACTCACAACGCACAAACATAAACAAGTGTATACTAGCGCATGGCCATGCGGCCATGCAAACCTTTTATAGCTGCAGCAAGTTCAGGACCTTCCTAGAGGACCAATGAGAACTGTTACAGTAGCTGAGCAACTTCAGGACCTTCCTAGAGGACCAATAGGAGCTACTGCAATACCTGAGCATGTGACCCCAAACCTCCACTGAGAGGTCTTCTTTTGGCATGCTCAGAAGGGGAAAAGCAGGACTTAGTCCCAGAGATGTCTGCTCGCCGCTGATCAGTACAGGCTCCAATGGCAGAGCCTGGAAAGGCAGCAGTAACCCTTTGCACAGAATCAGACTGAGCGAGATGCTGGGACCGAAGTCTCCGCTGAGCAGGCTCCACTGCGGCTGATACAGACATGGTTTGAGATTCCCCCTGTGCAGCGGCGGGAACTCGACTCCTAACAATAGACCCCTCAAAATGACTTCAAATGTGATGTGGTCCCTAAAAGAAATGGTGTTGTAAAAATGAGAAATTGCTTGTCAAATTTTAAGCCTTATAACTCCCTAACAAAAAAATGTTGTTTCCAAAATTGTGCTGATGTAAAGTAGACATGTGGGAAATGTTACTTATTAAGTATTTTGTGTGACATATCTCTGTGATTTAAGGGCATAAAAATTCAAAGTTGGAAAATTGCAAAATGTTCAAAATTTTTGCCAAATTTTCGTTTTTTTCACAAATAAACACAGGTAATATCAAAGAAATTTTACCACTATCATGAAGTACAATATGTCTCAAGAAAACGATGTCAGAATCACCGGGATCCGTTGAAGCATTCCAGAGTTATAACCTCATAAAGGGACTATGGTCAGAATTGTAAAAATTGGCCCGGTCATTAATGTGCAAACCACCCTCGGGGCTTAAGGGGTTAAAAATTGGAAATTTCAGTGTAATTTGTGAATGAAGCAAAAACTCCCAAAACTCTGATGTAAGAGGGACTCAGATACACACTCTATTAGACATGACATAAATGAGCGCCTCATACACAATCTGTTCGTTTTTTGCTCCCCTTCTTCCCAAAGCCATAACTTTTTTATAGTTCAATCAATATGGCCATGTGAGGGCTTGTTTTATGTGGGACAAGTTGTCCTTTTGAACGACACTATTGGTTTTAACATATTTTGTACTGGAAAATGGGAAAAAATTCCAAGTGCGGTGAAATTGCAAAAAAAGTGCAATCCCACAGTTGTTTTTTGTTTTGCTTTTTTACTATGTTCACTAAATGTTAAAACTGACCTGCTACTATGATTCTCCAGGTCATAACGAGTTCATTGACACCAAACATGTCCAGGTTCTTTTTTATCTAAGTGGTAAAAAAAAAATTACAAACTTTGTTAATAGAAAAAAAAATTGTGCCATTTTCCAATACTCGTAGCATCTCCATTTTTCTTGATCTCGGGTTTAGTGAGGGCTTACTTTTTGCGTGCCAAGCTGATGTTTTTAATTATAACATTTTGGTGCAGATACAATCTTTTGATCGCCTGTTATTGTATTTTAATGCAATGTTACGGTGACCAAAAAAACTTAATTCTGGCTTTTTGATTTTTTTCAGTCTGCAAAAAATGATAGTCCCATAGTGGGACAAAGTAAAAAAAGGTTTAAAAAAGTAAAACTTTTTTTTCTCGCTACGCCGTTTAGCAATCAGGTTAATCCTTTTTTTATTGGTAGATCGGGCGATTCTGAACTCGGCGATACCAAATATGTGTATGTATGATTTTTTTTTATTGTTTTATTTTGAATGAGGCGAAAGGGAGGTGTATTTGAACTTTTATATTTTTATTTTTTTATATTTTTAAAAACATTTTCTTTTTATTTTGGCATGCCTCAATAGCCTCCATGGGAGACTAGAAGCTGCCAATACCTGATAGCTACAAACAGGAGATGATCAGATCACCCGTATGAATCTGAATTACTCACTTGCTATGAGCGCCGACCAACTTCTGGTTGTCATGCCAACTCATTAGTGACCGGCGATCACGTGACGGGAGTCAGCGTTTGACAGCGGCACTAATGGGTAAGATACCTGCAGGTGAATCACCATTCCACCCACGGCTGTTCCTGGCACATGTAGGCTGTCCAAAACAGCTGACGTGCAGGGAAAGATGTGGGCTCACGTCAATGGGAGGGTGTCCTACATCGGCGTACTATTACGTCTGATGTCGGATATAGGTTAAAAACTTTGCTCGGTCAAATGACAAAAAAATTTAAACAGAAATTATCCCAGCAAAATTCTAAAATATGGGAGGAAGATGTTATGAAAACCATCAGAAAAAGTCTTTTAAAGGGAACCTGTCAGCAGGATTGTGTACAGTAACCTACAGACAGTTTCAGGTCATCAGTTATATTGATGAAAATGATACCTTGGTTGATGAAATCCATCTTGTGGCTGTTTATTTAAAACAAAAAAACTTTTTTAAATGGCGCCTGCTATCCTAGCGTAGTAGCAGCTGTCAGTGTATATAGAGGTAAGCCGATAGCTGTCACGGCGCAGATGCGGGTTGCGCCATTTTGGAGGAGGACATTTTTCTTCTTTAGCAAGATGGTGCCGCCGACACATGCACAGTAGCAGCTATCGGATCACCTATACACCGATAGCTGCGCAGGTGTGGTGGGCGGCATTTTAAAATGGATTTTTTATACTCCTCAGGAAAACATAAAGCACATTTTTTAACTGCACATTAAACATGAGATTATTTTGCAGTGCACCTGCCAAGAGAAGAGTTTTTTTTTTTAAATATGTACAATATATTCATTATGCAAACAAACTGTGGGGCAGGTAAGTGAGGGATGAGTGACCTGTCAGCAGTCTGCATTATGAATACCTAATCAGAGCACCACATGAAGACCCCACACAGGCCGCCCTAGAGCATGAACATATCATTAACTCAAAACTGAAAATAAAGATTAAACAACAACCACAAGATGGATTTCATCAACCAAGGTTTTGTTTTAATCAGTATAATGGCACTGACATGACACTGTCTGTAGGTTACTCTGCACAATCCTGCTGACAGGTTCCGATGTAAACAACAGGCTGAAGAAGGATAGAACTTTTAACTGAATTCCAATGTTAATAACATTTTGTGAGGAAAGCACCAAACTGGTGGGCATTGTCAAGTGGCATTGGTCTATATTGGGTTGATGCCTCTCCGAAATTGAGGAATAAAAAACTACCACCTCTAATCTCATATAAGCTTTCAAGGAATATTAAACATGAACGTCCATTCAGACATAGGCCCCCAAAAGTCCTCAATCCAAACTTCACTAACCGCCAAGTGTAGAGTGAGCTGTTATCCCTGTCTTGGATGTATAAACTGTATTAATATGTTAAAAGTGGACTGTTTCTGCCACTAAGACGGGGAGGTGATAGGGTTAAATTACTAAAAATTAGGGAGCTTCAGAATACTAACAGTTCTACAGTTCCATGATCCTGGTGTATTTTTGTATGACATCCCTCTGCCCAACTTGTGGACTATTTCCTTTCAGAGGAATATAGCAATAAGGTTGATATTCATTTTTTTTCTTTTATTTTTCAGATTATCTCAGAAATATGAATATATTCAAGAATCATGATTCATGACTTATCCCATTCATGAAGTCCTGCAGGATCCATATATAGTCATCACTTACTACTTCTTTGTAAATCAATGTAGCACATTCCTTTTATACTTCTATTAAAAATCCCTTTTTCATTTTTTTTTCCTTTTTTTATATGCTATAAAATTGGACTTCTATGGGAATCATTCTCTGAGGTTATTACCCCTTATGGATATGTGTGGCAGAAAAGGAATGTCATATCTAATAGGCATTGGGATTGAGAACTGTGACCCTCACAGGGCAAATGCCTCCCCCTTTTCCTTACACTGCCTTACAAAAGTATTCGGCTCCCTGGAACTTTTCAACCTTTTCCCACATATCATGCTTCAAACATAAAGATACCAAATGTAAGTTTTTGGTGAAGAATCAACAAGTGGAACACAAATGTGAAGTTGAATGAAATTTATTGTATTTTAAATTTTTGTGGAAATTCAAAAACTGAAAAGTGGGGCTTGCAATATTGTTCGGCTCCTTTAACTTAATACTTTGTTGCGCCACCTTTTGCTGTGATTACAGCTGCAAGTCGCTTTGGGGTCTGTCTCTGTCAGTTAAGTGCATTGAGAGACTGAAATTCTTGCCCATTCTTCCTTGGCAAACAGCTCGAGCTCAGTGAGGTTTGATTGAGATCGTTTGTGAACAGCAGTTTTCAGCTCTTTCCACAGATTCTCGATTGGATTGAGGTCTGGACTTTGACTTGGCCATTCTAACACCTGGATACTTTATTTTTGAACCATTATATTGTAGATTTTGCTTTAGGTTTGGGATCATTGTCTTGTTGGAAGACAAATCTCCATCACAGTCAGATCTTTTGCAGACTCCAACAGGTTTTCTTCAAGAATGGTCCTGTATTTGGCTCCATCCTTTTTCCCATTAAATTTAACCATCTTCACTGTCCTTACTGAAGAAAAGCAGGCCCAAACCATGATGCTGCCACCAAAATGTTGGACAGTGGGGATGGTGTGTTCAGGGTGATGAGCTGTGTTGCCTTTATGCCAAACATATCTTTGGCATTGTTGCCAAAAAGTTTGATTTTGGTTTCATCTGACCAGAGCACCTTCTTCCACATGTTTGGTGTGTCTCACAGGTGGCTTGTTGCAAACTTTAAATGACACTTTTTATGGATAGCTTTGAGAAATGGCTTCCTTTTTGCCACTCTTCCATAAAGGCCAGATTTGTGCAGTGTACGACTAATTGTTGTCCTATGGACAGACTGTCCCACCTCAGCTGTAGATCTCTGCAGTTCCTCCAGAGTGATCATGGGCCTCTTGGCTGCATCTCTGATCAGTCTTCTCCTTGTTTGAGATGAAAGTTTAGAGGGACAGGTGGGTCTTGGTAGATTTGCAGTGGTATGATACTCCTTCCATTTCAATATGATCACTTGCACAGTGCTCCTTGGGATGTTAAAAGTTTTGGAAATCATTTTGTATCCAAATCTGGCTTTAAACTTCTCCACAACAGTATCACGGACCTGCCTGTTGTGTTCCTTGGTCTTTATGATGCTCTCTGTGCTTCAAACAGAACCCTGAGACTATCACAAAGCAGGTGCATTTATACGGAGACTTGATTACACAAAGGTGGATTATATTTATCATCATTAGGCATTTAGGACAACATTGGATCATTCAAAGATCCACAATGAACTTCTGGAGTGAGTTTGCTGCACTGAAAGTAAAGGGGCCGAATAATATTGCACGCCGCACTTTTCAGTTTTCGAATTCCCATAAAAATTTAAAATAACCAATAAATTTCATTCAACTTCACAATTGTGTTCCACTTTTTGTTGTTTCTTCACCAAAAATTTACATTTGGTATCTTTATGTTTGAAGCATAATATGTGGGAAAAGGTTACATAGTTACATAGTTATTAAGGTTGAAGGAAGACTTTAAGTCCATCTAGTTCAACCCATAGCCTAACATGCCCTAACATGTTGATCCAGGGGAAGGCAAAAAAAACCCATGTGGTAAGAGTAAGCTCCACCATGGGGAAAAAAATTTCTTCCCGACCCCACATACGGCAATCAGACTAGTTCCCTGGATCAACGCCTTATCAAGGAATCTAATATATATACCCTGTAACATTATACTTTTCCAGAAAGTTATCCAGTCCCCTCTTAAACCTAAGTAATGAATCACTCATTACAACATCATACGGCAGAGAGTTCCATAGTCTCACTGCTCTTACAGTAAAGAATCCGCGTCTGTTATTATGCTTAAACCTTTTTTCCTTCAGACGTAGAGGATGCCCCCTTGTCCCTGTCACCGGTCTATGATTAAAAAGATCATCAGAAAGGTCTTTGTACTGTCCCCTCATATATTTATACATTAACTTAAGATCACCCCTTAGCCTTCGTTTTTCCAAACTAAATAGCCCCAAGTGTAATAACCTATCTTGGTATGGCAGACCCCCCAGTCCTCTAATAACCTTGGTCGCTCTTCTCTGCACCCGCTCCAGTTCAGCTATGTCTTTCTTATACACCGGAAACCAGAACTGTGCACAGTATTCTAAGTGTGGTCGCACTAGTGACTTGTATAGAGGTAAAATTATGTTCTCCTCATGAGCATCTATGCCTCTTTTAATGCATCCCATTATTTTATTTGCCTTTGTAGCAGCTGCCTGACACTGGCCATTGAATATGAGTTTGTCATCCACCCATACACCCAGGTCTTTTTCATTGACGGTTTTGCCCAGAGTTTTAGAATTAAGCACATAGTTATACATCTTATTACTTCTACCCAAGTGCATGACCTTACATTTATCCCCATTAAAGCTCATTTGCCATTTATCAGCCCAAGCTTCCAGTTTACATAAATCATCCTGTAATATAAAATTGTCCTCCTCTGTATTGATTACCCTGCAGAGTTTAGTGTCATCTGCAAATATTGAAATTCTACTCTGAATGCCCCCTACAAGGTCATTAATAAATATGTTAAAAAGAAGAGGGCCCAATACTGACCCCTGTGGTACCCCCACTACTAACCGCGACCCAGTCCGAGTGTGCTCCATTAATAACCACCCTTTGTTTCCTATCCCTGAGCCAGCTCTCAACCCACTTGCACATATTTTCCCCTATCCTCATTATTCTCATTTTACGTATCAACCTTTTATGTGGCACCGTGTCAAAAGCTTTTGAAAAGTCCATATACACTACATCTACTGGGTTCCCTTGGACCAGTCCGAAACTTACCTCTTCATAGAAGCTGATCAAATTAGTCTGACATGAACGGTCCCTAGTAAACCCGTGCTGATACTGGGTCATGAGGTTATTCCTCTTCAGATACTCCAGTATAGCATCCCTTAGAATGCCCTCCAGGATTTTACCCACAGTAGAGGTTAAGCTTACTGGCCTATAATTTCAGAGTTCAGTTTTTGTCCCCTTTTTGAATATTGGCACCACATTTGCTATACGCCAGTCCTGTGGTACAGACCCTGTTATTATGGACTCTTTAAAGATTAAAAATAATGGTCTATCAATGACTGTACTTAATTCTTGCAGTACACGGGGGTGTATCCCATCCGGGCCCGGAGATTTGTAAATTTTTGTGATTTTTAGACGCACTTCCTGCTGGGTTAAGCAGGTAACATTTAATTGGGAAATTTTATCACTAGTCATATTGGCTGCCATGGGATTTTCTTTTGTAAATACTGATGAAAAAAAGTCATTTAGCATATTGGCTTTTACCTCATCCTTATCCACCATTTCACCCAGACTATTTTTAAGGGGGCCAACAGTATCATTTTTTAGTTTCTTACTAGTTAAAGAATATTTTGGGGTTATTTTTGCTCTCTCTGGCAATGACTCTCTCTGTCTCACTCTTTGCTGCCTTGATTTGCTTTTTACAGAATTTATTTAATTTTTTGTATTTATTTAATGCCTCCTCACTACCTACTTCCTTTAATTCTCGAAATGCTTTCTTTTTGTCACTTATTGCGCCCCTTACAGCTCTATTTAGCCATATTGGTTTCCTCCTATTTCTAGTATGTTTATTCCCATACGGTATATACTGTGCACAGGTCCTATCCAGGATGCTAATAAACGTCTCCCATTTTCTTTGTGTACTTTTATGTCTCAGGATATAGTCCCAGTTAATTGCACCAAGATCCTCTCTCATCCGTTGGAAATTTGCCCTCCTGAAGTTTAGTGTCCTTGTCACCCCTCTTCTACACATCTTATTAAAGGAGACATGAAAACTTATTATTTTGTGATCACTATTCCCCAAGTGACCCCCAACCCTTATATTTGATATGCAGTCTGGCCTGTTGGTTAATATTAGGTCTAGCAGTGCCCCCCTTCTTGTTGGGTCCTGAACCAGTTGTGAAAGGTAATTGTCTCTCATAGTTGTCAAAAACTATGAAACTATGAAACTACTAACTATGAGTAAACTACCTTTACTGGAATTGCAGGTTTCTGTTCCCCAATCTATTTCAGGGTAGTTGAAGTCCCCCATAATAATGACTTCTCCTTGAGTCGCAGCTTCATCTATTTGCTTTACGAGGATATTCTCCATTGATTTCATTATTTTTGGAGATTTATAACAAACCCCTATCAGTAATTTATTATTTTTTCCCCCTCCCCTTATCTCCACCCACAGGGACTCTACATTTTCATTAGATTCACCTATATTATCACGCAGGATGGGTTTTAAGGTCGATTTTACATACAGACACACCCCACCCCCTCGCTTATCTGTACGGTCATTTCTGAAAAGGCTATAGCCCTGCAAGTTAACAGCCCAGTCATGGCTCTCATCCAGCCATGTTTCAGATATCCCCACCATGTCATAATTATGTTCCAACAACATTAGTTCTAATTCGTCCATTTTGTTGGCGAGGCTTCTGGCATTAGTATACATGCACTTGATTTTCCCCTCTTTACCTCTATTCTTTCTTAAATTACTAACTGTTCTAACCCCACCCCCCATGCCACCGCCACCCCCAACTTCCTTATTTGTGCCCAGGTCTCTATCTGCACTATCTTCCCCTCCTATACAATGAATACCCTCCCCCCAATCCCTAGTTTAAACACTCCTCCAACCTTCTATCCATTTTCTCCCCCAGCACAGCTGCACCTTCCCCATTGAGGTGCAGCCCATCCCTAGCGTAGAGCCTGTAGCCAACTGAGAAGTCGGCCCAGTTCTGCAGGAACCCAAACCCCTCCTTCCTACACCAACTCTTGAGCCACTTATTAACCTCCCTAATCTCCCGTTGCCTCTCTGGCGTGGCACGTGGTACAGGCAGTATTTCGGAAAATACCACGTTGGAGGTCCTTGCTTTCAGCTTGCAGCCTAATTCCCTGAAATCATCTTTAAGGACCTTCCACCTACCTCTAACTTAGTCATTTGTGCCAATGTGCACAGGTTGAAAAGTTCCAGGGAGCCGAATACTTTCACAAGGCACTGTAAGTTTGAAATGAACAGTCTATAGTTTCAAGGGTAGGTTAGGTTTAACAGAGACAGATAGAACATCAAAAATGAAATCCAGAAAATCACATTGTATAAATTATATAATTTTTTTTTAATTTTGCAGTGAGAATTAAGTATTTGATCCCTATGGCAAACAAGACTTAATACTTGGTGGCAAAACCCTTGTTTGGCAAGCACAGCAAGATTTTGAGGCCATCACTTGGCAACTCGAAGCTTCAACTCCCTTAATAAACTTTCTATGTGATTAAGGTCTGGAGACTGGCTAGGCCACTCCATGACTTTAAAGTGCTTCCATTTGAGCCACTCCTTTCTTGCATTGGCTGTATGTTTTGGGTCATTGTCTTGCTGGAAGACCCAACCACGACCCATTTTTATTATCCTGGCGGAGGGAAGGAGGTTGTCACTCAGGATTTTATGGTACATGGCTCCATCCATTCTCCCATTGATGCGGTGAAGTAGTCCTGTGTATCAAGCAAAGAAACACCCCAAAACATAATGTTTCCTCCTCCATTCTTGACAGTGGGGACGATGTTCTTTGGGTCTAAGGCAGCATTTCACTTCCTCCAAACACGGTGAGTTAAGTTAATGCCAAAGACCTCAATTTTTATCTCATCTGACCACAGCACCTTCTCACAATCACTCACAAAATCATCCAGGTGTTCATTGGCAAACTTCAGATGAACCTGCACATGTTCCTTCTTGAGCAGGGGGACCTTGCGGGCACTGGAGGACTTTAAATTTTCATGATGTAATGTGTTACCAATGGTTTTCTTGGTGGCTGCGGTCCCAGCTGCCTTGAGATCATTAACAAGTTCCCCCTGTATAGTTTTAGGCTGATCTTCCACCTTCCTTATGATCAAGGATACCCCACGAGGTGAGATTTTGCATGGTGCCCCAGATTGATGTTGATTGACAGTCATTTTGTATTTCTTCCATTTTCTTACTAATGCACCAGCAGTTGTCTCCTTCTCACCCAGTGTCTTACTTATGGTTATTCGTCCCCCTGACGAAGGAAAGTGATTTCCGAAACGCGCGTCGGGGTGCGCGGTGTCAGGACCTGGTGATTCTCCCGAGAGGTAATTTACAGACAGTGATTTTATTTTATTTGTTTATTGCACTTTGCACCTTGCTGGTGTGTTCATTTTGTTCACAGCTGCGTACTGCCCTCACTTGTGGCTCTGCACTTATTGAGGAAATACCCATGGCACATTACATATTATGGCTGTGTGTTTCTTATGTGTCTGCACACTAACATGTGGCACGTGGATAAATTTTTTATTTTTTGCACTATATTTCAGTACGTTAATTGTGTGCTGCTATATTTTATCTTTTTGTGGATATATTTTTTTTGTTCACCTCCTGCAATTTTTGTTTGCACGTATGCACTTTATCCAGTGCCTTTGAGTCGATAATTTGACTCTTATTTATGTTGTACATATATTTTTACACAGGGTATATTGTATCTTACAAACGTCACTATTTAGTGGGCTTCTTCTGATAAATAATAATTTTTGCTGCATGCTTTAATTATTTTTGCAATTTTGCACATTTGTTTCAACACACAGATATTATTTATTTTTTTGGGAATTTTTATTTTTATTTTATTATTATATTATTTTTTCTCTACACATTTTTACTTTTTAGCGTTCTGTCTGTATTAACCAGTATTGGAGGTCACCATATATATTTATTACTAGAATTGTGTATTTTTTCTAATTGTCCTGTCATAAAACCGCGCACTTGTTCTTATTTTATTTTTTTAATATTTTTATGTATAACTTTGTTGCCATTTCACTATAATAAAGGCTATTTAATATTTATCTCCTGTGTGGATTTACTCCCTTTGGCGTTCCAGGTCTTGGTTGTAGTGTGTGTTTTTACATTTTAGTGTTCAGTCACTATTTCTTCACAGAGCACTGATATTATTGATCTTAGATTTATATTATTATTTATATATTATTTTATAGTATATTGGTGTGCCTGTGTTTTTTAACATATCTGTCATTTTTGACAGGTTATATTAGCTGAAAAACTTTTCAAATGGAGACAAATCACACGATAGTTGTAACATTTGCACATCTTTTCCAAGTGAAAACATCTACAGCATTAACTGCTGTGGTAATGATTAGAAGCAGTTCTAATACTTCTAATCTGCTTATCAAACTATTACTACTGTTCTCAATAACCACAAATTATTGAGGTTTGATTTAGGATTACAGTGTCATATCTCACAGTAGCCATCTGCTTATAATTATAATTTCAATATTGATCACTCATTATAAATACATTTGCAGAAAAGCTGTGGTATTTGAAGGCAGATTTAGTGCAGGTTTGTGCATTTTAAGAGCTTAGTTCAAAAGTGAAGCCTAAATGCGTTTTCCACTTTAAGTGGCTCCAAGAAGCTTTTATTATTATAAAATAACCAAAAGAGCAGGTGTTCAGCCTCCCAGGCTCCAGCGACATTTCTGTATTTTGGTTACAACAGTGATATTACGTTGCCAGAACACATCACCACTGCAGGCAATCACTGAGATCAGTGATGCTACCGTTGAAGATGGTATGGGCCACTGAGCTCATTGACTGAATGCAGCAGAGAGGTGTGCTATAGAGTTGTGTCATCGCTGCAGTCTAACCACAGAAACTGGACTGTCTGCTATTTACAAGTAAAAATACTTTTGGGACCATCTTTCTTAAAGTAGAAAACCCCTTTAAGCTCTACTTTGTTGTTGGAGCCACAACACAGAGGTTTGCGCTGCTGGACCTTTGGGAATAAAAGTTTTAAGCATGTTTGTGAAAAAAAATGCTGTACAGTTAGAATCATTTAAAAAATTGAAGAGTTAATAGTTTATTTTTTAACAATTAACAAAATGCAAAAGTGAATGAACAAAATAATAATATAAACCAAATTAGGTGTCTTTTAGATAATAGTGATACCAAAGTAATATGTTTTTACTTATTTTTAATAAGGTATTTAGGTTAATTCCATCAGTTTAGAGATGATCACATTGCCATAATCTAGGACAATGTACCAAGCATGAAATACGGCACTTTTATAAGCCTACTGAATATCAATGTCATTTGCACAATACATACCCTAGGGAATAAAGAAGGGAAAAGCATGATGGCTAATTAAAGCTGTTAGGGGCACAGTAAATGAAAAAAAGAAAGTGTTTAGAGAATTAAAGCAATAAGGGAGAGACAAGACTTTAAATAATTATAGAGAAAAATAAATTGTGAACAAAACAAATTAGGGTTGCAAAGTTTGAAACAGCGAGGCTCATTGCCAAAGAAAGTAAAAATAATCTAAAAATATTCTTCAGCTACATAAACAGTGTGGTGAGATGCAGGGAGAGAAAGCGGGACAAAGGAGCTTAACATGCTGAGAATGTGCAGCTGGAAATTTGGCCCAGAGTTCCTCCTGAGGGTGCCGTTTCCAATGGTGATCACAGGAAGGTAGACAAAAAATGGGAAAAGATTCTGGCACAACCATCCAAGGATAAAACAGATTCTTTATTCAAACATAGTTAAAACATTAAAAGGCGAGGCCTCGTGTCTGACACGTTTCAGGTGTGTACACACCCTTAGTCATAGGTCAAAGATCTGGACAGCTCACATTACTGCTCTCCAGATCTTTAACAAAAAAGCCTCGTGTGAAAGCCAAATATTCCACGTCTTAACTCATAAGTCTAGATCGACTGGTTTGCTGTCAGTTTTTATACCCCAGTTTCTATGTAATCATACATAGTTGAGTCACTTAGCCCTGTTTCCATGTTGAAGGCATATTTTTTAGCCACCATTCTTCCATGAATACTACTTTTGGCCAGACAACTCTGAACAGTAGATGGATGTATCTGGGTTCCACAGATTGATGACAGTTCTAAGCTGAAGGCAATGCTGGACATCTTCCTATTTCAATAAAAGACAAGCATGATGTGTCTTTCATCTTCTGCATTGTATTCTTGGCTAATCACTACATCTACGGTCCTCAATGTTGCCCAATTCTCAATGTACACAGTGCTGTGAAATACAGACAGATACACGTCATTCAATACCATCAGGGAGGCATCTGATTGACTCCAAATGTATTCTACAGCAGAGCAAAGACTCAAAATATATATCCAATGTCATTAAAAAACTTCCTTAAGAATAAAGAAAAACAAGAGTTGGAAATGATGATATGGACCCACAAAGCCCTAATCTCAAGATCATTAAGACTGTCTAAGATTACATAAAAAGGATTTGCATGAAGCAACATCTAAAGAAGATCTGTGGTTAGTTCTCCAAGATGTTTGGAACAACCTCCCTACCAAATTCCTTTAAAAAAGCTGTGCAAGTGTACCAAGAAGAATTGATGCGTTGTTGCTGTTTTGAAATAAAAGCATGTTCACACAAAATATTGATTTGATTTAGATTTTCCTTTTGTTCATTCATTGCATTCTGTTTATACAAACAAACTATTAATACTTCTTTTTTAAAATATTTCATACTTTGCAGCATTTTTTCCAGCACAGCCTAAAAGTTTTGCACATTACTATTCATTTGCAGGTTTTAGTTATATAGTGGTTTTTGAAAGTTTGTGAACCCTTCAGAATTTCAAGTATTCTAGATCAATTACATTTTTACACAAGTCTTAACAGTAGTTAAGAGAACTAAATCAAACAAATTAGCCAAAAAATGTTAGACATTATTTTTTTTTATTGTGGAAATTGATCCAATATCATATATCGTATATGGCAAAAAGTATGTGAACTTTTGCTTTTAGTATCTAATGTGACAATCTTTGTGCAAAAATTGCATCTACGGTAATTGTTTCCAGTAATTGTTGATAACTAAGTACTGCATATTGGATTATAAGAATTTTAGTCCTTTCCTTCATACAAAAGAGCGTCAACTCTGATATGTTTGTGGGTTTTCTTCAATGTACTTCTCATTTCAGGTCATTGCACAACAGTCCTATTCCACAACATTCCAGATTAAGGTTAGGATTTTGACTTGGCAATTCCAAAAACTTTAACTTTATTCTTTTTTTATCATTTATATTGTGGTTATCCTGCAGTCCTGCAGAAGAAGTTTGAGAACTTCAAAATACATTGAGAATAAACCGCACTGTCACCTCTTACCGCATTTTGGGATTATTTCTGGACAAACTAAAAGCAGGATCATTTTACTTAATTCAAAAATATCACAGTCTAATATGTATGCATTTTGTTTCATTTGTTTCTCTTTATCTACTGTTTGAACCATGGGAGGACACACCGCATGTTCAGCCTGTGCAGCTGCACAGGGGCCCAGGAGGACAGGGGGCCCGATCAGCTGCTCAAATATCTTACTCTCTCATAGAGCCAGCGGCTGCATCTACACTAAGAGGAGAGGAAGGGGCCGTACCTTTTGCTGTCAGAGAGGGGCCTCTTCCTCTCCTCTGAGTTGATGCTGCCGCTGGCTCTTTGATATGATGAAGGAGCCCGGGATCACTGGACACGGCCCCCAGAATCCTTGAACACGCCCCCAGCTTCTCTTCCTGGTTCGTGCAGGGCAGGCAGGAACAGGCCTGGTAAGTATGGCTGATCTCAGCCAGTCCTGTCTCCTGCCTCCTCCTCACTGCCTCTGACTGCTGCTGGGAACAGCCTCTGAGCAGTCAGTACATCTGTCACCTCTGCTGCCTCCTGAGCAGTTCTGACAACTGAACTGCCTGATCAATGTTCATATGAGCTATCACATCAATCCCCCTGTAGCTACCTCCACCACCTGTACTGAGGGGGCTTTATTGGAAAACTGTGGCACTGGCCCATTCAGATTCAGGAGCTGCAGTGTGAATGCTGAAGAGTGGCCAGTGCAGCCCAGTAAAGACCCCCCAGTACAGGGTTGGTAAGTGGCTACGGGGGGAGGGGAGGTTGATGTGATGGCCGATGTTGACATGGGTCAGGCACCTGACAGAACTTCTCAGGAGGAAGAAGTCTCAGATCCACTGACTACGGGGAGAACACTCTGCAGCTATCAGAGGTAGTGAAGAGGCAGGAGGACTGGCGAGAGCTGGAGATCTGGCCAGTAAGTGCTGATGGAGGACTGAAGACCTCCAGGATGGAGCTGCTGGAGATGGAAGAATGCACCTGACAGAGGGACGGCACGTGTAAGTAACAAAATGTGTACAGACTTACTATCACCTATGTGTATTACCATACTTCTGTGCACCTGTTTGTAAAAGTCTATATATAAGTATCTATATATATGCATATATAATTGTCTAAGGGTCACTTCCGTCTGTCTGTCCTTCTGTCACGGTTATTCATTCGCTGATTGGTCTCGCCAGCTGCCTGTCATGGCTGCCGCGAGCAATCAGCTACAGGCACAGTCTGGAAGAAAATGGCCGCTCCTTACTCCCGGCAGTGTCCCCGGCGATCCGCTCCATTATCTCCGCTCCTCGCAGTCAGTGTCCCCGGAGCTCCGCTCCATATTCCCAGCAGTGTCCCCGGCGCTCCGGTCCATACTCCCTGCAGTGTCCCCGGCGCTCCGGTCCATGCTCCCCGCAGTTACTGTCCCTGGCGCAGCTCCATACTCCCCTCCGGTCACCGCTAACACAGGGTTAATGCCGGCGGTAACGGACCGTGTTATGCCTCGGGTAACGCACTCCGTTACCGCCGCTATTAACCCTGTGTGTCCCCAACCTTTTACTATTGATGCTGCCTATGCGGCATCAATAGTAAAAAAAGTAATGTTAAAAAACCAAAACCTGCTATACTCACCCTCCGTTGTCCGGTCTCGCTAGGAACGGAACATTTTGCGCCCATCGGCACAGCGCCGTTGGATCCCAGGAGGCGGAGAGACGGGACGCTGAGGAGCAGCGATGAGAATGGTGAGTATGTTAGAACTACAAGGGGCCCTCTGATCCGAAGGTGAGTATGTTTATTTTTTATTTTTTAACCTGTGACATACATGACTGGGCAATATACTATGTAGCTGGGCAATATACTACGTGGCTCCGTGCTTTATACTACGTTGCTGTGCAATATACTATGTGGCTCTGTGCTGTATACTATGTGGCTGGGCAATATACTACGTCACTGGGCAATATACTACGTGGCTGGGCAATATACTACGTGGCTCTGTGCTGTATACTACATGGCTGGGCAATATACTACGTGGCTGGGCAATATACTACGTGACTGGGCAATATACTACGTGACTGGGCAATATACTATGTGGCTGGGCAATATACTACGTCGCTGGGCAATATACTACGTGACTGGGCAATATACTACGTGGCTGGGTAATATACTACGTCGCTGGGCAATATACTACGTGACTGGGCAATATACTACGTGGCTGGGCAATATACTACGTGACTGGGCAATATAATACGTGGCTCTGTGCTGTATACTACGTGGCTGGGCAATATACTACGTCGCTGGGCAATATACTACGTCGCTGGGCAATATACTACGTGACTGGGCAATATACTACGTGGCTGGGTAATATACTACATCGCTGGGCAATATACTACGTGACTGGGCAATATACTACGTGGCTGGGCAATATACTACGTGACTGGGCAATACACTACGTGGCTCTGTGCTGTATACTACATGGCTGGGCAATATACTACATCGCTGGGCAATATACTACGTGGCTGGGCAATATACTACGTGGCTGGGCAATATACTACGTGACTGGGCAATATACTACGTGACTGGGCAATATACTATGTGGCTGGGCAATATACTACGTCGCTGGGCAATATACTACGTGACTGGGCAATATACTACGTGGCTGGGCAATATACTATGTCGCTGGGCAATATACTACGTGACTGGGCAATATACTACGTGGCTGGGTAATACACTATGTCGCTGGGCAATATACTACGTGACTGGGCAATATACTACATGGCTGGGCAATATACTACGTGACTGGGCAATATACTACGTGGCTCTGTGCTGTATACTACGTGGCTGGGCAATATACTACGTTGCTGGGCAATATACTACATCGCTGGGCAATATACTACGTGACTGGGCAATATACTACATGACTGGGCAATATACTATGTGGCTGGGCAATATACTACGTGGCTGGGCAATATACTACGTGGCCTGTGTTATATACTACGTCGCACTACATACATATTCTAGAATACCCGATGCGTTAGAATCGGGCCATCATCTAGTGTATGTATATGTACCTATGCACAGTGCTCATATGTATCTGTGGGACACAAAGATAATCACAGTACACTATATATATATATGTATGTGTGTGTATTAGAACCTGAGTGTACAGTAGTTATCTGTGTGTCTATAATTATATATACAGTATACAGTATACTGTATATGCTACATATAATGCACACACATACACACAGTCATGGCCAAAAGTGTTTTCATGTATCGATGTGTACTTTGTTTATCTATGCATGTATGTACAATATATATATATATATATTAGTATCTGAGACACAGTAGGTAGTAAGTGTGAAGGTAAATATCACTTAAATGGAACATGTCAGCAGTTTTGGCCGCTATAAGATACGGCCACCACCTTTCAGGGCTTATCTACAGAATTCTGTAATTATGTAGATAAGCCCCCGATCCAACCTGAAAGCTAAGAAAAATAAGTTTTATTATACTCCCCTGGGGGGCGGTCCGGTCCGATGGGTGTCGCAGCTCAGGGTCCGGGGCCTCCCATCTTCTTGCGATGCCATCCTCCTGTTGCTTCATGGCTCCCCGGAATCGCGCTCCTGCACAGGCGTATTTATCTGTCCTGTTGAGGGCAGAGCAAAGTCATGCAGTGCACAGGCGCTGTGCCTCTCTGACCTTTCCTGGCATCTGCGCACTGCAGTACTATGCACAGATAAGTACGACTGCGCAGGAGCACAATGTCGGGGAGCCATGATGCAAGCAGCACGGCGGCGATCATAAGAAGATGGGAGGCGCCGGACCGGGAGCTGTGACACCCATCAGACCGGACCGCCCCCGGGTGAGTATAATAAAACGTATTTTTCTTCTCTTACAGGTCGGATCGGAGGCTTATATACAGCATTATAGAATGCTGTAGATGAGCCCTGAAAGGTGGTGGCTGTATCTTATATCTGCCAAACCTGGTGACAGGTTCCCTTTAGCGGGGCATTCCCGGGGCCAGACAAGTCGCAGCTGCATTGGGCCCAGAAGTGGAGTGCGGTCACTGACACCAGCGAATATTTCAGCTCGATCTGCATCCTTGGACGCACATTCAGCTGAAATATATTGCAGCACCGGTGATCCACCAGTTCCGCTGCAGTACACGCCGCTGACCAATTTGCATCCAGCATCTGACCTCGGTGTGTCCATGACTGGGGGCATATGGCAGTGATGACAAGTCAGCTGGCGGCTCTTGCGCCGGTTGTAGAAGAGGACGCCGTGTGGCATGGGAGCGGAGAAAGGTGAGTAGAATCGAGTTTTTTTCCATGTGTTGCAGAAGAACAAGACAAATTCAGAAAGGGGCATGTAGCTCTATGCCTGACATGGTTTCCCCTCCTCCCTCTATGCAGGGACACCAGCTTACTCACCGGCCCATGGCACTGTCTCCAGCATGCTCCTGCCTTCTACCTCCACTATGCATGCTGCACTGTGTCCCGATGGGGTGCCTAGGGTGCATCTGTGCGCACTCCCCTGTTCTAAAAGGGGCAGTACGTACACATGGTAAATGCTCAGCTGGGAGGCATTTAGTTAAATGTGTGTTCACTTGCAACGTGTCTCCCAGCCAAAAGTGTGGAGACATCTTGTATAAAAAGCACCCTCCTCAGTAGGGAGGTGCCTGAGCAATCCCTATAGTTACAGTATGTAAGGTAGTTGGTGTGTATGCAACTGTATGTTGCCAGGTCCCCCATCCTTAGTCTGATATAGTATCCCATATCCCATACCCTGTTTACTGTTATTAGTGCTCGCTTCCTGTGACTGCTTCGGCGGTGACCGTATTCTGAAATCGCATCTGCGGTATCGGTACCCTCCCGTCCCTTATTACGTAACATCCTATTTATGTATGGTGCCGTCCTTTATTATATAGCGTCTAGTGATGAGCGAATATACTCGTTACTCGAGATTTCTCGAGCATGCTTGAGGGTCCTCCGAGTATTTTTTACTGCTCGGAGATTTAGTTTTCTTCGCCGCAGCTGAATGTTTTACATCTGTTAGTCAGGCTAAGTACATGTGGGGGTTGCCTGGTTGCTAGGGAATCCCCACATGTACTTATGCTGGCTAACAGATGTAAATCATTCAGCTGCGGCAAGAACAAGTAAATCTCCGAGCATTAAAAAATACTCGGAGGACCCCCAAGCATGCTCGAGAAATCTCGAGTAACGAGTAGATTCGTTCATGAGTAACAGCGCCCTGTTATGTGGAGCACCGTCCATTATTACCCAGTATCATCTCTTGCCATCTACAGCACCATCCCTTACATTGAGTATTCTCATTATTTTTGTTATTCACAGCGTCTTCTCTTTATTGCATGGTGTCCTCTCCTGTAAAATGTAAAATGACTGCTGAGGGAGCAGCATCTGACCAGAAGACCAGTCCATCAGCCGCATCCATCACAAAAGAAGCTTTTAAGCTTTTAAGCTGTCTGTGTCCGCCCCTGGTTTGAACCTATTTGAAAATTTGATGTAGTTTTAGGTCAAATTAATGCTGAAATATGGAAGTCACAAAAGCACCACTTTATAAAATCTTTACTGAAACCCAATAAGTGATGTAAGAGTCATGTCGGTCTGGTAGTCGGGGGCAGGTATATCTCGCCCAGGTATTTGTCCTATGTGAATTAAGCCGCTCAGTATCTTCAGGATACCGAGGGGTTAATAAGTGCAGGAATAAAGGCTGACCAGCTGGAGGTTTCAGGTGTCAGCCTGGGGCACACAGAATGCCTGTCTGTGTGAGACAAACGTGAGTGGGAGCTGTGCTCATGCACTGTGTAATGTTAGCTGGGAGGGAGAAGCCCCCAGTTGTTAGATAGGAACGTATTTGTATAGTTAGCGCCGGACAGGCAAGGATTTATTTTTATGATTTGTTTTCTGTATTTGCTTTCACTTTAATAAACCTGACCTGAGGTCAGTCTACTTGGAAACCTGCTGTCGCCTCAGAGTTTAATGCACAAACCACGTGACCTTTGACCCCAGCAAAGGCGATCCCGGAGTGTTTTGTTACATTGTGGTGGAGAATGCGGGCACTCCGTGGCACAGGCGACAGTATGGAAGACGTGGTGAAAGCCCTAGTACAGTCCGTTGCCGTACAGCAGGAAGCTAATCGCTTGATGGCCGCACAGCTGAGGGAGTTACTGGACATGACGGCTGCAGACCGCCAGCTTCTCCAACAGGTGGCGCAGCGCCTGGTGAGCATGCCTGAGGCTGACCCAGAAGCAGAGTCCAGAAAGATCCATGTGAGTCGATACTGGCAAAAGCTGACCGCAGAAGATGACGTTGAGGCGTACCTGACCACGTTTGAGCGGACGGCGTTGAGAGAGAAGTGGCCGAAGGCACGATGGGCCGATTTGATTGCTCCGTTCCTCTCCGGCGAGGCCCAAAAAGCTTACCATGACTTGGACTCGGAAGTCGCTCAGGACTTTCTCCTCGTGGAACCGGTAAGACTGTTCCACGGACTGCGGGGGAAGGAAAATTGCCAAAAACTGTGGGGGAGGAACACGGGACTGCTCGCACCCCGAGATCAAGGGTGTCGGACTCTGGTTTCAATAGGGGGCCTGTTAGGTGTTTCCGTTGCCATGAGAAGGGCCATGTTTCTGCGAACTGTCCTGTTACCACTGAACCCATGCAGTGCGACGTTACGGACTCTAAGAAATGCATGTCTTTGGTTACACGGCTAGTAAGTGTGAATGCGGGTCAAAATGATACAGCGAAACACCTGCGTGAATTGTCTGTAGATGGGAAAAATGTTGTGGCATTGCTAGACTCTGGAAGTGTGGTGACTCTGGTGAAAGCCAGTCTGGTGGCACTTCCATCTGGTCCGTCTGATAAATTTTCTGTAACGTGTGTGCATGGTGACACCTGCTCATATCCTACAGCGGTCATATGTATCTCCACTTCCTATGGGTCTGTGCAACACAAAGTGGGACTCGTTCCCGCATTGTTACATGATATAATCCTGGGCAGGGATTTTCCTCATTTCTGGCAGTTGTGGGAGAATCAGTTGCTCCTTCACGGTAGCTGTAACCGTGAATCTTCCCCCATGCCATCTAGAGGTCCCGAGTACCTAGACGAGACCCCACAGGAAGATGTTGCTGGGGAGGTTATTGAATCTAACCTTCAGTTCCCCTTCTCAGTTATGGCGGGGGAAACTGAGGAAACTGAGGAAACTCAGCGAGAGGCGGAGGCAGACAGCCATCCAGCACCCTGCCTACCCGATTTGGGAGTTCAGTTGGATGACTTCCACAGCGAACAAATGAAAGATCCTACCCTGACTCAGGCTAGGAAAAATGTAAAAATGATAGATAGCGTACCCGTAGAACCTGACACTAGGCTAGCGTACCCGTACATGGTTCTTGAGAATGATTTACTCTACCAGGTAGAGAAAAAAGGGGAAGACACTGTGCAACAGTTAGTGGTACCCAAACCTTATCGGCGGAAGCTACTGGACCTGGCCCATGGACATATAATGGGGGGACATCTGGGGGTACAAAAAACCATAGAAAGGATATTGCATTGTTTTGTGTGGCCCGGAATACACAATGATGTGCGTAACTATTGTGAGTCCTGTCCAGAGTGCCAAATCTCGGCACCTAAACCTCGGTTCTGTAGCCCTTTGGTACCCCTCCCTATTATTGGGGTCCCGTTTGAGAGAATTGGGATGGATTTGGTTGGGCCCCTTCCCCGGTCCGCACGTGGGCATCAACATATCCTCGTCATCATGGACTATGCCACTCGTTACCCCGAAGCCATCCCTTTGCGTAACACTGCTACCAAAACGATCGCCAAAGAGTTGGTACAAGTGTTTAGTCGGGTGGGAATTCCAAAACAGATACTCACCGACCAGGGGACTCCCTTTATGTCAAGGGTGATGAAGGAGCTCTGCAGGCTCTTACAAATAGACCAGTTGCGTACGTCAGTCTATCACCCTCAAACAGATGGCCTGGTTGAGCGGTTCAATAAAACCTTAAAACAGATGCTCCGGAAGGCGATAGACAAAGATGGGAAGAACTGGGATTACTTGTTACCCTATTTACTGTTTGCCATTAGGGAAGTTCTCCAGTCTTCCACAGGATTCTCGCCTTTCGAGCTATTATATGCCCGTCGTCCCTGTGGACTGTTGGACGTCGCAAAAGAAACCTGGGAAGGTCAAGTCACTCCCTTTAAAACGGTGATAGACCATGTAACGCAAATGCAGGACCAGATTGCTGCTGTCATGCCCCTTGTTAGGGAACATATGTTACAGGCCCAGGGAGCTCAGAGGCAAAGTTATGATAGAGGCGCCAAGGTCCGTACGTTTGCACACGGGGATAGGGTGTTGATCCTAATCCCTACGGTGGATAGTAAATTTCTGGCAAAATGGCAGGGCCCCTTTGAGGTCATGGAACGAGTTGGAGAAGTGAACTATAAAGTGCATCAGCCTGGTAAGAGAAAACCAGAGCAGATTTATCATGTGAATCTGATAAAACCCTGGAAAGACCGCGCTGCCCTAACAGCGGATCTGCCCCGTCCGGTTTGCTCACCTACCATACCGGAGGTGCAGATTGCCGAGACTCTCTCTGAACGACAAAAATCTGAGGTTAAGCAGTTTTTGTTACAGAACCAACAGTTTTTCTCGGAAAAACCTGGCCAGACTAGGCTAGTGAAACATGAGATTGTCACAGAGCCTGGTGTCACAGTTCATGTGAAGCCGTACCGGATTCCGGAAGCACGCCGTGAAGCCGTCTCCCGGGAGGTGAAGGCCATGTTGGACTTAGGAGTTATTGAAGAGTCGCACAGCGCCTGGTCCAGTCCAATCGTGTTGATACCTAAGCCGGATGGCTCCATACGGTTTTGTAATGACTTTCGGAAACTGAATGCGGTTTCTAAATTTGATGCCTACCCTATGCCCCGGGTCGATGAGTTGATCGATCGGCTGGGTAAAGCCCGATATATTACGACCCTGGATCTAACAAAGGGGTACTGGCAGATCCCTCTGGCCGAGGCAGCTAGAGAGAAGACGTCATTTGCTACACCGGAAGGGCTGTTCCAATATATCTACATGCCGTTTGGACTTCACGGAGCCCCAGCAACGTTCCAGAGATTGATGGATCGAGTCTTGAGGCCTCACAGGCAGTACGCCTCTGCCTACCTAGACGACATCATAATTTACAGCGTGGACTGGGAAGCTCACCTCCGGAAGGTACAGGCGGTGATTGATGACCTGAGAGACGCAGGCTTAACGGCGAATCCTAAGAAATGTCACATCGGCCTTGAAGAAGCCCGATACTTGGGCTACGTGATTGGCAGAGGAGTGGTTAAACCCCAGATCGACAAAATACAGGCAATTCAGGGCTGGCCGCAACCAGTGAACAAGAAACAAGTTCAAGCTTTCCTGGGCATTGCCGGCTATTATCGCCGGTTCATACCCAACTTTGCAGCCATGGCTACCCCCTTGACGGATCTTACCAAAGGAAGGGATTCCGTCATGGTAAAATGGTCCTCAGCGGCTGAAGAGGCCTTCCACAGTCTGAAACGGGCTTTGTGCTCTCAGCCCATACTAGTGACTCCTGATTTCAGCAGCGAGTTTGTGGTGCAAACTGATGCTTCTGATACTGGTGTCTGAGCTGTACTTTCCCAGGTAAGGGACGGAGTCGAACACCCGGTCCTCTACCTCAGTCGGAAACTGAATGTACATGAGCAGAGGTATGCCGTGATTGAAAAAGAGTGCCTAGCCATCAAATGGGCTCTCGACTCCCTTAAATATTACCTGGCAGGTAGGAAGTTTAGGCTGGTCACGGACCATGCCCCTCTCAAGTGGATGCATCTCCACAAGGACCGTAATAGTCGGGTAACCCGGTGGTTCCTTGCCCTGCAGGCTTACTCTTTCACAGTGGAGGACTGCCCCAGGGTGCAGATGGGGAACGCTGATGCCCTGTCCCGAGTACACTGTTTTGAGAGTATTCTTGCTCGACCTGAGTGGTCTGAGCAGGGGGGGAGGATATGTAAGAGTCATGTCGGTCTGGTAGTCGGGGGCAGGTATATCTCGCCCAGGTATTTGTCCTATGTGAATTAAGCCGCTCAGTATCTTCAGGATACCGAGGGGTTAATAAGTGCAGGAATAAAGGCTGACCAGCTGGAGGTTTCAGGTGTCAGCCTGGGGCACACAGAATGCCTGTCTGTGTGAGACAAACGTGAGTGGGAGCTGTGCTCATGCACTGTGTAATGTTAGCTGGGAGGGAGAAGCCCCCCAGTTGTTAGATAGGAACGTATTTGTATAGTTAGCGCCGGACAGGCAAGGATTTATTTTTATGATTTGTTTTCTGTATTTGCTTTCACTTTAATAAACCTGACCTGAGGTCAGTCTACTTGGAAACCTGCTGTCGCCTCAGAGTTTAATGCACAAACCACGTGACCTTTGACCCCAGCAAAGGCGATCCCGGAGTGTTTTGTTACACTGATTTACAAGCCATCCTATTTGCACAAGAAGAGCTGGCATATCAACATAGTCCACACCAGTATAAACTAAAAAAAGAGTTCTGATAACCATACAGTCTCCCTATTTCATACCTGTTAAAAATTAATCCTTTGTAATCTTCCTAGGCAAATTTTATCTTAATATGAGAAATATAAATTATAAATACATATACTGAGCACGTTTACTTGAAACTACAATGTGCTATCTGTTTACTACTTTGAAGCCTTTTTAATCCCTTTCTGAAAGTTTTTCTATGAGCAGATTAATGTTTCATTTAGTCATGGATAATTGGCGTATATGTTATGTAAACATTCGGATCCATACAGACGGAGTCGCAGATACTTAAAGACCCACATTGCAAACTGAGGAGCAAAAATAATTAATTGCAGTAAAATATTATTATGTTGTGTGAATATTATTGCTTAAAGCAAGTTATGTGTGAGAACAAATGATACAGTATCTACTGGTGAGATAACATTGTCACTTTCCTTATTTCTTACCCTAAAGAAATTGTTTAAAAACATGTCAAGTTTCTGATTTTCCATATACCATATCACAATATTATTCAGCTCCTTCACTTCCTTGTCTCCTTTTCTTTTTCTGCTCTGTACATTTGTTATTGACTAAACCTCCTTGTTCCCTGATGGTTTTTCTGTTGTGTACCTTAAGGCTTTGTTCTGGAACATCTGGTAATTCACATAACCAAACCATACAGCACATAGCTCCAATCAATCTTTTTGACACCAAGCAAGCTCATGCATTCCAGGTATTACTAAAAGCAGATTGTCATGTTATAATTCTGTGTTTTACATAAATATTAGTATTTATGGATGCCGGAGGGTTCTACAAAAGAGATGAGAGTAAACATTCACCATGTATTCTTGACCACATGGTCTATTGTATGAGGGGCTCTGTTCAAATATTCAAGCATTAAAACACTAGTATGACTGTGCCTTATATTTGTCTGGCAGAAGTGTTCTTTTTGCTTATTTCATGGTTTGTAAAGAACTAACCACCCAAATCCATGAACAACATATTCTCTTATTATTATTTATAATTTTTACTTTGTTACTCAGTTATTCACTATGGAACGGTACCATTTGGTGGGCCATAAATGGTTATAAAATACACTGTTTCCATGGCTCTCAAAGAAGTGAATGGGATTTACAAAAATGGTATAACACATCCCGACACTGGCTGAATTTCATAGAAACAACATTCTGACACGTATGGATGCCTTCAGCAAATGCAAGGCTGCTACAGGAATTTATTGGCACCCTGTAATCACATTGTGGGGGGACATTAGGCATATTAAACAAGCGGCATCTAAGAAGTTAACAGCAGCAGGTGGAGTTCAGATCCACCTGATGCTATTAAAGGCAGATGCTGGTTGAACAATGCAGCCAATGTTCTCCAGCAATGATGTTTGGGTCAAAAAAAGGGATCAGACATTGGACTACCTATGTGTTCAATATGGAAAAGGCGTTAAGTGATAAAATAAGAGCATAATTAATTTCAGTCTATTGGAATGACCCTCCACAACAGTCATGGTCTCTCACATGAATAAAGAAGAAGAGTCGCGGTCTTAATGGAGCACTTAGGGTGGAGATGACAAAAGGCATATATGATTAAAATTAAGACTTGGGACTCTTCTTCTTTATTCATTACCTATCCCTCTGTGAGGGTTCGTGGCTGGAGCTGCACTGCAGCTGCAGTAATCAAGGCATTTACCTTCATCCCCTTGAGGACCTGGAGTCATGTGATCTTCAGGACCTGCGGTCACGTGGTGCTCGGTACTCAGCTGTGCGTGGCCCTCATCGCTCACCAGCACCGGAGATGCCGCAGCTTCCCCAGAGCACACGGATTGTTACACCACGGTTCCGAGTGCTTCCAACATCAACTCATGCCTATCACCAGGGTTATACAGGGCTTGCATAACCCTGAAAGGTTAGCAGCCCTTTAGCTATTCATGTGCTAATTCATCAACACATTGTTCCAACTGGTACCACTCATGTGCGCTCCCCAAACCTTTTATTTTGCATGGTCTCTCACATGGCTCACAATTAATTGTCTACCCTAAATTAGATGCATTCTGTATCCTACTATCCTATATTCTGAAATATGTTTTTTATGTATGTGTGATATTGAGTTTGAAGATCTGTACAGATTAATATACTCTTCATGAAAATAATAGGAATGAAATAAATGTTCCTTATGGAATCTGTCACTAGTATCAGCCCTTCTAAGCTGTCTATATGAGCATGTGGAACAGCCGCCAGGGCCATGGGGTACCTGGCACTGGGTCCGGTACTTAAAGGGGATGTCAAGGTGGCGGCGACCTGGTCCATGGCCATGGGTGCCCAATTAAAAGGGGAAGGTCTTTAAGGGAATTGGTGAATAAAATTTGTGTTTGTGATGCCACCTGTGGTATTCGGTCAGTTGGGACCGATGCTGCTTAAAGGGGTCCACTGCGGTGATGTTAAGGCAGCGGAGATGGTATAACTTCCCACAGGTGGAGTATGTCCCCAGGGCTCCCAGTGTATAGGTGAGGATTGTGGATGCTGCAGTAAAGAACGGAGGACACAGGTTTGCAGTCTCTTTACCTGGTTTACTGAAGACTTCAGGCAGCCACAGTCTAGGGCACCAGATCACAGGTACAGGCAGGGTCCGGCCAGCTTGGAAGCGAATTCAGAGTCCCCCTTACCAGGTGGAATTAAAAGCCTTCCTCATAGCGCGGTGGTATTGTAGTCCCTTACTGCCTATGGCTTCTGGCAAGATCCTCACAGTTCTCTCCGTCCTCTATTAAGGTGGGACACAAACCTGTAAGACAGGTGGCGTGAGCTTTTTTACAGGGTCTCTATCACGACCCGGGCTCTATGTGTCACTTTGTCTCCTGGGTTTTGGGGCAGACAGGTGATGTATAATCCAGCTTTCGTTCCGGTTTCTGCTGTAAGTCCTAGAGTCCCTCACAACCTCGGTCTTCCAGCTTCTGGTAATCTGCGCTTCACAGGGAGATAGCTCAATCGCAGCTGTCTTCCCCTGGTGTCACTTTCCTGTGCTTTGCTCTCCTGCACGTTCAATACAGTAAATGCTGTTCTTCCTTCATTATATCACTATTCAGGAGCTGCAGCAACTCTGGCTGCACAGCCCCTCACTCGTCCTTCTGCCTCAGACTGCTCCAGTCTGCTGTCCAGCACTAACAGACTGACTTTCCCTCCAGACCAGAATTTATATATAGGGGAGACACCCAGAAGCAGGGTCAGAGCTCCCCCTTCTGGCCTGAAGTGTGAACATGTTGGGTATATGGTGATTACCTGGTGTAAGACATCTTCCTTAGCTTCCAAGTGTGATATCACTCTTCCCGTGAGGAAACCAATGCCACTGTAACAACACTGGGGTGTTACACATGCAGGCCAAGAAAGTTGATTAAAATGCTACCTTGTTATCTGAAATCTGATGTCTTATTTCTGCTCTCCTGATCTATATGTCTCACACTAGTGACACATTGTTTCACTATAAGCTCTGCAGGCAGATTCTCATGAAGATCTGTGTCCCGCCCCTAAGTCTTAACAGCTCATTTACATATTAAGAAAAACATTGATTTCTCTGGAGTAAGACATCAGATTGCAATTAACAAAGTAGCATTTTGTTCAGCTTCCAATGACTTACAGTACGTGTTGTGATGCAGTGACCCCTGTAACAGGTAGGGGGTGCTGCATGGTCTCCCCGGTATATGCACGGAGTTGTATTGAGGCCGTGAGAATAGACCTGCAGTGATGTCAGGATCATGTGACCAGCCATGTGATCCATTACTGTGGGTGTGGTTACAGGTACATAACGTGACCAGGGTGTGGGTCACATGGTCCCTGGGTTCCTGTGTGGTTCCAGTGAGTGGACCTGAGTGGTGAGGTTACAGGGGGTTCCTGAGCGCTGTGTGTGGGCTGTGTATGCCCCTGTGCTGGAAGACCTGGTAGGAGGCTTCCTGGAGAGCACATGCTGGCGTGAGAGGTCCTGGGAGGTGTACCAGGACCCCTGAGCAACACACAGTGGAACTTGGGGAAGCTACAGTCCTTCGGTGGCTCTGGACTGACTGATGTGTGCCGGCCAGGCAAGTTGGTGAACCCCGTAAGGCAGTTTCCCCAGGAGAGAGGACTGACAAGGAGTCAGCAGATGGAGGTGGAGCTCCCATAAGGTACCTCCACAAGCTGTTGGTGCTTGTAACCTGGACTGTGTGGTAACCCACGGCAACTGGTCAGTGAGGACCAGCATGTTTAGTGTCCGTGAGTCCAACCCGTAGTTAAAGTGTTTGAAGAGGCAAGTTAATATCACCAGTTGGTGCCTGTGATGTTCTATGAACTGTGCATAACCCGGTTTGTGAGGCTTAATAAATCGTATGGACTGCTTTGTTTTAAAAACCCGTGCCCGTGTGCTTGAGATATCGCAGCCAAGCGAGTGTCCCCCAACACACTCAGTAAGAATAGTCTTACATTTGGTGCTTGAAGCGGGCAGCGATCCAGCAGGCACACGTGGAGTTAATTGCTGTGGCTCAGCGGGGCCACGAAGATTGCATCTGGCTGTAACTCGGCAGGGTTACGAAGCTGACAAGCGTCTGGCTGTAACTCGGTGGGGTTACGAAGGGGACAAGCGGCGTCCTGTGGATCGGCGGGTCCACGAAGTCGGCGGTAGAGCCTTGTGGAGCGTAGCTGCAGTGGCAGCAAGAGGTTCCACAGCAGGCGGAGCTGCGGTGGCTTGTGGTTGGCAGCCGGAGGTGCCGGTTGTATGTGACTGTAGCGGGAGCTGTGGCAGTACCAGCAGGAGCTGGTGAAGTGACATATAGAAAAAAAAAAAAATTTTCTTTTTGTGCAGACTCTTAAAGGGCCAGTACAAGCCCAGAGACATTGGGGTGTACTGTGCGAACTAGGGCCTGAGTGCCGTGGGGAAGTCCACGGGGTGTATCCCAGGGTGGGGAGTATCCCTAATAGTGAGCGGTGGTCCAAACGGGGATGGTTGCCCAAAAGGGGGCGGAGACCCAAAAAGGGGCGGTAACCCGAACAGGGGTAATGCCCTAAAAAGGGGTGGAATCCCAAACCGGGGTGGTGTCAAAAAGCACAGCACTTGCCCAAAAAGGGGGCGGAGCCAAAAAAGGGGCGGCAATCAGTGAGGTGTCACGACTGTGTCCTTTTTGGCTGGATGGAAAGTGTGTGCGGGGATTTATAGACCTGGGGAGAGAAGCGTCTGTGCTGAGAACCCTTCCAGGAAATTCTGTGTCACCTAGCGACACTGAATATCTCCAGGTAGCCACTATCTACATTGTCGCAGCGGAGGTTTCCACATACCATGAGGTGGCTGTAGACCCGATCTTGCCGTATCCTATGGTAATAGGACAAGATTTGGTAGCACTATGGGAAAAGGCTGAAGTGTTTGTGGACATAATGTGGATGTCAGTTAGTAATATTGAGAAGGCGCCCCCTAGAGTTGACAGTCCTAAGGTAGGCCTGAACAAGGGAAAAGGTGCGACTGTCCAACTAACTGACCTGACGTCACCTGAAGTGTGCCACAATACAACTGGTAGTGGTCTGCTGGATAAAACAAGTGGAGCTGACACCCAGACAGGGAGTGACTCGTGGCGTCATCATACTGTGGGGTGTGACACAGATTCTGGGGGTGACTGTGACAAGTCATGGCCAGTAACAAGCGCATGTGCCGTGGTGACAGGTGGAGGATGGGGTCCAGGACCTGTGGTGACAGGTGGAGGACGGGGTCCAGGACCTGTGGTAACGGGTGGAGGACGGGGTCCAGGACCTGTGGTAACGGGTGGAGGACGGGGTCCAGGACCTGTGGTGACGGGTGAAGGACGGGGTCCAGGACCTGTGGTGACGGATGGTGGTGACTCCCATTCAGACGGTGATACTAGTGGAAAAGAGTGTAATAAGGTTGACTCAGGCAATTCTTCCCCCCGTCGCCGGAGACGTAAAAGAGCCAAAGGGGCTGAGCCGGTTGTTCCGTGTGAGGAATTGACAGAAGATGCTGAGGATCTGGGGTGTATGAAGTACTCTGAAGTCCCAGGGAAAAGGGACGAACCTAATGATGTCACCGCTGAGACCCAAGAGAGGGCCGACCCTGACAGTGCAGAGTCTGAGGGTGCAGAAGTGGAGGAGGCCACCAAGGAGGTGGTGCCTGAAGTAAATACCTCCTCAAGTAATGGATGTTCCACCAGTCCAAAGGATGGGAGGAGCGAGATAGAACTGGTTAAAGAGACGGTGAACGACCATCTCGAACGAGAAAGGGTCCTGAGACAAGCGGCTGAGCGCAGAGTGGATGAGCTGGAGAAGGAAGTCTCTGAGCTCAGAGGTCACCTGTTCAGATGGCAAAATGTGTATCAGACCCTAAAGGAAGACGTTGACGTGCTCAGAGAAGCACTGAAAGGCCCTCTACAAGGAAAAGAGGTGGTGGTCGCAGACTTCTCGTGTCAGTACCAGAGTGGTAACGAGGTGAAGCTGCTAATGCCCATCTTGACCCGGGGTCTGGAAGAGGGTAAAGCTGAAGAGGAGTTGGCGCTAAAAGCAGAACAAGATGGTCACCCGGTTGTGACAGGTGTCTTGATGGAAAGGTCCATGGCAAGGCAGGAGCCATCTGTTCTTGAAGGAAGTGAGACTCTGCTCTTCAAGTGCGTGATAGATGTACCCATAGAGGCGCAAGATGCATGTACCCGTGAGGGTGTGCATGAGGCCTTTAAAAAGGCAGTAGAAGCGTGTAGTGTGCACTGGGCACTGGAGACGAAACAGTTGGTGATACTGTCTTCTAAGGAAGTCACAGTGAAGAGGGTGGCTGTCCTGAGGGACATGCACCTACAGTGCCTCCGCACGAAACAGATGATCCTGTTGAGGAATAATGAGGCCACTCGATGTTTGGAGCAAGCCAGGAAAGCTCAAAGTCGTCTGGGCTTGGTAGAGGGCACAGTCCAAGTGCCCAAGGCTCTGGTGGCGAAGCTCATTGGCAGATTTGGGAAAGTGATGCAGGAGATGGTGAATATATCCGGTGTGAAGAGACTAAGGATTCCGGCTGATGACAAGGCCCAGGTGGGTGAAGATGGGATGGTGTCATTCCTGGTCGTCGGGTCCAAGGAGAGTCTAGGAAATATCCGGATGCTCCTGAGGTACCGCGTGGCATACCTGAGAGAAGTAGAGCAGCTAAGACTGTACAGACGGCAGGTCAACAAACAGCTGCAGAACATGAGGTGGCGGCCGCCTTCTTCCCAAGGAAAAGGGAACAGAAGGGACCCTCCAAATGATGAAATAGCAGGTTGCCGGAGACTTTCAGCAAGGCAAGAACGTCGAGAATCTGCAAGTAGTAGTTCTACTCCCAGTATGAGACTGAGAGACCTGGACAGTAGTTCCTGTCGTATACTAAGTGGGTCCGACTCAGACCAGATAGTCGGTTTGACCGTCAGTAGGACTCATGACCGCGCCAACCGTGGGTGACGGCCGTGGAGAGGAAAGTCGGGTGATGGGGCGTACAGAAAAAATGTGGTGACCAGGGGTCTGTTGACACGAGTAGATGGTGGCTTGAGAGCTAAAACTCAAAATATACACATTGACCGCTGGGGGCGGGAAGACCTTACCAAAGGTATGATTGTATGTGATGCCCAAAACCGACTGAGACGGTTCCCTCGACTGATGCGGCAAGGTAACGTGCGTGACATGTCTCGTGACCCCACGTGTATGACAGGTGTTCAACCCCACAAGTTTGAACAGAGGGGGGGGGGATATGTGATGCAGTGACCCCTGTAACAGGTAGGGGGCGCTGCATGGTCTCCCCGGTATGTGCACGGAGTTGTATTGAGGCCGTGAGAATAGACCTGCAGTGATGTCAGGATAATGTGACCAGCCATGTGATCCATTACTGTGGGTGTGGTTACAGGTACATAACGTGACCAGGGTGTGGGTCACATGTGTTGTGAATTAGACTTTTTGGCTCCGTCTTGTGGTCACTAGTGGTATGACTCTGGGATTGTCTTTTTTCTGTTTGGCACTCACCTGGGTCGTTAGTCCAGGGGTGTCGCTATATTAACTTCCTGGATCCTTAGTTCAGTGCCTGGCATCGTTGTAATCAGACCCTTCTGTTGCTCCTGTCTGCTGGTCCTGGCTCTTGCAAAATTAAGCTAAGTCTTGCTTCTTTGTTTTTTGAGTTACTTGCTTTGCTACTATTTTTGTCCAGCTTGTACTAAATGTGATTTCTGACCTTGCTGGAAGCTCTAGGGGGCTGGTGTTCTCCCCCCGGCCGTTAGACGGTTCGGGGGTTCTTGATTATCCAGCGTGGATATTTTAATAGGGTTTTTGCTGACCATATAAGTCATCTTACTATATTCTGCTATTAGCTAGTGGGCCTCTCTTTGCTAAATACCTAGCTCATTCTTATGTTTGTCTTTTCCTCTTACCTCACCGTTATTATTTGTTGGGGGCTTGTATCCAACTTTTGGGGTCTTTTCTCTGGAGGCAAGAAAGGTCTTTCTTTTCCCTTCTAGGGTTAGTTAGTTCTCCGGCTGGCGCGAGACGTCTAGAACCAACGTAGGCACGTTCCCCGGCTACTTCTATTTGTGGTGCTAGGATTAGATATATGGTCAGCCCAGTTACCACTGCCCTATGAGCTGGTTTTTTGTGTTTGCAGACTTGGTATTTATTCCTGAGACCCTCTGCCATTGGGGTCATAACAGTATGCCAGGCCTACATTGAATGTTTAATGCATTGCAGAAGTGGGATATAAGAAAGGAAATTCTGAATTTATTTTTTTTTTTCCTCTCTTCCTTCCCTTTACCTCTGAGTGGCTTGAGCTTGCTGCAGACATGAATGTCCAGACCTTGATTACAAGTGTGGACCAGCTTGCTGCTCGTGTGCAAAGCATACAAGATTTTGTTACCAGTAGTCCTATGTCTGAACCTAAAATACCTATTCCTGAACTGTTTTCTGGAGACCGATTTAAGTTTAGGAATTTCAGGGATAATTGTAAATTGTTTCTATCCCTGAGACCCCGTTCATCTGGAGACTCAGTTCAGCATGTTAAAATTGTTATCTCTTTTTTACGGGGCGACCCTCAGGATTGGGCCTTCTCGCTAGCGCCAGGAGATCCGGCATTGGCAAATATTGATGCGTTTTTTCTGGCGCTCGGATTGCTTTACGAGGAACCCAATCTTGAGGTTCAGGCAGAAAAAGCCTTGCTGGCTATTTCTCAGGGCCAGGATGAAGCTGAAGTGTATTGCCAAAAATTTCGGAAATGGTCCGTGCTTACTCAGTGGAATGAGTGTGCTCTGGCCGCAAACTTCTGAAATGGCCTTTCTGAAGCCATTAAGAATGTGATGGTGGGTTTCTCCATTCCTACAAGTCTGAATGATTCCATGGCGCTGGCTATTCAAATTGACCGGCGTTTGCGGGAGCGCAAAACCGCTAATCCTCTGGTGGTGTTGTCTAAACAAACACCTGATTTGATGCAATGTGATAGAATTCAGATCAGAAATGAGCGGAAAAATCATAGACGTCAGAATGGGTTGTGTTTTTACTGTGGTGATTCTACACATGTTATATCAGCATGCTCTAAACGCCTAACAAGGGTTGTTAGTCCTGTCGCCATTGGTAATTTGCAACCTAAATTTATTTTGTCTGTGACTTTAATTTGCTTATTGTCCTCCTACCCTGTTATGGCGTTTGTGGATTCAGGTGCTGCCCTGAGTCTTATGGATCTGTCATTTGCCAAGCACTGTGGTTTTGTTCTTGAGCCGTTGGTTAATCCTATCCCTCTGAGGGGTATTGAAGCTACGCCATTGGCGGAAAATAAACCGCAGTTTTGGACACAGGTAACCATGTGCATGACTCCTGAACATCGGGAGGTGATTCGTTTTCTTGTTCTGCATAAAATGCATGATTTGGTCGTTTTGGGGTTGCCATGGTTACAGACTCATAATCCAGTCTTGGATTGGAAGGCAATGTCTGTGTCAAGTTGGGGCTGTCAGGGTATTCATGGTGATTCCCCGCCGGTGTCTATTGCTTCTTCTACTCCTTCGGAAGTTCCTGAGTATTTGTCTGATTATCAGGATGTGTTCAGCGAGTCCAGGTCCAGTGTTCTGCCTCCTCATAGGGACTGTGACTGTACCATAGATTTGATTCTAGGTAGCAAATTTCCTAATCTGTCTGTACCTGAGCATACCGCAATGCGTTCATATATCAAGGAATCTCTGGAGAAGGGGCATATCCGTCCTTCCTCTTCCCCTCTTGGTGCGGGATTCTTTTTTGTGGCCAAGAAGGACGGATCTTTGAGACCTTGTATTGACTATCGGCTTTTGAATAAAATCACTGTTAAATTTCAGTATCCTTTGCCTCTGTTGTCAGACTTGTTTGCCCGAATTAAAGGTGCCAAGTGGTTCACCAAGATAGATCTTCGTGGTGCGTACAACCTTGTGCGCATTAAGCGAGGAGATGAATGGAAAACCGCGTTTAATACGCCCGAAGGTCATTTTGAGTACTTGGTGATGCCTTTTGGGCTCTCTAATGCTCCTTCAGTGTTTCAGTCCTTTATGCATGATATTTTCCGGAAGTATCTGGATAAATTTATGATCGTTTATCTGGATGATATTCTGGTTATTTCTGATGACTGGGACTCGCATGTAGAGCAGGTCAGGATGGTGTTTCAGGTTTTGCGTGAGAATGCTTTATTTGTTAAGGGCTCAAAGTGTCTCTTTGGAGTACAGAAGGTTCCCTTTTTGGGGTTTATTTTTTCCCCTTCTGCGGTGGAGATGGACCCAGTCAAGGTCCGTGCTATTCATGATTGGACTCAACCCACGTCAGTTAAGAGTCTTCAGAAGTTCTTGGGTTTTGCTAACTTCTACTGTCGTTTTATTGCTAATTTTTCTAGCATTGCTAAACCTTTGACGGATATGACCAAGAAAGGTTCTGATGTTGCTAACTGGGCTCCTGCAGCCGTGGAGGCTTTCCAGGAGTTGAAGCGCCGGTTTACTTCGGCGCCTGTTTTGTGCCAGCCTGATGTCTCACTTCCCTTTCAGGTTGAAGTGGATGCTTCTGAGATTGGGGCAGGGGCCGTTTTGTCGCAGAGAGGCCCTGGTTGCTCTGTGATGAGACCTTGTGCCTTTTTCTCTAGGAAGTTTTCGCCTGCTGAGCGGAATTATGATGTTGGCAATCGGGAGTTGTTGGCCATGAAGTGGGCATTTGAGGAGTGGCGTCATTGGCTCGAGGGTGCTAAGCATCGTGTGGTGGTCTTGACTGATCACAAAAATTTGATGTATCTCGAGTCTGCTAAATGCCTGAATCCTAGACAGGCCCGCTGGTCATTGTTTTTCTCCCGTTTTGACTTTGTGGTCTCATATTTACCAGGTTCAAAGTATGTGAAGGCTGATGCTCTTTCAAGGAGCTTTGTGCCTGACTCTCCGGGAGTCGCAGAACCAGTTGGTATTCTTAAAGAGGGAGTTATCTTGTCAGCCATTTCTCCGGATTTGCGACGTGTGTTGCAGAGATTTCAGGCTGGTAGACTTGACTCTTGTCCACCTGACAGACTGTTTGTTCCTGATAAGTGGACCAGCAGAGTCATTTCCAAGGTTCATTCCTCGGTGTTGGCAGGGCATCCGGGAATTTTTGGCACCAGAGATCTGGTGGCTAGGTCCTTTTGGTGGCCTTCTTTGTCACGGGATGTGCGGTCGTTTGTGCAGTCCTGTGGGACTTGTGCTCGAGCTAAGCCTTGCTGTTCGCGTGCCAGCGGGTTGTTCTTGCCCTTGCCTGTCCCGAAGAGGCCTTGGAAACACATTTCCATGGATTTCATTTCAGATCTCCTGGTGTCTCAGGGCATGTCTGTCATCTGGGTGGTATGTGATCGCTTTTCTAAGATGGTCCATTTGGTACCTTTGCCTAAGCTGCCTTCCTCTTCCGATCTGGTTCCTGTGTTCTTTCAGAATGTGGCTCGTTTACACGGCATTCCTGAGAATATTGTGTCTGACAGAGGATCCCAGTTTGTTTCCAGGTTCTGGCGATCCTTTTGTGCTAGGATGGGCATTGAGTTGTCGTTTTCGTCTGCCTTTCATCCTCAGACTAATGGACAAACGGAGCGAACTAATCAGACTCTGGAGGCTTATTTGAGGTGTTTTGTTTCTGCGGATCAGGATGATTGGGTGACCTTCTTGCCGTTGGCTGAGTTTGCCCTTAATAATCGGGCTAGTTCCGCTACATTGGTTTCGCCATTTTTCTGCAACTCTGGTTTCCATCCTCGTTTTTCCTCGGGACATGTGGAGCCTTCTGACTGTCCTGGGGTAGATTCTGTGGTGGATAGGTTGCAGCAGATCTGGAATCATGTGGTGGACAACTTAAAGTTGTCACAAGAGAAGGCTCAGCGTTTTGCCAACCGCCGCCGCGGTGTGGGTCCCCGACTTCGTGTTGGGGATTTGGTATGGCTGTCTTCTCGATTTGTTCCTATGAAGGTCTCCTCTCCTAAATTTAAGCCTCGCTTCATCGGTCCTTACAAGATATTGGAAATCCTTAATCCTGTGTCCTTTCGCTTGGATCTTCCTGTGTCGTTTGCCATTCACAACGTGTTCCATAGGTCTTTGTTGCGGCGGTACGTTGTACCTGTGGTTCCTTCTGTTGAGCCTCCTGCTCCGGTGTTGGTTGAGGGCGAGTTGGAGTACGTGGTGGAGAAAATCTTGGATTCTCGTCTCTCCAGGCGGAGGCTTCAGTATCTGGTCAAGTGGAAGGGCTATGGTCAGGAGGATAATTCCTGGGTGGTTGCCTCTGATGTGCATGCGGCCGATTTAGTTCGTGCCTTTCACGCTGCTCATCCTGATCGCCCTGGTGGTCTTGGTGAGGGTTCGGTGACCCCTCCTTAAGGGGGGGGTACTGTTGTGAATTAGACTTTTTGGCTCCCTCTTGTGGTCACTAGTGGTATGACTCTGGGATTGTCTTTTTTCTGTTTGGCACTCACCTGGGTCGTTAGTCCAGGGGTGTCGCTATATTAACTTCCTGGATCCTTAGTCCAGTGCCTGGCATCGTTGTAATCAGATCCTTCTGTTGCTCCTGTCTGCTGGTCCTGGCTCTTGCAAAATTAAGCTAAGTCTTCTTTGTTTTTTGAGTTACTTGCTTTGCTACTATTTTTGTCCAGCTTGTACTAAATGTGATTTCTGACCTTGCTGGAAGCTCTAGGGGGCTGGTGTTCTCCCCCCGGCCGTTAGACGGTTCGGGGGATCTTGAATATCCAGCGTGGATATTTTAATAGGGTTTTTGCTGACCATATAAGTCATCTTACTATATTCTGCTATTAGCTAGTGGGCCTCTCTTTGCTAAATACCTAGCTCATTCTTATGTTTGTCTTTTCCTCTTACCTCACCGTTATTATTTGTTGGGGGCTTGTATCCAACTTTTGGGGTCTTTTCTCTGGAGGCAAGAAAGGTCTTTCTTTTCCCTTCTAGGGTTAGTTAGTTCTCTGGCTGGCGCAAGACGTCTAGAACCAACGTAGGCACGTTCCCCGGCTACTTCTATTTGTGGTGCTAGGATTAGATATATGGTCAGCCCAGTTACCACTGCCCTATGAGCTGGTTTTTTGTGTTTGCAGACTTGGTATTTATTCCTGAGACCCTCTGCCATTGGGGTCATAACACACATGGTCCCTGGGTTCCTGTGTGGTTCCAGTGAGTGGACCTGAGTGGTGAGGTTACAGGGGGTTCCTGAGCACTGTGTGTGGGCTGTGTATGCCCCTGTGCTGGAAGACCTGGTAGGAGGCTTCCTGGAGAGCACATGCTGGCGTGAGAGGTCCTGGGAGGTGTACCAGGACCCCTGAGCAACACACAGTGGAACTTGGGGAAGCTACAGTCCTTCGGTGGCTCTGGACTGACTGATGTGTGCTGGCCAGGCAAGTTGGTGAACCCCATAAGGCAGTTTCCCCAGGAGAGAGGACTGACAAGGAGTCAGCAGACGGAGCAGGAGCTCCCATAAGGTACCTCCACAAGCTGTTGGTGCTTGTAACCTGGACTGTGTGGTAACCCACGGCAACTGGTCAGTGAGGACCAGCATGTTTAGTGTCCGTGAGTCCAACCCATAGTTAAAGTGTTTGAAGAGGCAAGTTAATATCACCAGTTGGTGCCTGTGATGTTCTATGAACTGTGCATAACCCGGTTTATGAGGCTTAATAAACCGTATGGACTGCTTTGTTTTAAAAACCCGTGCCCGTGTGCTTGAGATATCGCAGCCAAGCGAGTGTCCCCCAACACACTCAGTAAGAATAGTCTTACAGTGTACATACAGAATTCTTAGGAGGGTTAATTGTAAGCTTGCAAGCAGGGCCCTCACTCTTCTTGGTATCTGTTGAGTTATGTGATTATTGTTATTCTGTAATGTCTTTTATTGTTTATACAAGTCCCCTCTAAAATGAAAAATGCTACGGAATATGTTGGTGCTATAGAAATAAAATTATTATTATTATTATTTGATCTTACTGAAAGATTCCCTTTAAATAGGTACTTGAAATGTGATTTCTAATGTATTATAGTGTTTAAATATACTATCATTTAAAGCATTAGGATTAAATTAAGTGTTACAAAAAAGGAACAGTGTTGTGCAATTCCCATTTTGCCCTATGAAAAATATTGCAGTTGTTCTGTGCTTGATCTACTTCTTAGTACATTCACAAAGCTTCCACAAGCATTCTAATTGACAAATAGACTCCTCAAAGTTGAAATTGCAACAGCAGGAAATAAAAGTCATGGAATTATGGAAATCACAGGATAAGTAGACATGTTATTGACTGCATATGATGCATGTGATGAAAATATGGAAACAAAGTGTTAAAAATATCTCAATATATTCAGTATCTAGTATGAGTGCCATGTGGAAAAATACCCGCACTAACATGCCTTGGCATGTTATCAATGAAGTTATTGATGATTGTGTGAGGACTGTTCATGTTGAGTGCACTTAGTCAAGTACAGTAAATCATGAAGATTCACTGTTAGCATCTACCTTCGCAATTGCCAACCAATGACGCACCGTCCTTGATGGGAGATGCTGCAGGTATGTAGCATTTTTACACGACTTGTGCTGCTGACAGTAGCATGAACAGTATGCGGCTTGGCTTTGTCATGTTGGAAAATACTGAAAAGGATAAGTCTCCATTCTAGATTCAATTTGGGTTTTGCTCTATACCATGATAGTTTTTGAGAGCAATTGGGTAAGGTCAATATAGAAACTTTCACAACAGAATGTCACACTGCTGCAACCCTACTAATCTTGATTCAATGCACACTAACAGCTCAGCACCATATTGTTTAGTTGTGAAACCAGTGGTTCGAAACATTTCTCCAAAGTATCCCATGAGTCATTTTTCAACAATACAAGGCATGGTTACTAGGGTTGAGCGAAACGGGTCGATCATTTTCAAAAGTCGCCGACTTTTGGCTAAGTCGGCGTCTCATGAAACCCGATCCGACCCCTGTGCTTGTCGGCCATGCGGTACGCGACTTTCGCGCCAAAGTCGCGTTTCAATGACGCGAAAAGCGCCATTTCTCAGCCAATGAAGGTGAACGCAGAGTGTGGGCAGCGTGATGACATAGATCCTGGTCCCCACCATCTTAGAGAAGGGCATTGCAGTGATTGGCTTGCTTTCTGCGGCGTCACAGGGGCTATAAAGGGGCGTTCCCGCCGACCGCCATCTTACTGCTGCTGATCTGAGCTTAGGGACAGGTTGCTGCCGCTTCGTCAGAAGCAGGGAGAGCGTTAGGCAGGGTCCACTAACCACCAAACCGCTTGTGCTGCAGCGATTTCCACTGTCCAACACCACCTTCGGTGTGCAGGGACCGTGGAAGCTATTTTTTTTTTTTTTTCCCCTCAGCGCTGTAGCTCATTGGGCTGCCCTAGAAGGCTCCGTGATAGCTGTATTGCTGTGTGTACGCCACTGTGGAAACCAACTGCTTTTTTCAAAGCACATATCCTCTTGTTCCTTCCTTTCTGCACAGCTATCTTTTTTGTTTGTCCACACTTTTTATTTAATTTGTGCATCAGTCCACTCCTATTGCTGCCTGCCATACCTGGCTTAGATTACTGCAGGGAGATAGTAATTGTAGGACAGTCCCTGTTTTTTTTTTGTTTTTTTTGTGGGAGATTAAGATTGGCATTTCTGCTACAGTGCCATCCCTGTGTGTGCCATCTCTCACTGAGTGGGCCATAGAAAGCCTATTTATTTTTTCCGTGATTTGTGTTCTAAATTCTACCTCAACACAAAAACACTACATCAATCAGTGGGAGAAAAATATTGGCCTCAGTCAGGGCTTGTGTGCCACTGCTGTGTGTGCTATCTCTCATTCAGTGGGCTATAGAAAGCCTATTTATTTTTATTTTTTTTTTAATATTATTTGGTTTCTAAAGTCTCCCTGAAAAAAAAAAAAATACCTAAAAAAACAGTGGGAGAGTAATATTGCCCTTTCAGCTTGTGTGCCAGTCTTGACTCCTGGGTGTGCCACCTCTCTCCCTCTCATTCAGTGGGCCATAGAAAGCCTATTTATTTTTTTTTTTAAATATTATTGGGTTTCTAAAGTCTCCCTTAAAAAACAAAAAATACATAAAAAAACAGTGGGAGAGTAATATTGCCCTTTCAGCTTGTGTGCCAGTCTTGACTCCTGGGTGTGCCACCTCTCTCTCATTCAGTGGGCCATAGAAAGCCTTTTTTTTTTTTTCCCTTGATTTGTGTTCTAAAATCTACCTCAACACAAAAACACTACATCAATCAGTGGGAGAAAAATATTGGCCTCAGTCAGGGCTTGTGTGCCACTGCTGTGTGTGCTATCTCTCATTCAGTGGGCTATAGAAAGCCTATTTATTTATTTATTTTTTTTCTTATTATTTGGTTTCTAAAGTCTCCCTGAAAAAAAAAAAAAAAACATAAAAAAACAGTGGGAGAGTAATATTGCCCTTTCAGCTTGTGTGCCAGTCTTGACTCCTGGGTGTGCCACCTCTCTCCCTCTCATTCAGTGGGCCATAGAAAGCCTATTTATTTTTTTTTTTAAATATTATTGGGTTTCTAAAGTCTCCCTTAAAAAAAAAAAAAACATAAAAAAACAGTGGGAGAGTAATATTGCCCTTTCAGCTTGTGTGCCAGTCTTGACTCCTGGGTGTGCCACCTCTCTCTCTCATTCAGTGGGCCATAGAAAGGCTATTTTTTTTTTTTTTGTTTTTTTAATATTATTTGGTTTCTAAAGTCTCCCTGAAAAAAAAAAAAAAAACATAAAAAAACAGTGGGAGAGTAATATTGCCCTTTCAGCTTGTGTGCCAGTCTTGACTCCTGGGTGTGCCACCTCTCTCCCTCTCATTCAGTGGGCCATAGAAAGCCTATTTATTTTTTTAAAAAAATATTATTGGGTTTCTAAAGTCTCCCTTAAAAAACAAAAAAAACATAAAAAAACAGTGGGAGAGTAATATTGCCCTTTCAGCTTGTGTGCCAGTCTTGACTCCTGGGTGTGCCACCTCTCTCCCTCTCATTCAGTGGGCCATAGAAAGCCTATTTATTTATTTTTTAAAATATTATTGGGTTTCTAAAGTCTCCCTTAAAAAACAAAAAATACATAAAAAAACAGTGGGAGAGTAATATTGCCCTTTCAGCTTGTGTGCCAGTCTTGACTCCTGGGTGTGCCACCTCTCTCTCTCATTCAGTGGGCCATAGAAAGGCTATTTTTTTTTTTGGTTTTTTTAATATTATTTGGTTTCTAAAGTCTCCCTGAAATAAAAAAAAAAATTAAAAAAACAGTGGGAGAGTAATATTGCCCTTTCAGCTTGTGCGCCAGTCTTGACTCCTGGGTGTGCCACCTCTCTCTCTCTAATTGTGGGCCATAGAAAGCCTTTTTTTTTTTTTTTTTTTTAATATTATTTGGTTTCTAAAGTCTCCCTGAGAAAAAAAAAAAAATAAATTAGGTGGGAGATTAATATTGACATTAGTGCTTGAGTGACAGTCCTGCGTGTGTGTCATCTCTGTGATTTTGTGCCACAGAAAACAGAGTGTGTAACATTGTGCCTGATTTTCCTTGTGGTCTCACCAACCTGTTAAGGGATATTGAAATCATACTGAAGTTATAGCTCACCGTGTAAGTTGTTTGACAGCAACAAATAAAGTTACTTTGGTTAAGATTTTAAAACAATGAGGAAGTCTGGTGCAAGAGGTTGTCGTGGGCGTTCATTGTCAGCTGGTAATGATGGTAGTGGTAGTGGAGCATCAGGTGGTCGTGGGGATAAAAATATTCCACCTAAGTCTGGAGCTGTGGAGCCAGTTTCGTCGTCAGGCTACACAAGGCCTCGAACGCTCTCTTTTCTGGGAGTAGGAAAACCGCTTTTAAAGGCGGAGCAGCAACAGCAAGTTTTGGCTTACATTGCAGATTCAGCCTCTAGCTCTTTTGCCTCCTCTTCCGAAACTGGTAAATGTAAAAGCAGCGCGTCGCTTGTGGATGTTCACAGTCAGGGACAAGTCGCTTCCTTGTCCTCCTCAGCAAAAACTACAACAAGAGAGAAGGATGCAGCAGGCGACACAACGGGTCACTCCATGGAGCTCTTTACACATACCGTCCCTGGCTTAGAAAGTGAAACATTTAACAGGCCATGCCCATTACAAGTATATTCTGACATGGAGTGCACTGATGCACAGCCACAGCCAGAGTACTATGCTGCTCCTTTGACTCAGACCACCACATTGCCCTCTCAGGGTACAGATCCACAATCAGACCCTGATGAGACTATGTTGCCCCGCCACGAACGCTATACCACCGACCGACACAGTGACACAGACGAAGTTGCACACGAGCTCGAAGAGGAGGTAATAGATGACCCAGTTATTGACCCCGATTGGCAGCCATTGGGGGAACAGGGTGCAGGCGGCAGTAGTTCAGAAGCGGAGGTGGAGGAGGGGCCGCAGCAGGCATCAACATCGCAACAGGCTCCATCTGCCGGGCCCGTATCTGGCCCAAAACGCGTGTCAAAGCCAAAACCTGTTGGAGCACAGCGTTGCCATCCGGTTAAAGCTCAGTCTGCAATCCCTGAAAAGGGATCCGAGTCTAGGAAGAGTGCAGTCTGGCATTTTTTTAAACAACATCCAACTGATCAGCGCAAAGTCATCTGTCAAAAATGTTCAACTAGCTTAAGCAGAGGTCAGAATCTGAAAAGTCTAAATACTAGTTGCATGCATAGACACTTAACCACCATGCATTTTCAAGCCTGGACTAACTACCAAACGTCCCTCAAGGTTGTAGCACCCTCGGCCAATGAAGCTAGTCAGCAACGCAACATCCCTTCCGTCACTGTAAGGACACCATTTTCCGCACCACCGGCAGTATCTGTGCAGGTTTCTTTGCCAGCCAAAAGCAGTCAGGGTCAGGGAATCACCAGTTTTGTAGGAGGAAATATTGCATCTAGGGCACCGGCGGAAACAATACCGTCTCCAACCGTCTCTCAGTCTGCCATGTACACCGGCACACCCGAAAGTTCCACGATCTCCAGCTCTCCAGTCCAGCTCACCCTACATGAGACTCTGGTTAGAAAAAGGAAGTACTTATCCTCGCATCCGCGTACACAGTGTTTTAACGCCCACATAGCTAGACTAATCTCGTTAGAGATGATGCCCTACCGGTTAGTTGAAAGCGAAGCTTTCAAAGCCCTGATGGAGTACGCTGAACCACGATACGAGCTACCCAGTCGACACTTTTTTTCCAGAAAAGCCATCCCAGCCCTGCACCAGCATGTTAAACAGCGCATCGTCCATGCACTCAGGCAATCTGTGAGTACAAAGGTGCACCTGACTACAGATGCATGGACCAGTAGGCATGGCCAGGGACGTTATGTGTCCATCACGGCACACTGGGTGAATGTGGTGGATGCAGGGTCCACAGGCGACATCAATTTAGGGACAGTTGTGCCTAGCCCACGGTCTAGGAAACAGTTGGCTGTAGGCGTTCGCACCCCCTCCTCCTCCTCCTCCTCGTCCTCCTGCAGAAGCTACAGCTCTTCCACAGAACGCAGTCTGCCAACCACTCCATCGGCAGATGACACTGTTGCACACCAGTTGTCCCATTATGGGCCAGCTACTGCCAAGCGTCAGCAGGCTGTATTGGCTATGAAGTGCTTGGGCGACAACAGACACACCGCGGAAGTTCTGTCCGAGTTCTTGCAACAAGAAACGCAGTCGTGGCTGGGCACAGTAGATCTTGAGGCAGGCAAGGTAGTGAGTGATAACGGAAGGAATTTCATGGCTGCCATCTCCCTTTCCCAACTGAAACACATTCCTTGCCTGGCTCACACCTTAAACCTGGTGGTGCAGTGCTTATTGAAAACTTATCCTGGGTTCTCCGACCTGCTCCTCAAAGTGCGTGCACTTTGCTCACATATCCGACGTTCGCCTGTACACGCCAGCCGTATGCAGACCTATCAGCGGTCTTTGAACCTTCCCCAGCATCGCCTAATCATAGACGTTGCAACAAGGTGGAACTCAACACTGCACATGCTTCAGAGACTGTGCGAACAGAGGCGTGCTGTTATTTATTTGTGGGAGGATACACGGGCAGGCAGTAGGATGGCAGACATGGAGTTGTCAGGTGTGCAGTGGTCTAAGATACAAGACATGTGTCAAGTCCTTCAGTGTTTTGAGGAATGCACACGGCTGGTTAGTGCAGACAACGCTGTAATAAGCATGAGCATCCCCCTAATGCGTCTGCTGATGCAAAGTTTGACGCACATAAAGGAGCAGGCGTCTGCACCAGAGGAAGAGGAAAGCCTTGATGACAGTCAGCCATTGTCTGGTCAGGGCAGTGTACAGGACGAGGTAGCGGGCGAAGAGGAGGTGGAGGACGAGGAGGATGATGGGGATGAGTATATTTTTAATGCCGAACCTTTCCCGGGGGCACAGGAAATTGGTTGCGTGTCACGGCCGGGTTCTGGTTTTTTGAGGGACACAAGTGACGTAGATTTGCCTGCAACTGCCCCTCAACCAATCACAACCGGAGATTTGACAACTGGAACTTTGGCCCACATGGCGGATTATGCCTTACGTATCCTAAAAAGGGACACACGCATTACGAAAATGATGAACGATGACGATTACTGGTTGGCCTGCCTCCTTGATCCACGCTATAAAGGCAAATTGCAAAATATTATGCCACATGAGAACTTGGAACTAATATTAGCAACCAAACAATCAACTCTTGTTGACCGTTTGCTTCAGGCATTCCCAGCACACAGCGCACGTGATCGTTCTCACACGAGCTCCAGGGGGCAGCAGACTAGGAGTGTTAGGGGTGCACACATCAGAAGTGGCGTTGGACAGAGGGGTTTTCTGACCAGGTTGTGGAGTGATTTTGCTATGACCGCAGACAGGACAGGTACTGCTGCATCAATTGAAAGTGACAGGAGACAACATTTGTCCAGTATGGTTACTAACTATTTTTCATCCCTTATCGATGTTCTCCCTCAACCGTCATTCCCATTTGATTACTGGGCCTCCAAATTAGACACCTGGCCAGAATTGGCAGAATATGCATTGCAGGAGCTTGCTTGCCCGGCAGCAAGTGTCCTATCAGAAAGAGTATTCAGTGCTGCAGGTTCAATATTAACCGAAAAAAGGACTCGTCTGGCTACCCAAAATGTTGACGATCTAACATTCATTAAAATGAACCACAACTGGATTTCGAAATCTTTTGCCCCACCTTGCCCGGCCGACACCTAGCTTTCCTATGAAAAGCTCTTGCCTGTGAATTACTTTTCTAATGTCTAATTTGCTGCAGCTGATTGTACAGCATACGACATGTTTACACCTCCCTAAATGGCAAAACTCCCCACACGGGGCCGTGGTATCGCGACTTGGCGCAAGCACCCGTGAGACTGCTGTTTGTCTGAAGAGGTGGGTGTGCTCGCTTTTGGTTGACGGCATTGCTACTGGGTCCCTCATAGTACAATGTAGTGTCTCTGGCGGTGGTGGTGCGCACCCAACGTCAGACACACCGTTGTAACATGAGGGGCCCTGGGGCGGTCCCGCCGGCCTCAAGAGAGTTCCCCCCTACCCCAGCTCAAAATGTGCTCTACCACGTGCAAAATTATGTCGCACAGCTCCACCAATCTTTAGTCTATTCGCTGACATCATTCAATGTCTGGCACTGACAATACAAATTTGTAGACATCTATGATGCAACTTAAAGTAGTCTGTGTCTGTGTCCTATATTGGCACTATTAAATAGTTACTGCCAAATTACTATGTCAGAAACTCAGCAGATGAGCCCACCCCTTTACCTAAGTATGCCACCTTTTTTTTTGTTTTGGTTGTTTTGCGAGACATTAACATCTATTTATATTTTGGGAGTACTGGGACAGACACTCCTTGCACTACTCCTCCACTCACCACCAAGCTGCCCGTGTATCCATGTAACCGCTGTAAAACTGCCATGAGCCTATTGTTTGTTATTTTAGGCCTTTGAAGCCTGTCTGCGGTCCCTCCTTCCACTAGTCCTCCACTGGCCAGACCACTGCTGCCCGTGTACCCCTGGAACCAATTATAAAGTGCCTACAGCCAGCCCATTTTTTTATGTTAGGCCTTTGAAGCCTGTCTGCGGTCCCTCCTTCCACTAGTCCTCCACTGGCCAGACCACTGCTGCCCGTGTACCCCTGGAACCAATTATAAAGTGCCTACAGCCAGCCCATTTTTTTATGTTAGGCCTTTGAAGCCTGTCTGCGGTCCCTCCTTCCACTAGTCCTCCACTGGCCAGACCACTGCTGCCCGTGTACCCCTGGAACCAATTATAAAGTGCCTACAGCCAGCCCATTTTTTTATGTTAGGCCTTTGAAGCCTGTCTGCGGTCCCTCCTTCCACTAGTCCTCCACTGGCCAGACCACTGCTGCCCGTGTACCCCTGGAACCAATTATAAAGTGCCTACAGCCAGCCCATTTTTTTATGTTAGGCCTTTGAAGCCTGTCTGCGGTCCCTCCTTCCACTAGTCCTCCACTGACCAGACCACTGCTGCCCGTGTACCCCTGGAACCAATTATAAAGTGCCTACAGCCAGCCCATTTTTTTATGTTAGGCCTTTGAAGCCTGTCTGCGGTCCCTCCTTCCACTAGTCCTCCACTGGCCAGACCACTGCTGCCCGTGTACCCCTGGAACCAATTATAAAGTGCCTACAGCCAGCCCATTTTTTTATGTTAGGCCTTTGAAGCCTGTCTGCGGTCCCTCCTTCCACTAGTCCTCCACTGGCCAGACCACTGCTGCCCGTGTACCCCTGGAACCAATTATAAAGTGCCTACAGCCAGCCCATTTTTTTATTTTAGGCCTTTGAAGCCTGTCTGCGGTCCCTCCTTCCACTAGTCCTCCACTGGCCAGACCACTGCTGCCCGTGTACCCCTGGAACCAATTATAAAGTGCCTACAGCCAGCCCATTTTCTTATGTTAGGCCTTTGAAGCCTGTCTGCGGTCCCTACTTTAAATACTCCTCCACTCACCACCAAGCTGCCTGCCCGTGTATCCATGTAACCGCTGTAAAACTGCCATGAGCCTATTGTTTGTTATGTTAGGCCTTTGATAGCCTGTCTGCGGTCCCTACTTTAAATACTCCTCCACTCACCACCAAGCTGCCTGCCCGTCTATCCATGTAACCGCTGTAAAACTGCCATGAGCCTATTGTTTGTTATGTTAGGCCTTTGATAGCCTGTCTGCGGTCCTTACTTTAAATACTCCTCCACTCACCACCTAGCTGCCTGTGTATCCATGTAACCGATGTAAAACTGCCATGACTGCCTACTGTTTGTTATTTTAGGCCTTTGATAGCCTGTCTGCGGCCCCTACTTGCAATACTCCTCCACTGACCACAATGCTGCCTGGAGTGCCTGCCTGTGTATCCATGTAACCGATGTAAAACTGCCATGACTGCCTACTGTTTGTTATTTTAGGCCTTTGATAGCCTGTCTGCGGCCCCTACTTGCAATACTCCTCCACTGACCACAATGCTGCCTGGAGTGCCTGCCTGTGTATCCATGTAACCGATGTAAAACTGCCATGACTGCCTACTGTTTGTTATTTTAGGCCTTTGATAGCCTGTCTGCGGCCCCTACTTGCAATACTCCTCCACTGACCACAATGCTGCCTGGAGTGCCTGCCTGTGTATCCATGTAACCGATGTAAAACTGCCATGAGTGCCTACTGTTTGGTATTTTAGGCCTTTGATAGCCTGTCTGCAGCCCCTACTTGCAATACTCCTCCACTGACCACAATGCTGCCTGGAGTGCCTGCCTGTGTATCCATGTAACCGATGTAAAACTGCCATGAGTGCCTACTGTTTGTTATTTTAGGCCTTTGATAGCCTGTCTGCAGCCCCTACTTGCAATACTCCTCCACTGACCACAATGCTGCCTGGAGTGCCTGCCTGTGTATCCATGTAACCGATGTAAAACTGCCATGACTGCCTACTGTTTGTTATTTTAGGCCTTTGATAGCCTGTCTGTGGCCCCTACTTGCAATACTCCTCCACTGACCACAATGCTGCCTGGAGTGCCTGCCTGTGTATCCATGTAACCGATGTAAAACTGCCATGAGTGCCTACTGTTTGGTATTTTAGGCCTTTGATAGCCTGTCTGCAGCCCCTACTTGCAATACTCCTCCACTGACCACAATGCTGCCTGGAGTGCCTGCCTGTGTATCCATGTAACCGATGTAAAACTGCCATGAGTGCCTACTGTTTGGTATTTTAGGCCTTTGATAGCCTGTCTGCAGCCCGTACTTGCAATACTCCTCCACTGACCACACCAATGCTGCCCGTGTACCCCTGGAACCTATTTAAAAGTTCATAGAGCCTAGTTATATATTTTATTTACTATTAATAAGGCCATGATGGACTACGCTGTACCACGCTACAAGCTAACCAGTCGACACTTCTTTTGCGAGAAAAGCCATCCCAACCCTCCAACAGCATGTAGAAGACCGCATTGTCCATGCACTCTGGCAATCTGTGAGTACAAAGGTGCACCTGACAACAGACGCATGGACCTGTAGGCATGGCCACGGAAGATTATGTGTCCATTACGGCGCAATGGGTTAATGTGGTGGATGCATGGTCCACAGGGGACAGCCTACTAAGTCTGTCTGCAGTCCCTAATTCAAATTGTCCTCCACTGTCTAAATCGGAGCTTCCACCTTCTGGCTTTCGGCCTATAGTATCAGAAATTAAACTGCATTTGGCCTTCAACTTTGGTTAGGGCCTACTAACGGCTTCTGCCCCTCCCTGGTGTTGCCCTCAACTAAATAAAGCTGAGCTTCAACCTTCTGCTCCAAATTACCATTTTAAAAAATGCAATAGGCTTTTCCGGCCTACTAAAGGTGTCTGTCTGTGTGCCCCTGCCTGGTGTTGTCCTCAACTAAATAAAGCTGAGCTTCAACCTTCCGGCTCTCATTAAGTGGTTTTTAAAAAAAAAAATGGTGGTTAGGGCCTACTAACGGCTTCTGCCCCTCCCTGGTGTTGCCCTCAACTAAATAAAGCTGAGCTTCAACCTTCTGCTCCAAATTACCATTTTAAAAAATGCAATAGGCTTTTCCGGCCTACTAAAGGTGTCTGTCTGTGTGCCCCTGCCTGGTGTTGTCCTCAACTAAATAAAGCTGAGCTTCAACCTTCTGCTCCAAATTACCATTTTAAAAAATGCAATAGGCTGTTCCGGCCTACTAAAGGTGTCTGTCTGTGTGCCCCTGCCTGGTGTTGCCCTCAACTAAATAAAGCTGAGCTTCAACCTTCTGCTCCAAATTACCATTTTAAAAAATGCAATAGGCTTTTCCGGCCTACTAAAGGTGTCTGTCTGTGTGCCCCTGCCTGGTGTTGTCCTCAACTAAATAAAGCTGTGCTTCAACCTTCTGCTCCAAATTACCATTTTAAAAAATGCAATAGGCTTTTCCGGCCTACTAAAGGTGTCTGTCTGTGTGCCCCTGCCTGGTGTTGCCCTCAACTAAATAAAGCTGAGCTTCAACCTTCTGCTCCAAATTACCATTTTAAAAAATGCAATAGGCTTTTCCGGCCTACTAAAGGTGTCTGTCTGTGTGCCCCTGCCTGGTGTTGTCCTCAACTAAATAAAGCTGAGCTTCAACCTTCTGCTCCAAATTACCATTTTAAAAAATGCAATAGGCTTTTCCGGCCTACTAAAGGTGTCTGTCTGTGTGCCCCTGCCTGGTGTTGTCCTCAACTAAATAAAGCTGAGCTTCAACCTTCTGCTCCAAATTACCATTTTAAAAAATGCAATAGGCTTTTCCGGCCTACTAAAGGTGTCTGTCTGTGTGCCCCTGCCTGGTGTTGTCCTCAACTAAATAAAGCTGAGCTTCAACCTTCTGCTCCAAATTACCATTTTAAAAAATGCAATAGGCTTTTCCGGCCTACTAAAGGTGTCTGTCTGTGTGCCCCTGCCTGGTGTTGTCCTCAACTAAATAAAGCTGAGCTTCAACCTTCCGGCTCTCATTAAGTGGTTTTTAAAAAAAAAAATGGTGGTTAGGGCCTACTAACGGCTTCTGCCCCTCCCTGGTGTTGCCCTCAACTAAATAAAGCTGAGCTTCAACCTTCTGCTCCAAATTACCATTTTAAAAAATGCAATAGGCTTTTCCGGCCTACTAAAGGTGTCTGTCTGTGTGCCCCTGCCTGGTGTTGTCCTCAACTAAATAAAGCTGAGCTTCAACCTTCTGCTCCAAATTACCATTTTAAAAAATGCAATAGGCTTTTCCGGCCTACTAAAGGTGTCTGTCTGTGTGCCCCTGCCTGGTGTTGTCCTCAACTAAATAAAGCTGAGCTTCAACCTTCCGGCTCTCATTAAGTGGTTTTTAAAAAAAAAAATGGTGGTTAGGGCCTACTAACGGCTTCTGCCCCTCCCTGGTGTTGCCCTCAACTAAATAAAGCTGAGCTTCAACCTTCTGCTCCAAATTACCATTTTAAAAAATGCAATAGGCTTTTCCGGCCTACTAAAGGTGTCTGTCTGTGTGCCCCTGCCTGGTGTTGTCCTCAACTAAATAAAGCTGAGCTTCAACCTTCCGGCTCTCATTAAGTGGTTTTTTAAAAAAAAAATGGTGGTTAGGGCCTACTAACGGCTTCTGCCCCTCCCTGGTGTTGCCCTCAACTAAATAAAGCTGAGCTTCAACCTTCTGCTCCAAATTACCATTTTAAAAAATGCAATAGGCTTTTCCGGCCTACTAAAGGTGTCTGTCTGTGTGCCCCTGCCTGGTGTTGTCCTCAACTAAATAAAGCTGAGCTTCAACCTTCTGCTCCAAATTACCATTTTAAAAAATGCAATAGGCTTTTCCGGCCTACTAAAGGTGTCTGTCTGTGTGCCCCTGCCTGGTGTTGCCCTCAACTAAATAAAGCTGAGCTTCAACCTTCTGCTCCAAATTACCATTTTAAAAAATGCAATAGGCTTTTCCGGCCTACTAAAGGTGTCTGTCTGTGTGCCCCTGCCTGGTGTTGTCCTCAACTAAATAAAGCTGAGCTTCAACCTTCTGCTCCAAATTACCATTTTAAAAAATGCAATAGGCTTTTCCGGCCTACTAAAGGTGTCTGTCTGTGTGCCCCTGCCTGGTGTTGCCCTCAACTAAATAAAGCTGAGCTTCAACCTTCTGCTCCAAATTACCATTTTAAAAAATGCAATAGGCTTTTCCGGCCTACTAAAGGTGTCTGTCTGTGTGCCCCTGCCTGGTGTTGTCCTCAACTAAATAAAGCTGAGCTTCAACCTTCTGCTCCAAATTACCATTTTAAAAAATGCAATAGGCTTTTCCGGCCTACTAAAGGTGTCTGTCTGTGTGCCCCTGCCTGGTGTTGTCCTCAACTAAATAAAGCTGAGCTTCAACCTTCTGCTCCAAATTACCATTTTAAAAAATGCAATAGGCTTTTCCGGCCTACTAAAGGTGTCTGTCTGTGTGCCCCTGCCTGGTGTTGTCCTCAACTAAATAAAGCTGAGCTTCAACCTTCTGCTCCAAATTACCATTTTAAAAAATGCAATAGGCTTTTCCGGCCTACTAAAGGTGTCTGTCTGTGTGCCCCTGCCTGGTGTTGTCCTCAACTAAATAAAGCTGAGCTTCAACCTTCCGGCTCTCATTAAGTGGTTTTTAAAAAAAAAAATGGTGGTTAGGGCCTACTAATGGCTTCTGCCCCTCCCTGGTGTTGCCCTCAACTAAATAAAGCTGAGCTTCAACCTTCTGCTCCAAATTACCATTTTAAAAAATGCAATAGGCTTTTCCGGCCTACTAAAGGTGTCTGTCTGTGTGCCCCTGCCTGGTGTTGTCCTCAACTAAATAAAGCTGAGCTTCAACCTTCTGCTCCAAATTACCATTTTAAAAAATGCAATAGGCTTTTCCGGCCTACTAAAGGTGTCTGTCTGTGTGCCCCTGCCTGGTGTTGTCCTCAACTAAATAAAGCTGAGCTTCAACCTTCCGGCTCTCATTAAGTGGTTTTTAAAAAAAAAAATGGTGGTTAGGGCCTACTAACGGCTTCTGCCCCTCCCTGGTGTTGCCCTCAACTAAATAAAGCTGAGCTTCAACCTTCTGCTCCAAATTACCATTTTAAAAAATGCAATAGGCTTTTCCGGCCTACTAAAGGTGTCTGTCTGTGTGCCCCTGCCTGGTGTTGTCCTCAACTAAATAAAGCTGAGCTTCAACCTTCTGCTCCAAATTACCATTTTAAAAAATGCAATAGGCTTTTCCGGCCTACTAAAGGTGTCTGTCTGTGTTCCCCTGCCTGGTGTTGTCCTCAACTAAATAAAGCTGAGCTTCAACCTTCTGCTCCAAATTACCATTTTAAAAAATGCAATAGGCTTTTCCGGCCTACTAAAGGTGTCTGTCTGTGTGCCCCTGCCTGGTGTTGTCCTCAACTAAATAAAGCTGAGCTTCAACCTTCTGCTCCAAATTACCATTTTAAAAAATGCAATAGGCTTTTCCGGCCTACTAAAGGTGTCTGTCTGTGTTCCCCTGCCTGGTGTTGTCCTCAACTAAATAAAGCTGAGCTTCAACCTTCTGCTCCAAATTACCATTTTAAAAAATGCAATAGGCTTTTCCGGCCTACTAAAGGTGTCTGCCCCTCCCTGGTGTTGTCCTCAACTGAACAAAGCTGAGCTTCCACATTCTGGCTTTCGCCCTATACTATCAGATATTAAACTGCATTTGGCCTACTAGTGTGGTTAGGCCCTTGAAACAGTGTCTGCTGCTCTTGGGTTTGCTACTCCACTGAACAAAGCAATGCCGCCTGTTTAGTCCTGTTACCAATTTTGAACTGCATTTAGCCTACTTTATTCTTTGGCCCTATATCTGTTTCCTCCTCATCCTGCCCATTGCCCAGCCACTGCTAAATGAGTCTGCTGGTACATTGACCTAGACCACTACATTCCCCTTGTACTCTACACAGCCAGAATCTGACCCTGCTGAAAGTAAGGTTCCCCTTCCCGCATGTTATACCACCTTACACAGGGACAAAGAGGAAGGTGCAGATGAAAGTGCAGGTTCCTTCATCAGGTGGGGGGGCATACTCGTTGGCGACGTCACTGGCACAGGGCCCCTCAGAGTACGCAAAAGTGTCGCTGCTGGTGGGAGGCGCCCCCGCCATGCAAACACACCGCCGTACTTTGAGGGGCCCTGTGCCAGTGCCAATGCGAACGAGTGGGCCCCCCCCTGCTTGCTCAGGATCACAGCACTTGCAACGTTTAAATACTTACCTTTCCCTGCAACACCGCCGTGACGTAGTCCGCATTTCCTGGGCCCACGAAAAACTTGAGCCAGCCCTACTCCCCCCACAACTTTCCCCCAATTCCCTATGCCCAACTATTATTATACAGTTAATTAAGATTGGCAAGCTTCAGAAACAAGAATGGATGTTTTTGGCATTAAAATGGGCACTGTAGGTGTTTTCCTGGCCTCCACTCACTGCCGACTATGCTTCCCCATTGACTTGCATTGGGTTTCGTGTTTCGGTCGATCCCCGACTTTTAGCGATAATCGGCCGACTGCACTCGACTCGACTCTGGACAAAATCGGGTTTCCCAAAACCCTACTCGATCTTAAAAAAATGAAAGTCGCTCAACCCTAATGGTTACATGTTGATCATGTTGCTGTCAGCAGCCTGTGTGGGCTAAACTTGCTACCATGGCCTGTAGCATCTCAGGACTTGTCTCCAATCAAACATATCTCACATACTCTTTGTCAGCAACTAGAAATGGAACTGCCATAGTCGATCTTCATGATTTACATGGCAAAATATATTCAGTGTGGCATAATATTCATCACACAACCATTAATAAACTCACTGAAAACATGCCAAAGCTTGTAAGTGTAAGTATTTCAGCACATGGTGCTAATAATCAATACTGAATAGATGTTTTGGAAATTATGTTTCCATTGTTTCATCATTTAAAAATCATTAACATGTTTACCATCCTATGATTTTTATAATTGTATGTTTATTATTCCTTGCTGTGGTCATTTCAATGTTGAGGAGTATACAGTATGAATATACTGCTGCCATACAGTCTCCCTGCAACATTTCCTTACAGTACATACATGGCAGTAATAAATATTACTAAAGTGAACCATTATATTCCCATCTAATCTTGAATTACTTGTGCTACACAGTATATAAGTGTTATAGAACTCTATAAAAACAATCCTATGTATTGTGGAATATACCCAATCTGTTTGCCTTGCTCTAGGTAAAATGAGGGGTCATAGGTTGGCAAGATGCAGAAAATTAAACCAGCTCACACTTCACCAGCTGCAGTAGGTCCAGGAGTCTGTGATCAGCGCTGCTGCAGGCGCTCGGATTGACACGAAGAAGGAAGAAATGATCCAGCTCCCGATATGTAATGCATAAAACCAGTGATTTATTTATTCCATCAGAAAATAAAATGTTAAAAATATATATATTTTTTTCTTTTTTTATCTAATCAACATCCATGATAGGAAAATGGGGGGAACGTGGGAGTAAGAAAAAATGGAATACTATCACCAGACGCGTTTCAAACAGAGAATGTTCTTAAACTTGCTGTGAATTTTTTCTATTATGGATGATTAGATAAAAAAAAAATAAAACTTTTTTTTGGGGGGTGACATATTATTTTATGATGAAATAAATAAATTACTAGTGTTGAGCGATACCTTCCGATATTTGAAAGTATCGGTATCGGATGGTATCGGCCGATATCCGAAAAATATCGGATATCGCCGATACCGATACCCGATACCAATACAAGTCAATGGGACACAAGTATCGGAAGGTATCCTGGATGGTTCCCAGGGTCTGAAGGAGAGGAGACTCTCCTTCAGGCCCTGGGATCCATATTCATGTGTAAAATAAAGAATAAAAATAAAAAATAGGGATATACTCACCCTCTGACGCGCCCTGGTGGTAACCGCTGTAACCGGCAGCCTCCGTTCCTAAGAATGAGCGAGTGAAGGACCTGCGATGACATCGCGGCTTGTGATTGGTCGCGAGCGGTCACATGGACAAGCCGCGACGTCATCTAAGGTCCTTCACGTGCTCATTCTTAGGAAGGAAGGCTGCCGGAAAGAAGCAGGGTGCGTCCGAGGGTGAGTATATACCTAATAGGAATATACTCACCCTCGGACGCGCCCTGCTTCTTTCCGGCAGCCTTCCTTCCTAAGAATGAGCGAGTGAAAGGGCCTTAGATGACGTCGCGGCTTGTCCATGTGACCGCTCGCGACCAATCACAAGCCGCGACGTCATCGCAGGTCCTTCACACGCTCATTCTTAGGAACGGAGGCTGCCGGTTGCACGTCTGAGGTCCAGGCTCCGTCGGACGGGTGAGTATATCCATATTTTTTATTTGTATTCTTTATTTTTTACATGAATATGGATCCCAGGGCCTGAAGGAGAGTCTCCTCTCCTCCAGACCCTGGGAACCATACACTGGGAACTTCCAATTCCGATTTCCGATATCACAAAAATATCGGAACTCGGTATCGGAATTCCGATACCGCAAATATCGGCCGATACCCGATACTTGCGGTATCGGAATGCTCAACACTATAAATTACTGGTTTTATCCATTATGTGTCGGGAGCTGGATCATTTCTTCCTTCTTCGCGTAGCAGGTTGGCACAGGTTCTCACTGGAACACAGTAGATTTGATTGAAAATTGGTTGCAAGTAGCTTCAATAACTTCCTATTTCACAAAAATAAAATTAGGGACATTTAGATTCTTACTAGTTCTGTGAGTAAAGTAGTCACATTTTCCTACACACTTCTTAATTTCTGGACACCTGATGTGCAAAGAACTACAGTATTGACCGATATACTGAAATTGAACTGCAGTTTTTTATTCCAGATGACCAAGGGTGCTGTTGCGAAGGGAAAGTCTGGGATGGGGCTGCAGTTCTAAAATAAAATAAAGCTTCTTTCCGTCTTGGGTTTGGTGAGTGACCCAGATTAAAGAGAATTATAGCATGTTTAGCAATATGTTACCAAACCCATTAACAGCACAGAGAACACCAAGTTGGTCTACTAGTTACATTTTTTAAGCCGTCATCTGAGTTTTGTGCCTTTAGCCGTATTAATTTAACATTTCAAGTAAAGCAGATTGTACAGTATTTATATGTAATGCCAGTACTTTAAAATCTAAACCGAAATTACGCAATCGTTTTCCGATCAATCTGTTTGATTTTTCATTAAGCCACAATTGTAATTTCACTGTTTATGCTTTGGTCATAAGTTTAGCTCTAATTATCAACTATATCTTCTACTATTAATTTAGCTGTGGCTAAGATGTCTGCAGTGTCAAAAACCTGTGCACTAGGGAAACATATTGCTCCATTAAAAGGTAACTCATGAAGGAAAATAATTTATTCTGAAGCACTTTTATATGCACAGTGGGTAAATTGCCAGACCCTGTTTAATTAGAACATTGCGTTCACTTAAAGTGTGATTTTTATTTATTTATTTTTCTTTAGAAAAAGTATGAGCAAATTTTGTTCCTGCATTGCATTGATTAGCAAATATAATGTATGTGAGAACATAATTTTTTATCTGCCATCAATTAACTAGCTTTAACAGAAAAGATAAGGGGGAGGTATGGCCTGTAATTATTTATTCACTTAAAAAAATGTAATCAGGTTTAACATCACATCATGTTCAAATATCACATATAACATTTTCATTTAAACCTCTAAGACAGGGGTGGGGAACCTCAGGCCCCAGGGCCATTTACGGCCCTCAATGACCTTTTATCAGGCCCCCGAGCAGATTCTCAGGGACCGCATTCTTGGGCAGGGAGCTGTATTTTCATTGCCACCAGCTCATTAATTTCTCCCTGCTCTGTAGCACACACACGCAGTGTTAACTACTGAACACTGAAGGGCATGCAATGGAAGATTATGTCCTGCAACCAGTGCCAGAGTCAGGATGTACATTGTGGGCAGAGTTTATACGGCCCCCAAAGGATGGTATAAATATCCAAATGGCATTTGGCAGAAAATAGATTCCCCACCCCTGCTCTAAGACCTCCCACTCCTCACCTACCTGAATCAGAGCTGAAAAACAATTTCCTCTCACTACTACTCACCCCATTACTTGAGGCAGAGTTTTCCCTTTCTAAAACTTTATTACTAACTGTTCAGCAAATCTTCTCAATTATTTTATTCAACAGATTTTCCCATTCCTCCATCATCGGCATCAACTCGCAAGCTCATACTTTTATAGGTTAAATATAAACTTCTACAGTCACTCTATGTAAGTACAGATTTCCAAATGCTAAAAAAGAAGAGTTATGTCATGAGCCACTCATAAATTGGTAGAAAAAGAAGGGAGAAGAAGAAGAACAAAGGATTCAAAGATCCATTGGAGAGACAAAGGAAGAAAGAAAAATTGTGAAATTAGGCTGTGTGATGAAGGAGTCATATAATCAGCATTTTTTCTTATTCAATAGTGTGTAAAATAGAATGAAATAGAGATAAATATAGATCTGCATAACGATATGTTAATAGTGTGTACAAAAAATGAAATAATTTAGGATAAATCATTAGAGTATGGTATTTATAACCTACGTGCCTTTTTTGAATGTCGTGTCTATTTATACCTCCATTGTTTCTTTATATTACATGCTGTCAACAAGAATTAAAGTTTTTTTTAATTCTGTGTGTCAGTTACAATGCATTTTAGAAAATGTCCTTAACCCCTTCATGACCCAGCCTATTTTGACCTTAATGACCTGGCCGTTTTTTGCAATTCTGACCAGTGTCCCTTTATGAGGTAATAACTCAGGAATGCTTCAACGGATTCTAGCGGTTCGCAGGCTATTTTTTCGTGACATATTGGGCTTCATAATAGTGGTAAATTTAGGTCTGTAATTTTTGCATTTATTTGTGAAAAAAATGGAAATTTAGCGAAAAATTTGAAAATTTCGCAATTTTCAAATTTTGAATTTTTATTCTGTTAAACGAGAGAGTTATGTGACACAAAATAGTTAATAAATAACATTACCCACATGTCTACTTTACATCAGTACAATTTTGGAAACAAATTTTTTTTTTGCTAGGAAGTTATAAGGGTTAAAATTTGACCAGGGATTTCTCATTTTTACAGCAAAATTTACAAAACCATTTTTTTAGGGACCACCTCACATTTGAAGTCAGTTTGAGAGGTCTATATGGCTGAAAATACCCAAAAGTGACACCATTCTAAAAAGTGCACCCCTCAAGGTACTCAAAACTACATTCAAGAAGTTTATTAACCCTTCAGGTGCTTCACAGCAGCAGAAGCAACATGGAAGGAAAAAAATGAACATTTAACTTTTTAGTCACAAAAATGATTTTTAGCAACAATTTTTTTTATTTTCCCAAGGGTAAAAAGAGAAACTGGACCCCAAAAGTTATTGTACAATTTGTCCTGAGTACGCCGATACCCCATATGTGGGGGGGAACTACTGTTTGGGCGCACGGCAGGGCTCGGAAGGGAAAGTGCGCCATTTGACTTTTTCAATGAAAAATTGGCTCCAGTCTTTAGCGGACACCATGTTGCGTTTGGAGAGACCCTGTGTGCCTAAACATTGGAGCTCCCCAACTTATCTAGATGCATAGTCAGCACTTTGAACCCCCAAGTGCTTCACAAATTGATCCGTAAAAATGAAAAAGTACTTTTTTTTCACAAAAAAATTATTTAGCCTCAATTTGTTCATTTCCACATGGGCAACAGGATAAAATGGATCCTAAAATGTGTTGGGCAATTTCTCCTGAGTACACCAATACCTCATATGTGGTCACAAACCACTGTCTGTGCACACGGCAAGGCTCGGAAGGGAAGGAGCGCCATTTGACTTTTGAAGGAAAAATTAGCTCCAATCGTTAGCGGACACCATGTTGCGTTTGGAGAGCCCCTGTGTGCCTAAACATTGGAGCTCCCCCACATGTCACCCCATTTTGGAAACTAGACCCCCCAAGGAACTTATCTAGATGCATAGTGAGCACTTTGAACCCCCAGGTGCTTCACAAATTGATCCGTAAAAATGAAAAAGTACTTTTTTTTTCACACAAAAATTATTTTAGCCTCAATTTGTTCATTTCCACATGGGCAACAAGAAAAAATGGATCCTAAAGTTTATTGGGAAATTTCTCCTGAGTACACTGATACCTCAAATGTGGGGGTAAACCACTGTTTGGGCACACAGCAGGGCTCGGAAGGGAAGGAGCGCCAATTTGACTTTTTGAATGAAAAATTAGCTCCAATTGTTAGCGGACACCATGTCGCGTTTGGAGAGACCCTGTGTGCCAAAACATTGGAGCTCCCTCACATGTGACCCCATTTTGGAAACTAGACCTCCCATGGAACTAATCTAGATGTGCGATGACCACTTTAAACCCCCAAGTGCTTCACAGAAGTTTATAACGCAGAGCCGTGAAAATAAAAAATCATTTTTCTTTCCTCAAAAATGATGTTTTAGCAAACAATTTTTTATTTTCACAAGGATAAAAAGAGAAATTGGATTTAAATAGTTGTTGCCCAGTTTGTCCCGAGTATGCTGGTACACCATATGTGGGGGTAAACCACTCTTTGGGCACACGTCGGGGCTCGGAAGGGAATTAGTGACGTTTTGAAATGCAGACTTTGATGGAATGTCTGCGGGCGTCACGTTGCATTTGCAGAGCCCCTGATGTGCCTAAACAGTAGAAACTCCCCACAAGTGACCCCATTTTGGAAACTACATAACCCCAAGGAACTTATCTAGATATGTGGTGAGCACTTTGAACCCCCAAGTGCTTCACAGAAGTTTACAACACAGAGCCGTGAAAATAAAAAATCATTTTTCTTTCCTCAAAAATGATGTTTTAGCGAGCAATTTTTTATTTTCACAAGGGTAACAGATGAAATTGGACCACAATAGTTGTTGCCCAGTTTGTCGCGAGTATGCTGGTACCCAATATGTGGGGGTAAACCACTGTTTGGGTGCACGTCGGGGCTCGGAAGGGAGGGAGCACCATTTGACTTTTTTAACGCAAGATTGGCTGCAATCAATGGTGGCGCCATGTTGCGTTTGGCGACCCCTGATGTGCCTAAACAGTGGAAACCCCTCAATTATAACTCCAACACTAACCCCAACACACCCCTAACCCTAATCCCAACTCTAGCCATAACCCTAACCACAACCCTAACCCCAACACACCCCTAACCACAACCCTAACCCCGACACACCCCTAACCCTAATCCCAACCCTAACCACAACCCTAACCCCAACACACCCCTAACCGTAACCCTAGCCACAAGCCTAATCTTAACCCTATTTCCAACCCTAGCCCTAATTCCAACCCTAACTGTAATTCCAACCCTAACCCTAAGGCTATGTGCCCACGTTGCGAATTCGTGTGAGATTTTTCCGCACCATTTTTTAAAAATCCGCAGGTAAAAGGCACTGCATTTTACCTGCCGATTTACCACAGATTTCCAGTGGTTTTTGTGTGGATTTCACGTGTGGATTCAGATTGAGGAACAGGTGTAAAACGCTAAAGAATTGACATGCTGCGGAAAATACAAAGCAGCATTTCCGCGCGGTATTTTCCGCACCATGGGCACAGCAGATTTGGTTTTCCATAGGTTTACATGGAACTGTAAACCTGTTGGAAAACTGCTACGAATCTGCAGCGGCCAATCCACTGCAGATCCGCAGCCAAATCCGCACCTTGTGCACATAGCCTAATTCAAAGGCTATGTGCACACACTGCGGAAAACGCTGCGGATCCGCAGCATTTCCGCAGCTGCGGGTCCGCAGCAGTTTCCCATGAGTTTATAGTTCAATGTAAACCTATGGGAAACAAAAAACGCTGTGCTCATGCTGCGGAAAAAACTGCGCGGAAACGCAACGGTTTACATTCCGCAGCATGTCACGTCTTTCTAAGGATTCTGCAGTGGTTTTGCAACTGCTCCAATAGAGAACCACAGTTGTAAAACCGCAGTGAAATCCACAGAAAAACCGCAGGAAAACCACATTGAATCCGCCATAAGTCCGCAGCGGTTTTGCACTGCGGATTTATTAAATCCGCTGCGGAAAAATCCGCAGAGGACCAGAATACGTGTGCATAGCCATACCCTAACCCTAACCCTAGCCCTAACCCTGACCCTAACCCTAAACCTAGTTCTAACCCTAGTTCTAACCCAAGTAGAAAAAAAAAAATTCTTTATTTTATTGTTGTCCCTACCTATGGGGGTGATAAAGGGGGGGGTTCATTTACTATTTTTTTATTTTGATCACTGTGATAGGTTTTATCACAGTGATCAAAATGTATATGGAACGAATCTGCCAGCCATGCGCCCGCCATTTTGGAAGATGGGGGCGCCCATGGAGGAGACGGACGGACACCGAGAAGCTCGGAAGTATGAGGGGGTGGGGGGGAGCACGGGGGGTGGATCGGAGCACAGGGGGGTGGATCGGAGCACGGAGGGAGCAGACAGGAGGATGGGGGAGAAGACAGGAGGACGGAGGGGAGTGAACCACAGATCGGAGGACTGGGGAGGAGATCGGTGGCGGTGGGGGTGGGGCAGATCAGGGTTTCCAGCCATGGCCGATGATATTGCAGCATCGGCCATGGCTGGATTGAATATTTCACCACTTTTCATAGGTGAAATATTACAAATTGCTCTGATTGGCTGTTGCACTTTCAACAGCCAATCAGAGCGATCGTAGCCACGTGGGGGTAAAGCCACCCCTCCTGGGCTAAAGTACCACTCCCCATGTCCCTGCAGATCGGGTGAAATTGGAGTTAACCCTTTCACCCGATCTGCAGGGATGCGATCATTCTGTGACACAGCATATGCGTCACAGGTCGGATTGGCACCAACTTTCATGACGCATACGCTGTGTCACAGGTGTGTCAGGTCGGGAAGGGGTTAATGTTTTACATCTTTTTGTTCCTTTTTTGCACAATACGTTGTCCCTTATCATATGACATCTGAGGTGCATTAACCTAATAGCCTTTTTTGAAATGTCATGTCTATTTATATTTGCAATGTTTCTTTGTATTGCACACTGTGGTTTGCCTGATGAAGACATTTGGAACTTTGAAACGCGTTAACAAATAAACTGAATTCCCAAATACCATTCTTCTCTTCCAGCTTTGACTACTAGCAGCACAGAATTAACCCTATCATTCCATTTCAGTTGTTCCAATAATGCAGGCTCCACTATTCTCAGATTAATGTGGCCTATGTAAGTCAGGCCTACCACTATTTGGCTGCAGCTGGAACATGACATTACCAGTCACATCAGTCTTTGGGGAGAGTACAGCTGACATCTTTGAACTTGCGCCTCTTCTGCAAGTGAGAATAAACTGTTTTTACTTTAATTGGGGTGCTAAATCCATTAAGCTGGGTATGTCCAGTCATGTAGAACCCATTTAAAATGATCCAGTTCTACGGTATGCTAGAAAAGCTTAATCATTGTATACACTCCCTGACAGAAGTTATGTCGCTTATCCATGTTATGTAAATAAAAGCTTATAACCTGACGTTAAATTCATCCATTGGTTGGATAAAATATTCTTTTGAAAGCTGAAACCCTCCAAAATGTGGTTTAGGTTATGAAAATAAATTGGCATCAATACAGAAATATTGATCAGTTAATGGACACACAATGGTCAGATTTTGGCGTGCATGTCGCTGGCGTCTGACGTCATTGTCAGTCGCCGGCGAGTCAGTGCACGCTTCAGCTGCGTGGAGAGAGCAGGAGCATGGCAGGTAAGCAGAATTTTTTTTTTTTTTTTTTTATTTTGAGCGGGGGGCACAGGGCAGAACGCTGGACACACAGTGGGGCAGAACGCTGGACACACAGTGGGGCAGAATTCTGGACACACAGTGGGGCAGAACGCTGGCCGCACAGTGGGGCAGAACGCTGGCCGCACAGTGGGGCAGAACGCTGGCCACACAGTGGGGCAGAATGCTGGCCACACAGTGGGGCAGAACTCTGGCCACACAGTGGGGCAGAACGCTGGAGACAGATGGGGCAGGATGGGGAGATCATATGGGGCAGGATGGATACTCATTAGGGCAGGATGGGAAAACATATGGCTGACTCCAGGAATGAGACACACGGGGGCTAGGATGGCGAATATTATTACCATAGGGGCTAATTAAGGGATATTATTACTGCAGTGATGTATTTATTTTATTTTTTGAGTACACTGTTTTAAATGGAGGGGCGGTCCTATTAAAGTGTAGAGTGATACTATGTCGCCTTCTTCATGTGGTGTAATGTAGAAGTTGGGAAAATTAAGTAATGTGTTCTGCAAGTGGAACTTGAGATAACTGTGTTATTTCCTGCAGAGACGGGTCCTGGCTGGATGAAGTGATGGCGGTCTGTGCGGGATGAAAGATGAAGGACTTCACCTAGAGACGTCACTGGTGAGTCAGTGTGAAACCTATACACTGACACTATACACTGTATACTATATACAGAGGTCCTGTGTATAATGTCACCGGTGATCACTGTATTACCTATACACTATATACAGAGCTCCTGTGTATAATGTCACTGGTGATCACTGTATTACCTGTACACAGACACTGCATACTAAGTACAGATCTCCTGTGTATAATGGCTAGTGTTGAGCAATACCGTCCGATACTTGAAAGTATCGGTATCGGATAGTATCGGCCGATACCCGAAAAGTATCGGATATCGCCGATACCGATACCCAATACCAATACAAGTCAATGGGACACCAAGTATCGGAAGGTATCCTGGATGGTTCCCAGGGTCTGAAGGAGAGGAAACTCTCCTTCAGGCCCTGGGATCCATATTAATGTGTAAAATAAAGAATTAAAATAAAAAATATTGATATACTCACCCGTCCGGAGGCCCCTGCACCTTACCGCTGTTAACCGGCTTAAAATGAGCGCGTTCAGGACCTTCCATGACGTCACGGCTTCTGATTGGTCGCGTGCCGCTCATGTGACCGCCACGCGACCAATCACTAGCCGTGACGTCATTCTCAGGTCCTAAATTCCTAGAATGAGGAGTTTAGGGCCTGAGAATGACGTCGCGGCTTGTGATTGGTCGCGTGGCGGTCACATGAGCGGCACGCGACCAATCAGAAGCCATGACGTCATGGAAGGTCCTAAACGCGCTCATTTTAGGCAAAGCAGGCTGCCGGTTAACAGCGGTAAGGTGCAGGGGCCTCCGGAGAGGTGAGTATATCCATATTTATTATTTTAATTCTTTATTTTACACATTAATATGGTTCCGATACCACAAAAGTATCGGATCTCGGTATCGGAATTCCGATACCGCAAATATCGGCCGATACCCGATACTTGCGGTATCGGAATGCTCAACACTAATAATGGCACTTATGGTGATGGTATTGTGGGTTTTTTTAATTATTGATCAGTATTGTAGTTTTCAGTCACTATGTGGTGGTAATATGTGGTCTGGTCATGATGTTGTGGTATTTGTTCCTTGTATTTGATATTATTTGATCACTGTGGTGGCAATATGTCATCTGGTCATGGTGTGGTGGTATTTGTGCCTTGTAGATAGTATTATAGGTCACTGTGGTGATAATATGGTGTCTGGTCATGGTGCTGTGGTATTTGCTCCTTGTATGTGGTATTATAGGTCATTTTAAAAATTGAAAAATAAATAAAAATATACCTAAATTGTATTGCATATTTTATCAAATATTTAATAGGTTACAGTAGAGTAGGGCCTGGCCAAAAGTGTCTACCTTGTCATTTTGGTGGCTTAAAAAATCTTTTGGCCAAAACAAAAGCTGCCGGCTATATGTGTGATCTGGTGATGGGAACTGTCAATGTGTGAAAGGTGAGAAGTGGAGAATTTCTAAGAGAGAGCGGTGGGACTGTGGACAGTTTGAGGGGTGGAGCGTGGAGGCGGGGCTAAGGTGGAGCCTGGGCGGAGTCTCAAGGGGGCCCCGGAAATTTTGCCAGTATGGGGCCCCGAAATTTCTAGTGGCAGCCCTGCCCTAGCTAGATGAATGAGTATGTGAGGACTTAGAATGCGCACAGACATTACAGGAAGACACAAAGTTGACTATATCTGATGCAATCTTAGCCACCAAAAAGGATAAGAAAGGAGGTTCAAGTTTGCTCTACTAGTTGGATAACCAGCGAGAGCCGAGCTATGATGTGTCCCTCAAACTATGAGACACAGATGCAATGGTGCAAATAATTTCAATGAAGGCCAAGCAGGGCTATCCCCCTGAGCCTTTAATACCTCTTCCTCTAGCTCATAACACATGGCAGAGATGATCACCCCTGCCTGTAAAATAGGGACAGAGTCATCCAATCAACCAACCCAAGGAAAACTTTGAGATAAAGCATCAGCTTTGATGTTCTTAATCCGAGGATCGTAAGTGACAATAAAATTAAACCTGGTAAATAGCAAAGACCATCTAGCTCATCTAGGATTAAGGTACAGCAGATTTGTATGATCATTAATGACAGTGACTAGGTGGACTGCCCCCTCCAAAAAGTGACATCGCTCCTCAAAAGCCAACTTGATGACTAAAAGTTCTTTACTACCTACATCATAGTTCCTTGCGGCAGACAATTTTTTAGAGAACAAGAGCATGGATGAAACTTACTAGGGGATGACCCTTGAGACAACACAGCCCCATCCTCCACCTCAGAAGCATCAACCTCAACAATAAATGGCTGGAAAACATTGAGCTGAATGAGTACAGGAGCATTGGAAAAGCATTTATTCAAAGAAGAAAATGCCTGACAGGATGCCAGAGAAAACTAAATACACTTAAGATGGGACACAAATCATATCATCTCTAAAGAAGACCTGCGATTCATTACCCGATGTGACTGTCTAACTCCTGGTCCTCCAGGGGAACATGACACCCTTGTGACTTCAATAGCTGATAATAATGTGATCCTTTAGTTCACGGGCAGAACATAAACTGGACTGGCTATCATCTTGGGATCACGTGACTCAACTGTTTATCATAAAGACAGAAAAATCATACAACTGAGCTTTGATAAAACAAATTATAAAGCAAGTAAGTAAATATTATGTGCCTTATTCATTAAGACTGTGTTTGCTGGGTGCATACTAGAGTCTTACAGGGAGAAACTGATGTGAAAACATCAAAACCACAAAATTTTGCCACAATTTTACCACTTTTCAAACATTTTATGCCAGTATTCTGGCATGAAAGTTTTGATGAATATGTGCTCAAAAGAATTTCCTGGCATGCATCTCTAAAGGGGTTATCCAAGACTATTCAGCTTTTTCACCATGCACCTAAGAACTAAAAGACAGCAGGTTGTTAACTACCTGAATGTTGCGCAGGGCACCAATCTCTACCTGCACAATGCAGTCATAGACTCCTGCTGGCAATTCAGCAGGTTCCACTGACATCAAGTTGACAAAGTACTGGCCTCTCATCCTGTTGAGGGAGTGCCCCCCCAAAAAAAAAAAAAAATAAATAAAATATATATATATATATATATATCAGAAAAAGTCCATAAGAAATGATGAGGGCACTCACCGCATTGAGTAGAAATGGTTCCTTTATTGAAAATAAAACATCCAGGTAACGGTCATGGCCGGGGGAGAGGCAGCTCGTGCGAGCAGGGGTGGACAACGGCCGTTTCGCGCTGTCTTGCGCTTCTACGGGTCGAATTGTGGCAGGTAACTGACGGCGGATATAGTGTGCCGGCCAGACACACCCCGTCAGTCAGGACCTCCCACAACAACGAGATACACACACAAATCTATATATAAAAACAGTTAAAATCAATCACCGAGTACAAAAGAATCACTAAGCAGATTAGCATAAATAAGAAAATGCTGAAAAAACATAGTATTACAGTAATTTTGTGTCCACTACATAGGAATGACATAATGCTGGCGAACTAAGTAAAAGCCGCATCTGCGGACTTTAAACATGGAATTGAACGTCCCGCTTCTACAACGGGCATGCGTACTAGACAACATCGCTGGGTCCTCTTGCGCCGCCTACAGGAATATCGACATATCCACCCTGTCGTTGAAGCCAAGTGGACCCATAGCATTGCTGCGCAGGATCCACCTGGCCTCACGTCTCAGGAGAAGATTGTCCAGGTCGCCACCTTGTACCGGCAGTGTTACCTTCTCAACACCTGCAAAGGTAAGGCAGTCCGTAAGGCCTCCGTGCACTTCTCTTACATGTGCAATAAAGCGTGGTACTCCTTTACCGGACACTACTGTTCTACAGTGCTCTTTAAAGCGAATATACAACGGACGAATAGTCTTACCGATGTAGAAATATTTACACGGGCAGAACATAACGTAAACGACGTGATCAGTTTTGCAGGTTATGAAATCATTGACTACATGTGAGACGGCTCCTATACGGAGGAGACGATCTGTCAGATGCTGGGGACAGACTGAACAATGTCCACACTTAAAATTACCTTTAGGGGTCATACTTTGTAGCCAATTTATATTAGGTTTCGTCACTCGATTCCTGACTAATCTGTCACGTAATCTGGCACTCCTCCTATTAGCTATAATGGGACCTCTCAACGCTACTTCTGTCAATTCTTTGTCCCTTTCTAAGAGGTGCCAATTCTTTTTGATGGCTAGTCTGATCTGTTGGTCCATACTACCATATTTAAAACAGAAATTAAATCTTTTTAAATTTCCCTGTCTTTGACCAGATTTGATTTTGGTCAATGGGGTTAACCTTTCATTTTTGGCTCTATTCAGGGCCGATGATAGCAATCCCTCCGGATACCCTCTATCCTCAAACCTCCTTTTCATTTCAATAGCCTGGCGACAAAAGCCTTCTTCAGTATTGTTAACCCTACTTGTTCTTAAAAACTGGCTGTATGGTACAGCCCGTTTGGTATGTGGCGGGTGATAACTATTAAAGTGCATCAGTGTGTTGGCTGCGATTGGTTTCCTAAACAAGGAGGTGCATACCTTGTTGTCTTTAATCTCCACTAGTACGTCCAGAAATTCAAGTCGAGAACCCCCAAACAACGAAGTGAAAGTCATATTCATGTTGTTATTCAGATTGAGGTATCTCACAAACGCCTGAAAGGCTTGCTCGGTACCATCCCAAATTATTACTATATCGTCGACATATCTGCGGAAGAACTTGATATGCCGCAAAAAGTTATTACTTTCAGAATAGACATATTTCTCCTCAAAACAACCTAGGAACAAGTTCGCAAAAGTACAAGCTGCCGGGGTCCCCATCGCGGTACCTTCCTTTTGTAAGTACCAATCATCCAGAAATGTGAAGACATTATGAGTCAGAACAAAATCATGGGAAACATGTTCCCAAGATTTACTATCGCTGGTTTTAAAAACCAATTTGAAAAATTATGAGATCGTAAGTACTAATCTGAATAAAACACAAGAAGAACTCAAAACAAGGTTTTCTGAAAGCCAGTGGGGTGTCTGCCAAAAGAAATTGGAAAGCAGACTCATACCCATTCAAGCTAATATCAAACAGAGGAAGAGAGATAAGTACATACGTGACAAGGCTGATTTTGATACTGGTAGAATTTTTTCATGGAATGTTTCGAACGGATACAGTGGTAGAAATAGGAATACACCACATTGGAAAAAGAAATCGGGCCCGAACAACAGGAATCGTAACAGAGACTATCTCACCACTGAGTCCGAATCTAGTCTCAGTGACAGTGCAAGCGCTATGACTGGTTCTCTTGAGATTCTCCCAACCATTGAGACAGAAGCCACAGGAGCATCGACCCCTTTAGGGGTAAGACCCGGAGGGGCGGAAGAAAAAGACAATGGAGGAGAGCAAAGAAAGCAGCGGAAACGGAGGCATGTGGCTTGGACAAAGAAGTATTAACCGGCGTAACAGAGGAAACGGTTATTAATCTGACTAGTCATGTTTTGACATCCGACCATCTTAATTTGCTATCTAAAGGTCTGAATTATAGTGTCCCAGAGGAATTTGACCTCACAGAGTTTAAGATCGATTTATTTAGATCTGTTAGAAAAATTCATCTTTTTAAAAATTTTGTTAATAAAGGTGTTATCAGTGATACCATGGAAGGAGATATCCCTTGTAGGATTGGCCCACTGGGGTTTATGGCAGGGACAGGGGCTTTAGCCGACATGAGAGAAGATGCAGAATTGTTGTTAGGATTGGTAGAAGAGCCGAGTAGAGACCAGAATGGCGAAGCTAGCGTGGGAGCACCCTTTAAAGGGGGCGTCCCGTCTAGATTCATGCCCGTCGTGTCTCCTGGTAATTTAATTGATCTGTTTGAAGCACAAGTCTTGAAGGACGTAGAAGCTTTGGTATATCATAAAGCTGCTAGTAACATCACGAAAAAAGAAGAAAAAGCGTTACAAGAGATCAAGTCTTGGGAGGACACTGTAGTCAGAGCAGCTGACAAGGGAGGCAAGATTGTCTTACTCTCTAAAGATTACTATATTAATGAGGCTAGAAGACAACTGTCAGATGCGACGGTGTATGAACTACTCCCTAGTAACCCGTTACAGAAATATAGAGGTCATTTGAGATCCCTACTTAGAAAACATGTCGAGCAAGGAACAATTTCGCAGAAGAAGGCTGAGAAGCTGTTGCCGGGGTTCCCCACGAAACCCCATTGGTACCACATCCCTAAGGTACATAAATCTGCCACTTGTCCCCCTGGTCGTCCTATCGTGTCTGGGATAGGGTCGCTCACTGAGCCCCTATCCCAGTACATTGATTGGTTACTACGCCCCATGCTTCAAAGTATCCCTTCATACCTAAAGGACACTAATTCTTTTCTTAAAAGCATACAAGGTTTCAGCTGGCAGGAGGGCTTTTCTTTGGCGTCGATCGACGTGGAAAGCCTTTATACCAGGATTCCGCAGTCCATGGGGGTAGAGACAATAAAAACGATTTTGGGCACAACGGATAAAAGTGATAAATTTATTAGTTTTATTTGTGAGAGTTTAGATTTTGTTCTGACTCATAATGTCTTCACATTTCTGGATGATTGGTACTTACAAAAGGAAGGTACCGCGATGGGGACCCCGGCAGCTTGTACTTTTGCGAACTTGTTCCTAGGTTGTTTTGAGGAGAAATATGTCTATTCTGAAAGTAATAACTTTTTGCGGCATATCAAGTTCTTCCGCAGATATGTCGACGATATAGTAATAATTTGGGATGGTACCGAGCAAGCCTTTCAGGCGTTTGTGAGATACCTCAATCTGAATAACAACATGAATATGACTTTCACTTCGTTGTTTGGGGGTTCTCGACTTGAATTTCTGGACGTACTAGTGGAGATTAAAGACAACAAGGTATGCACCTCCTTGTTTAGGAAACCAATCGCAGCCAACACACTGATGCACTTTAATAGTTATCACCCGCCACATACCAAACGGGCTGTACCATACAGCCAGTTTTTAAGAACAAGTAGGGTTAACAATACTGAAGAAGGCTTTTGTCGCCAGGCTATTGAAATGAAAAGGAGGTTTGAGGATAGAGGGTATCCGGAGGGATTGCTATCATCGGCCCTGAATAGAGCCAAAAATGAAAGGTTAACCCCATTGACCAAAATCAAATCTGGTCAAAGACAGGGAAATTTAAAAAGATTTAATTTCTGTTTTAAATATGGTAGTATGGACCAACAGATCAGACTAGCCATCAAAAAGAATTGGCACCTCTTAGAAAGGGACAAAGAATTGACAGAAGTAGCGTTGAGAGGTCCCATTATAGCTAATAGGAGGAGTGCCAGATTACGTGACAGATTAGTCAGGAATCGAGTGACGAAACCTAATATAAATTGGCTACAAAGTATGACCCCTAAAGGTAATTTTAAGTGTGGACATTGTTCAGTCTGTCCCCAGCATCTGACAGATCGTCTCCTCCGTATAGGAGCCGTCTCACATGTAGTCAATGATTTCATAACCTGCAAAACTGATCACGTCGTTTACGTTATGTTCTGCCCGTGTAAATATTTCTACATCGGTAAGACTATTCGTCCGTTGTATATTCGCTTTAAAGAGCACTGTAGAACAGTAGTGTCCGGTAAAGGAGTACCACGCTTTATTGCACATGTAAGAGAAGTGCACGGAGGCCTTACGGACTGCCTTACCTTTGCAGGTGTTGAGAAGGTAACACTGCCGGTACAAGGTGGCGACCTGGACAATCTTCTCCTGAGACGTGAGGCCAGGTGGATCCTGCGCAGCAATGCTATGGGTCCACTTGGCTTCAACGACAGGGTGGATATGTCGATATTCCTGTAGGCGGCGCAAGAGGACCCAGCGATGTTGTCTAGTACGCATGCCCGTTGTAGAAGCGGGACGTTCAATTCCATGTTTAAAGTCCGCAGATGCGGCTTTTACTTAGTTCGCCAGCATTATGTCATTCCTATGTAGTGGACACAAAATTACTGTAATACTATGTTTTTTCAGCATTTTCTTATTTATGCTAATCTGCTTAGTGATTCTTTTGTACTCGGTGATTGATTTTAACTGTTTTTATATATAGATTTGTGTGTGTATCTCGTTGTTGTGGGAGGTCCTGACTGACGGGGTGTGTCTGGCCGGCACACTATATCCGCCGTCAGTTACCTGCCACAATTCGACCCGTAGAAGCGCAAGACAGCGCGAAACGGCCGTTGTCCACCCCTGCTCGCACGAGCTGCCTCTCCCCCGGCCATGACCGTTACCTGGATGTTTTATTTTCAATAAAGGAACCATTTCTACTCAATGCGGTGAGTGCCCTCATCATTTCTTATGGACTTTTTCTGAAACTAAAGACTGTTTTCGTTGAAGGAGCACCCCGCAGTTATATGGTGTTTTGCAGCATAGAAACCATCGTTGTTCCCGCAGTAGTTAAAGTGTGAGGTTGACCCAACCAGGATAGTGCCGCTTTTTTGTACCTTTGCTTGGACTATAGTCATTATACTCACTTGAGCTGAGCACACCCTGCAGAGTCGGATTTTTCCGCACCTTTATTGCGAGTTTATTTGATTATGGAGCAGATGGAACTCACAGCTGCTATTCCCAGAGTAGGATTACAGGCTGGCCGGGTGGATGTGGACAATTATTTCAAAGAGTGCGAGCAGGTGGATGAGATACGCTCTTTGAGTACAAAGGCGTTAGAGTACAAAATGACTAACTTAGCAGAAAGAGAAATAAAACTGTTCTGGACCAATAAATCTCTCAAGTCCTATTGTGATAGTGGAAGAGTTCCGCGGGGACTTAGGGTCTGGAAACAGATTTCTCAACACAACGAAGATGCGGCGTTCCGCACTGAATGGGAAAGTATTATGTTGAAGTGTTCCCAAGATTTACTATCGCTGGTTTTAAAAACCAATTTGAAAAATTATGAGATCGTAAGTACTAATCTGAATAAAACACAAGAAGAACTCAAAACAAGGTTTTCTGAAAGCCAGTGGGGTGTCTGCCAAAAGAAATTGGAAAGCAGACTCATACCCATTCAAGCTAATATCAAACAGAGGAAGAGAGATAAGTACATACGTGACAAGGCTGATTTTGATACTGGTAGAATTTTTTCATGGAATGTTTCGAACGGATACAGTGGTAGAAATAGGAATACACCACATTGGAAAAAGAAATCGGGCCCGAACAACAGGAATCGTAACAGAGACTATCTCACCACTGAGTCCGAATCTAGTCTCAGTGACAGTGCAAGCGCTATGACTGGTTCTCTTGAGATTCTCCCAACCATTGAGACAGAAGCCACAGGAGCATCGACCCCTTTAGGGGTAAGACCCGGAGGGGCGGAAGAAAAAGACAATGGAGGAGAGCAAAGAAAGCAGCGGAAACGGAGGCATGTGGCTTGGACAAAGAAGTATTAACCGGCGTAACAGAGGAAACGGTTATTAATCTGACTAGTCATGTTTTGACATCCGACCATCTTAATTTGCTATCTAAAGGTCTGAATTATAGTGTCCCAGAGGAATTTGACCTCACAGAGTTTAAGATCGATTTATTTAGATCTGTTAGAAAAATTCATCTTTTTAAAAATTTTGTTAATAAAGGTGTTATCAGTGATACCATGGAAGGAGATATCCCTTGTAGGATTGGCCCACTGGGGTTTATGGCAGGGACAGGGGCTTTAGCCGACATGAGAGAAGATGCAGAATTGTTGTTAGGATTGGTAGAAGAGCCGAGTAGAGACCAGAATGGCGAAGCTAGCGTGGGAGCACCCTTTAAAGGGGGCGTCCCGTCTAGATTCATGCCCGTCGTGTCTCCTGGTAATTTAATTGATCTGTTTGAAGCACAAGTCTTGAAGGACGTAGAAGCTTTGGTATATCATAAAGCTGCTAGTAACATCACGAAAAAAGAAGAAAAAGCGTTACAAGAGATCAAGTCTTGGGAGGACACTGTAGTCAGAGCAGCTGACAAGGGAGGCAAGATTGTCTTACTCTCTAAAGATTACTATATTAATGAGGCTAGAAGACAACTGTCAGATGCGACGGTGTATGAACTACTCCCTAGTAACCCGTTACAGAAATATAGAGGTCATTTGAGATCCCTACTTAGAAAACATGTCGAGCAAGGAACAATTTCGCAGAAGAAGGCTGAGAAGCTGTTGCCGGGGTTCCCCACGAAACCCCATTGGTACCACATCCCTAAGGTACATAAATCTGCCACTTGTCCCCCTGGTCGTCCTATCGTGTCTGGGATAGGGTCGCTCACTGAGCCCCTATCCCAGTACATTGATTGGTTACTACGCCCCATGCTTCAAAGTATCCCTTCATACCTAAAGGACACTAATTCTTTTCTTAAAAGCATACAAGGTTTCAGCTGGCAGGAGGGCTTTTCTTTGGCGTCGATCGACGTGGAAAGCCTTTATACCAGGATTCCGCAGTCCATGGGGGTAGAGACAATAAAAACGATTTTGGGCACAACGGATAAAAGTGATAAATTTATTAGTTTTATTTGTGAGAGTTTAGATTTTGTTCTGACTCATAATGTCTTCACATTTCTGGATGATTGGTACTTACAAAAGGAAGGTACCGCGATGGGGACCCCGGCAGCTTGTACTTTTGCGAACTTGTTCCTAGGTTGTTTTGAGGAGAAATATGTCTATTCTGAAAGTAATAACTTTTTGCGGCATATCAAGTTCTTCCGCAGATATGTCGACGATATAGTAATAATTTGGGATGGTACCGAGCAAGCCTTTCAGGCGTTTGTGAGATACCTCAATCTGAATAACAACATGAATATGACTTTCACTTCGTTGTTTGGGGGTTCTCGACTTGAATTTCTGGACGTACTAGTGGAGATTAAAGACAACAAGGTATGCACCTCCTTGTTTAGGAAACCAATCGCAGCCAACACACTGATGCACTTTAATAGTTATCACCCGCCACATACCAAACGGGCTGTACCATACAGCCAGTTTTTAAGAACAAGTAGGGTTAACAATACTGAAGAAGGCTTTTGTCGCCAGGCTATTGAAATGAAAAGGAGGTTTGAGGATAGAGGGTATCCGGAGGGATTGCTATCATCGGCCCTGAATAGAGCCAAAAATGAAAGGTTAACCCCATTGACCAAAATCAAATCTGGTCAAAGACAGGGAAATTTAAAAAGATTTAATTTCTGTTTTAAATATGGTAGTATGGACCAACAGATCAGACTAGCCATCAAAAAGAATTGGCACCTCTTAGAAAGGGACAAAGAATTGACAGAAGTAGCGTTGAGAGGTCCCATTATAGCTAATAGGAGGAGTGCCAGATTACGTGACAGATTAGTCAGGAATCGAGTGACGAAACCTAATATAAATTGGCTACAAAGTATGACCCCTAAAGGTAATTTTAAGTGTGGACATTGTTCAGTCTGTCCCCAGCATCTGACAGATCGTCTCCTCCGTATAGGAGCCGTCTCACATGTAGTCAATGATTTCATAACCTGCAAAACTGATCACGTCGTTTACGTTATGTTCTGCCCGTGTAAATATTTCTACATCGGTAAGACTATTCGTCCGTTGTATATTCGCTTTAAAGAGCACTGTAGAACAGTAGTGTCCGGTAAAGGAGTACCACGCTTTATTGCACATGTAAGAGAAGTGCACGGAGGCCTTACGGACTGCCTTACCTTTGCAGGTGTTGAGAAGGTAACACTGCCGGTACAAGGTGGCGACCTGGACAATCTTCTCCTGAGACGTGAGGCCAGGTGGATCCTGCGCAGCAATGCTATGGGTCCACTTGGCTTCAACGACAGGGTGGATATGTCGATATTCCTGTAGGCGGCGCAAGAGGACCCAGCGATGTTGTCTAGTACGCATGCCCGTTGTAGAAGCGGGACGTTCAATTCCATGTTTAAAGTCCGCAGATGCGGCTTTTACTTAGTTCGCCAGCATTATGTCATTCCTATGTAGTGGACACAAAATTACTGTAATACTATGTTTTTTCAGCATTTTCTTATTTATGCTAATCTGCTTAGTGATTCTTTTGTACTCGGTGATTGATTTTAACTGTTTTTATATATAGATTTGTGTGTGTATCTCGTTGTTGTGGGAGGTCCTGACTGACGGGGTGTGTCTGGCCGGCACACTATATCCGCCGTCAGTTACCTGCCACAATTCGACCCGTAGAAGCGCAAGACAGCGCGAAACGGCCGTTGTCCACCCCTGCTCGCACGAGCTGCCTCTCCCCCGGCCATGACCGTTACCTGGATGTTTTATTTTCAATAAAGGAACCATTTCTACTCAATGCGGTGAGTGCCCTCATCATTTCTTATGGACTTTTTCTGAAACTAAAGACTGTTTTCGTTGAAGGAGCACCCCGCAGTTATATGGTGTTTTGCAGCATAGAAACCATCGTTGTTCCCGCAGTAGTTAAAGTGTGAGGTTGACCCAACCAGGATAGTGCCGCTTTTTTGTACCTTTGCTTGGACTATATATATATATATATATATATATATATATATATATATATAAAAACACTGTTAAAAAAAATTTAAGGGAACACTAAAATCCAACATCCCACATCCTAGATATCACTGGATGAAATATGTTGAGAACAATAAAACCTAAAAATGCTAAAAATTATCAGTGTAAATCACAACTAATATCCCATGGAGTTCTGGAGTTGGAATTATGCTCAAAATCAAAGTGAAAATGAAGTTACAGGCTGATCAACCTTCAGTGGAAATGCCTCAAGACAAGGAAATGATGCTCAGTAGTGTTTGTGTGGACTCCACGTGCCTGGATGACCTCCCTACAACACCTGGGCATGCTTCTGATGAGGTGGCGGATGGTCTCCTAAGTGATCTCCTCCCAGACCTGGACTAAAGCATCCGCCAACTCCTGGACAGTCTGTGGTGCAACGTGACGTTGGTGCATGGTGCGAGACATGATGTCCCAGATGTGTTTAAACTAATTCAGGTATGGGGAAAGGGCGGGCCAGTCCATAGCTTCAATGCCTTCATCTTGCAGGAACTGCTGACACACTCCAGCCATATGAGGTCTGGCATTGTCCTGCATTAGGAGGAACCCAGGACCAACCGCACAAGCATATGGTCTCACAAGGGGTCTGAGGATCTCATCTCGGTACCTAATGGCTGACAGGCTACCTCTGGCGAGCACATGGAGGGCTGTGCAGCCCTGCAAAGAAATGCCACCCCACTCCATTACTGATCCACTGTCAAACTGGTCATGCTGAAGGAAGTTGCAGGCAGCAGATCGCTCTCCATGGCGTCTCCAGACTCTTTCACATCTGTCACATGTGCTCAGTATGAACCTGCTTTCATCTGTGAAGAGCACAGGGCCTCAGTGGCGAATTTGCAATCCTGGTGTTCTGTGGCAAATGCCAAGCGTCCTGCTGTGAGCACAACCCCCATCTGTGGACGTTGGGCACTCAGACCATCCTCATGGAGTTGGTTTCTAACTGTTTGTGCAGACACATGCATATTTCTGGTCTGCTGGAGGTCATTATGCAGGGCTCTGGCAGTGCTTCTCCTATTCCTCCTTGCACAAAGGCTGAGGTAGCGATCCTGCTACTGGGTTGTTGCCCTTTTATGGCCCCCTCCACGTCTCCTAGTGTACTGACCTGTCTCCTGGTAGCACCTCCATCCTCTGGACACTACGCTTACAGACACAGCAAACCTTCTTCCCATACCTCACATTGATGCACCATCCTGGATGAGCTGCACTACCTGAGCCACTTGTGTGGGTTGTAGAGTCTGTCTCATGCTACCACGAGTGTGAAAGCACAACCAACATTCAAAAGTGACCAAAACATCAGCCAGAAAGCATTGGTACTGAGATGTGGTCTGTGATCCCCACCTGCAGAATCACTCCTTTATTGAGTGTGTCTTGATAATTGCCAATAATTTCCATCTGTCGTCTATTCCATTTGCACAGCAACATATGAAATTGATTGTCAAACAGTGTTGCTTCCTAACTGGACAGTTTGATTTCACAGAAGTTTGATTTACTTGGAGTTATATTCTGTTGTTTAAGTGTTCCCTTTATTTTTTGAGCAGTGTAAATATATATATAGTACAGACCAAAAGTTTTGACACACCTTCTCAATTAAAGATTTTTCTGTATTTTCATGTCTATGAAAATTGTACATTCACACTGAAGGCATCAAAACTATGAATTAACGCATGTGGAATTATGTACTTAACAAAAAAGTGTGAAACAACTGACATTATGTCTTATACTCTAGGTTCTTCAAAGTAGCCACCGTTTACTTTGATAACTGCTTTGCACACTCTTGGCATTCTCTTGATGAGCTTCAAGAGGTAGTCACAGGGAATGGTCTTTCAACAATCTTGAAGGAGTTCCCAGAGATGCTTAGCACTTGTTGGCCCTTTTGCCTTCACTCTGCAGTCCAGCTCACCCCAAACCATCTCGATTGGATTCAGGTCTGGTGACTGTGGAGGTCAGGTCATCTGTCATAGCACCCCATCACTCTCCTTCTTGGTCAAATAGCCCTTACACAGCCTGGAGGTGTGTTTTGTTTGGGGTCATTGTCCTGTTGAAAAATAAACGATGGTCCAACTAAATGCAAAGCTGATGGAATAACATGCCGCTGCAAGATGCTGTGGTAGCCATGCTGGTTCAGTATGCCTTCAATTTTGAATAAATCCCCAACAGTGTCACCAGCAAAGCACCCCCACACCATCACACCCCCTCCTCCATGCTTCACGGTGGGAACCTGGTATTTAGAGTCCATCCGTTCACCTTTTCTGCGTCACACAAAGACACGGTGGTTGGAACCAAAGATCTCAAATTTGGACTCATCAGACCAAAGCACATATTTCCACTGGTCCAATGTCCATTCCTTGTGTTCTTTAGCCCAAACAAGTCTCTTCTGCTTGTTACATGTCCTTAGCAGTGGTTTCCTAGCAGCTATTTTACCATGAAGGCCTGCTGCACAAAGTCTCCTCTTAACAGTTGTTGTAGAGATGTGTCTGCTGCTAGAACTCTGTGTAGCATTGACCTGGTCTGTAATCAGAGCTGCTATTAACCTGCAATTTCTGAGGCTGGTGACTCGGATAAACTTATCCTCAGAAGCAGAGGTGACTCTTGGTCTTCCTTTTCTGGGGCATCCCTCATGTGAGCCAGTTTATTTGTAGCGCTTGATGGTTTTTGCCACTGCACTTGGGGACACTTTCAAAGTTTTCCCAATTTTTCGTACTGACTGACCGACCTTCATTTCTTAAAGTAATGATGGCCACTCGTTTTTTCTTTACTTAGCTGCTTTTTTCTTGCTATAATACAAATTCTAACAGTCTATTCAGTAGGACTATCAGCCATGTATCCACCAGACTTCTGCACAACACAACTGATGGTCCCAACCCCATTTATAAGGCAAGAAATCTTTCTTATTAAACCTGACAGGGCACACCTGTTGTGAAGTGAAAACCGTTTCCAGTGACTACCTCGTGATGCTCATCAAGAGAATGCCAAGAGTGTGCAAAGCAGTCATCAAAGCAAAAGGTGGCTACTTTGAAGAACCTAGAATATAAGACATATTTTCAGTTGTTTCACACTTTTTTGTTAAGTATATAATTCCACATGTGTTAATTCATAGTTTTAATTAGGGTTGAGCGACTTTTATTTTTATAGGATCGGGTCGGGTTTCACGAAACCCGACTTTCTCAAAAGTCGGGTCGAGTGAAATCGGCCGATCCTATAAAAAAGTCAGGGTCGGGGTCGGCCGAAACACGAAACCCAATGCAGTGCAATGGGATACTATGGTTCCCAGGGTCTGAAGGTGAGGAAACTCTCCTTCAGGCCCTGGGATCCATATTAATGTGTAAAATAAAGAATCAAAATAAAAAAATATTGATATACTCACCCTCGGACGTGCCCTGGTACTAACTGGCAGCCTTCCTTCCTAAGAATGAGCGCGTGAAAGACCTGCGGTGACGTCGCGGCTTGTGATTGGTCGCGAACGGTCACATGGACAAGCCGCGACGTCATCTAAGGCCCTTTCACTCGCTCATTCTTAGGAAGGAAGGCTGCCGGAAAGAAGCAGGGCGCGTCCGAGGGTGAGTATATTCCTATTAGGTATATACTCACCCTCGGACGCACCCTGCTTCTTTCCGGCAGCCTTCCTTCCTAAGAATGAGCACGTGAAGGACCTTAGATGACGTCGCGGCTTGTCCATGTGAACGCTCGCGACCAATCACAAGCCGCGACGTCACCGCAGGTCATTCACGCGCTCATTCTTAGGAAGGAAGGCTGCCAGTTAGTACCACGGCGCGTCCGAGGGTGAGTATATCAATATTTTTTATTTTGATTCTTTATTTTACACTTAAATATGGATTCCGATACTGATTCCCGATATCGCAAACATATCGGAACTCGGTATCGGAATTCCGATACCAGATTCAGAAGATCGCTGACCTCATGGCCGACCCCACACAGGGGTCGGGTCGGGTTTCATGAAACCCGACTTTGCCAAAAGTCGGCGACTTCTGAAAATGGCCGACCCGTTTCGCTCAACCCTAGTTTTAATGCCTTCAGAGTGAGTTTACAATTTTCATAGTCATGAAAATACATAAAAATCTTTAAATGAGAAGGAGTGTCCAAACTTTTGGTCTGTACTGTATATATACACCACCGTTCAAACTTAGAAATTTCCTAATTTTTAAAGAAAAGCACAGTTTTTTCCAATGAAGCTATTAAATGATTCAGAAATACACTCAATACATTGTTAATGTGGTAAATGACTATTTTAGCTGCAAACGTCTGGTTTGCAATGCAATATTACATAGTTATTAAGGTTGAAGGAAGACTTTAAGTCCATCTAGTTCAACCCATAGCCTAACCTAACATGCGCTAACATGTTGATCCAGAGGAAGACAAAAAAAACCCATGTGGCAAAGAGTAAGCTCCACATTGGGGAAAAAAATTCCTTCCCAACTCCACATACGGCAGTTAGACTAGTTCCCTGGATCAACGCCCTATCAAGGAATCTAGTGTATATACCCTGGAACATTATACTTTTCAAGAAAGGCATCCAGTCCCATCTTAAATTTAAGTAATGAATCACTCATTACAACATCATACGGCAGAGAGTTCCATAGTCTCACTGCTCTTACAGTAAAGAATCTGCATCTTTTATTATGCTTAAACCTTCTTTCCTCCAGACGTAGAGGATGCCCCCTTGTCCCTGTCTCAGGTATATGATTAAAAAGATCATCAGAAAGATCTTTGTACTGTCCCCTCATATATTTATACATTAAAATAAGATCACCCCTTAGGGTACCGTCACACAGTGCCATTTTCATCGCTACGACGGCACGATCCGTGACGTCGCAGCGTCGTATGATTATCGCTCCAGCGTCGTAGACTGTGGTCACACTTTGCAATCACGGCGCTGGAGCGATGCCGAAGTCCCCGGGTAACCAGGGTAAACATTGGGTTACTAAGCGCAGGGCCGCGCTTAGTAACCCGATGTTTACCCTGGTTACCAGCGTAAATGTAAAAAAACAAACAGTACATACTCACATTCCGGTGTCTGTCCCCCGGCGTTCTGCTTCTTTGCACTGTGTAAGCACCATAGCCGGAAAGCAGAGCGGTGACGTCACCGCTGTGCTCGCTTTCCGGCCGGCAGGCGCTCACAGTGCAGAGAAGCTGAGACGCCGGAGGACAGACACCGGAATGTGAGTATGTACTGTTTGTTTTTTTTACGTTTACGCTGGTAACCAGGGTAAACATCGGGTTACTAAGCGCGGCCCTGCGCTTAGTTACCCGATGTTTACCCTGGTTACAAGCGAACACATCGCTGGATCGGTGTCACACACAACGATCCAGCGATGTCAGCGGGTGATCAAGCGACGAAAGAAAGTTCCAAACGATCTGCTACGACGTACAATTCTCAGCAGGGTCCCTGATCGCTGCTGCGTGTCAGAAACAACAATATCGTAACGATATCGCTAGAACGTCACGAATCGTACCGTCGTAGCGATGAAAATGGCACTGTGTGACGGTACCCTTAGTCTTCGTTTTTCCAAACTAAACAGCCCCAAGTGTAATAACCTATCTTGGTATTGCAGACCCCCCAGTCCTCTAATAACCTTGGTCACTCTTCTCTGCACCCGCTCTAGTTCAGCTATGTCTTTCTTATACACCGGAGACCAGAACTGTGCACAGTATTCGAAGTGTGGTCGAACTAGTGACTTGTATAGAGGTAAAATTATATTCTCCTCATGAGCATCTATGCCTCTTTTAATACATCCCATTATTTTATTTGCCTTTGTAGCAGCTGCCTGACACTGGCCACTGAATATGAGTTTGTCATCCACCCATACACCCAGGTCTTTTTCATTGACAGTTTTGCCCAGAGTTTTAAAATTAAGCACATAGTTATACAGCTTATTACTTCTACCCAAGTGCATGACCTTACATTTATCCCCATTAAAGCTCATTTGCCGATTATCAGCCCAAGCTTCTAGTTTACATAAATCATCCTGTAATATAAAATTGTCCTCCCCTGTATTGATTACCCTGCAGAATTTAGTGTCATCTGCAAATATTGAAATTCTACTCTGAATGCCCCCTACAAGGTCATTAATAAATATGTTAAAAAGAAGAGGGCCCAATACTGACCCCTGTGGTACCCCACTGCTAACCGCGACCCAGTCTGAGTGTGCTCCATTAATAACCACCCTTTGTTTCCTATCTCTGTGCCAGCTCTCAACCCACTTGCACATATTTTCCCCTATCCCATTATTCTCATTTTATGTATCAACCTTTTGTGTGGCACCGTATCAAAAGCTTTTGAAAAGTCCATATACACTACATCTACTGGGTTCCCTTGGTCCAGTCCGGAACTTACTTCTTCATAGAAGCTGATCAAATTAGTCTGACATGAACGGTCCCTAGTAAACCTGTGCGGATACTGGGTCTTGAGGTTATTCCTCTTCAGATACTCCAGCATAGCATCCCTTAGAATGCCCTCCAGGATTTTACCCACAGTAGAGGTTAAGCTTACTGGCCTATAATTTCCGAGTTCAGTTTTTGTCCCCTTTTTGAATATTGGCACCACATTTGCTATACGCCAGTCCTGTGGTAAAGACCCTGTTATTATGGACTCTTTAAAGATTAAAAATAATGGTCTATCAATGACTGTACTTAATTCCTGCAGTACTCGGGGGTGTATCCCATCCGGGCCCGGAGATTTGTAAATTTTAGTGATTTTTAGATGCCGCCGTACTTCCTGCTGGGTTAAGCAGGTGACACTTAATGGGGAATTTTTGTTATCACTGATTATATTGTCTGCCATGGGATTTTCTTGTGTAAATACTGATGAAAAAAGTCATTTAGCATATTGGCTTTTTCCTCATCCTCATCCACCATTTCCCCCAGACTATTTTTAAGGGGGCCAACACTTTCATTTTTTAGTTTCTTACTATTTATGTAGTTAAAGAATATTTTGGGATTATTTTTACTTTCTCTGGCAATGAGTCTCTCTGTCTCAATTTTTGCTGCCTTGATTTGCTTTTTACAGAATTTATTTAATTTTCTGTATTTATTTAATGCCTCATCACTACCTACTTCCTTTAATTATCTAAATGCTTTCTTTTTGTCACTTATTGCGCCCCTTACAGCTCTATTTAGCCATATTGGTTTCCTCCTATTTCTAGTATGTTTATTCCCATACGGTATATACTGTGCACAGGTCCTATCCAGGATGCTAATAAATGTCTCCCATTTTCTTTGTGTATTTTTATGTCTCAGGATATCGTCCCAGTTAATTGCACCAAGATCATCTCTCCTCAGTTGGAAATTTGCCCTCCTGAAGTTTAGTGTCCTTGTCACCCCTCTACTACACATCTTATTAAAGGATACACGAAAACTTATTATTTTGTGATCACTATTCCCCAAGTGACCCCCAACCCTTATATTTGATATGCGGTCTGGCCTGTTTGTTAATATTAGGTCTAGCAGTGCCCCCCTTCTTGTTGGGTCCTGAACCAGTTGTGAAAGGTAATTGTCTCTCATAGTTGTCAAAAACCGATTACCTTTGCTGGTACTGCAGGTTTCTGTTCTCCAATCTATTTCAGGGTAGTTGAAGTCCCCCATAATAATGACTTCTCCTTGAGTCGCAGCTTCATCTATTTGCTTTACGAGGATATTCTCCATTGCTCCCATTATTTTTGGAGATTTATTACAAACCCCTATTGATAATTTATTATTTTTTCCCCCTCCACTTATCTCCACCCACAGGGACTCTACATTTTCATTAGATTCACCTATATTATCACGTCGGATGGGTTTTAAGGACGATTTTACATACAGACACACACCTCCCCCTCGCTTATCTGTACGGTCATTTCTGAAAAGGCTATAGCCCTGCAAGTTAACAGCCCAGTCATGGCTCTCATCCAGCCATGTTTCAGATATCCCCACCATGTCATAATTTTGCTCCAACAACATTAATTCTAATTTGTCCGTTTTGTTGGCGAGGCTTCTGGCATTAGTATACATGCACTTGATGTTCCTCTCTGTTCCTCTCTGTACCTCTATTCTTTCTTAAATTATTAACTGTTCTAACCCCACCCCCCATGCCACCGACACCCCCAACTTCCTTATTTGTGCCCAGGTCTCTATCTGCCCTATCTTCCCCTCCTATAATTTGAATACCCTCCCCCAATCCCTAGTTTAAACACCCCTCCAACCTTCTAGCCATTTTCTCCCCCAGCACAGCTGCACCTTCCCCATTGAGGTGCAGCCCGTCCCTAGCGTAGAGCCTGTAGCCCACTGAGAAGTCGGCCCAGTTCTGCAGGAACCCAAACCCCTCCTTCCTACACCAATTCTTGAGCCACCTATTAACCTCCCTAATCTCCCGTTGCCTCTCTGGCATGGCACGTGGTACAGGCAGTATTTCAGAAAATACCACGTTGGAGGTCCTTGCTTTCAGCTTGCAGCCTAATTCCCTGAAATCATCTTTAAGGACCTTCCACCTACCTCTAACTTTGTAATTTGTGCCAATGTGCACCATGACCGCTGGGTCCTCACCAGCCCCTCCCAGTAATCTGTCCACCCGATCAGCGATGTGTCGGACTCGAGCGCCAGGTAGGCAGCACACCGTCCGATGATCCCTGTCTTTGTGACAGATTGCCCTATCTGTTCCCCTAATAATTGAGTCCCCCACTACCAGCACCTGTCTGGCCTGCCCTGCTCTCCTATTTCCCTCCTTACTGGAGCAGTCACTCCTCCGGCTTTCAGAGGACATGCCTGGCTGCAGCAGTGCTACCCCTGTACTGGCACCCCCCTCATCTGCCAACCTAGCAAACTTATTGGGGTGTGCCAGATCAGGACTAGCCTCCCTGGCACTCTTCCCTCTACCCCGCTTTCTGAATGTCACCCAGCTAGCTACTTCACTATCCTGCAGCTCAATCCTACCATCCCCCCCTCATCTATCCCATTGAGCGTCTGCTCAGTGAGCAGAAGACTCCTCTCCATATTGTCTATGGATCTTAGTGTTGCCAGCTGCACATTTAGATCCAGAATCTGGGCTTCCAAATGCTCAACGTGTTCACATCTCGCACAGCAGTATGCACCCTCGACCGGCTGATCAAGGACTGCATACATGTGGCAAGATGTGCACTGGATGGCATTAACAATAGTGGAGCACATTTCCTAATGGGGATTGCACCAGACAGATACGATAAATAAAATAAATACAAAGTATTAATAAAATACAGACTGCAATTCAGGAATTCCTCCCTTGGAAACTCCCTGATTCCAAAGTCACTGAATCACAAGTCACACTTACCGCCGTTCACACTTACGCTCAGGTCACACTCAGCTCGCTCACACTCGCTAAGCTGAAGATTTCAAGATTTTTTTTTTTCCCCTCAGCAACAATCCACCTTGCTGTTCAATGCTCTACCAAAAAGGACTTGAGTCCCAAACAGCTGCCCCTTATAATCCCTTAATGATGAGCCCCCACCCTAAGTTAACCCCTTGTGAATATAGCTACTCCCAATTCAGCAACTCACACCAATTCACACAGGTATTTGTTAAAGGCTTTCCAAATACCTCTTCACTGAATCACAAGTCACACTTACCGCCATTCACATTTACGCTCAGGTCACACTCAGCTCACTTACACTCGCTAAGCTGAAGATTTCAAGATTTTTTTTTCCCCTCAGCAACAATCCACCTTGCTGTTCAATGCTCTATCTTCATAGGTGTATAGAGGCCCATTTCCAACAACCATCATTCCACTGTTCTTACGGTACTTTGTGTTTGCTAACTGTGTAAGAAGGCTAATGGATGGTTAGAATACCCTTGAAAACCCTTGTGCAAGTATTTTAGCACAGCTGAAAACAGTTTGGCTGATTAGAGATCCTATAAACCTGACCTTACTTTGAGCTAGTTGAGAATCTGGAATATTACATTTGTTGTTTCTATTAAACTCTCAAAATGGCCAGAAAAAAATAACTTTCATGTGAAACTCGACAGTCTATACTTGTTCTTAGAAATGAAGGCTATTGCCAAGAAACTGAAGATTTCCTACAATGGTGTGTTCTACTCCCTTCAGAGGAGAGCACAAACAGGCTCTAACCAGAGTAGAAAGAGAAGTGGGAGGCCCCGCTGCACAACTGAGCAACAAGACAAGTATATTTGAGTCTGCAGTTTGAGAAATCGACGCCTCACAGGTTGTCAACTGGCAGCTTCATGAAATAGTACACATAAAACGCCAGTGTCAACGTCCACAGTGAAGAGGCTACTCTGGGATGCTGGCCTTTAGGGCAGAGTGGCAAAGAAAAGCCTTATCTGAGACTGGCTATTAAAAGGAAAATATTAATATGGGCAAAAGAACACAGACATTGGACAGAGGAAGATTGGAAAAAAGTGTTATGGACAGACGAATCCAAGTTTGAGGTATCTGGATCACACAGAAGAATCTTTGTCAGATGCAGAACAACTGAAAAGATGCTGAAAGAGTGCCTGACTCCATCTGTCAAGCATGGTGGAGGTCATGTGATGGTCTGGGATTGCTTTGGTGCTGGTAAAGTGGGAGATTAGTACAAGGTAAAAGGGATTTTGAATAAAGAAGGCTATCACTCCATTTTGCAACCTCATGCCATACCCTGTGGACAGCGCTTGATTGGAGCCAATTTCATCCTTCAACAGGACAATGCCCCAAAGCACACCTCCAAATTATGCAAGAACTATTTAGAGAAGAAGCAGGCAGCTGGTATTCTATATGTAATGGAGTGGCCAGCGCAGTCACCAGATCTCAACCCCATTGAGCTGTTGTGGGAGCAGCGTATGGTACGCAAAAAGTGCCCATCAAGCCAAACCAACTTGTGGGAGGGTCTTCTGGATGCATGGGGTGAAATTTCTCCAGATTACTTCAACAAATTAACTGTTACAGTGCCAACGGTCTGCAATGTTGTAATTGCTGGAAAGGGAGCATTCTTTGACGAAAGCAAAGTTTGAAGGAAAACATTTTTTCAAATAAAAATCTTTTTTTCGAACCTTGCCAATGTCTGGAGTAGATTTTCAATTCATTTGGCAACCTATTTGATCAATAAAAGTATGAGTTTTCACGGAAAACACATTTTTCGGGTCACCCTAAACTTTTGAACGGTATTTATGTGTGTATCTATCTATCTATCTATCTATATATATACTAGCTGTTTCCAGCCAGCTAACGCTCGGCATGCTCATTGCTATCTAATTAATGCTGCTAGTGATTAAACTAAAGTAAATAATGACAACATTCAATAGCGCTTATGCAGGTGGTAAATTAACTTAAAATGAAGTTAATAATAATAATTATGAAAAATCAGAATAATACATTTTATTCACAGTGTAAAATCAAAAGCAAACTGGATTTGTGTGGTAATGTGTGGGGACAGAGCCTCGTGTGTTAATGTGGAGGGACGGAGCCTCGTATGGTAATGTGTGGGGATGCAGCCTCATGTGGTAGTGTGTGGGGACGCAGCCTCATGTGGTAATGTGTGAGGACGGATCCTCTTGTGGTAATGTGTGGGAACGGAGCCTCGTGTGGTAATGTGGAGGGACGGAGCCTCGTATGGTAATGTGTGGGGATGCAGCCTCATGTGGTAGTGTGTGGGGATGCAGCCTCATGTGGTACTGTGTGAGGACGGAGCCTCATGTGGTAATGTATGGGGATGGAGCCATGTGGGGTAATGTGGAGGGATGGAGCCTCATATGGTAATGTGTGGGGATGCAGCCTCATGTGGCAATGTGTGAGGACAGAGCATTGTGTGGTAATGTATGGGGACGGAGCCTCGTGTGGTAATGCGGAGGGACGGAGCCTCGCATGGTAATGTGTGGGGACAGAGCCTCATGTGGTAATGTGTGGGGATGCAGCCTCATGTGGTAATGTGTGAGGATGGAGCCTTGTGTGGTAATGGATCCTCGTATGGTAATGTGGGGGACAGAGCCTCATGTGGTAATGTGTGGGGATGGAGCCTTGTGTGGTAATGTGTGAGGATGGAGCATCATATGGTAATGTGTGGGGACAGAGTCTCATGTGGTAATGTGTGGAGACGGAGCCTCGTGTGGTAATGTGGGGGGCGGGATTATGTGTGGTAATGTGGGGGTGGGATTATGTGTGGTAATGTGGTGGGGGGCGGGATTATGTGTGGCAAAGTTGTGGGGGGTGGGATTATGTGTGGTATTGTGGTGGGGGGCGGGATTATGTGTGGTAATGTGGTGGGGGCCGGGATTATGCGTGGTAATGTGGGGGGGGATTATGTGTGGTAATGTGGTGGGGGGGCAGGATTATGTGTGATGATGGGGTGGGGTGCGGAGCTACTGTGCAGGGGGCAGGATTATGTGTGGTAATGTGGTGGGGGGGCGGGATTATGTGTGGTAATGTGGTGGGGGGCCTGATTGTCTGTGGTAATATGGTGGAGTGGCGGGATTAGGTGTGGTAATCTGGTGGGGGCGGGATTATGTGTGGTAATGAGGTGGTGGGCGGGATTGTGTGTGGTAATGTGGTGGGGGGGCGGGATTGTGTGTGGTAATGTGGTGGGGGCAGGATTATGTGTGGTAATGTGGTGGGGGGCGGGATTATGTGTTGTAATGTGGTGGGGGCGGGATTGTGTGTGGTAATGTTGTGGGGGGGCGGGATTGTGTGTGGTAATGTGGTGGGGGTGGGATTATGTGTGGTGATGGGGTGGGGGCAGAGCTACTGTGCAGGGGCGGGATTATCTGTGGTAATGTGGTGGGGGCGGGATTATGTGTGGTAATGTGGTGGGGGGCGGGATTGTGTGTGGTAATTTGTTGGGGGCGGGATTGTGTGTGGTAATTTGTTGGGGGCGGGATTGTGTGTGGTAATGTGGTGGGAGCGGGATTGTGTGTGGTAATGTGGTGGGGGGGCGGGATTGTGTGTAAGGGTATGTGCACATGATGCAGATTTAGTGCAGAATTATTGCAGTTCTGCAGCAGATTTTTCTGCTGCAGAAACGCTGCAGAACTGCACTGTGAATTACAGTACAATGTAAATCAATGTGAAAAAAAAAGCTGTGCACATGGTGCAGAAAAATCTACGCAGAAATGTTGCAGATTTCAAAGAAGTGCATGTCACTTCTTTTGTGTGTTTCTGCAGCGTTTCTGCACCCCTCCATTAATAGAAATCTGCAGTGGTAAAATCTGCACAAACAACGCATAAAAAACGTACAAAAAAATGCACTACAAAACGCACTAAAAATGCACTAAAAATGCATAAAAAAACGCACCTGCGGATTCTGCGAGGAGATGCAGATTTAGTGCAGAAAATACTGCACCACATTTCCTACGTTTGCGCATAGCCTAATAATGTGGTGAGGGGCGGGATTATGTGTGGTAATGTGTTGGGGGCGGGATTGTGTGTGGTAATGTGGTGGGGGCAGGATTATGTGTGGTGATGTGGGGGGTGGAGCAACTGTGCAGGGGGCGGGATGAGCGAGTAATCACGATGCCTCTTATATATATAGATATATACACAGTATATATATATCACAAGCCTCCTCCTTCATTGGCAGGCACAATCACAGTGTGCTGTCTCAATTTGTTTTGAAACAAGTGAATGTCTAGTCAATTGCTGGAGAACAAGTTTAACCAGGATGGGGTGGATGAACCTTAGCCAGTGGTTATGGAAGACTATCTTTAACCCTTTGTTGGATATTTAGATATATCTGAATATATAGGGAAAGTTAGTATTGTTAGGTGGGCAGGCTGATGTTGTGTGCATGTTTAGGTAATGTAGGTGGTATATTATTAAGTAATTGTGGGTTTGAATGTGTGGTACTGCATATTATACTAGTATATATATATTTTAGTCTCCAGCTTAGTTACATCTGTGACGTAAACCTGGAGCATGTCTCTAGTGCACATAGTACTAAGATGTGTGTATGGGGCATCTGGGCCAGGTTTTATGGGCAGCCTAAGAGATAGGTGGGTCTGGCTGCCCTTGGATGTTAAAATGGAGTATGTTGTTTGACACATGGTCCGTGTGTATGGAGGAAGAAGGCCTCCTGTGTGTTATCTCTAGACTGAGCAGGTATAATGGATGCTATCCAGCCTGTGTGACCAGGACTGGCTCTAAAGAGACTTTGTCAAGAATTGTTTTCTTTGTTTTGCATACGTGGAAAGGTCTTTTGATTTTACTTTGTTTGTGGCTGGTTTATGAAGCACCAATAAAACAGCATGGACATTTAAATGGAAATAGTTCCTGTGTAGCCTCACGACACACCCAAGTGAGTAGTAATCTCACAATACTGTATATGTAAGTGAAGTCAGTAGAATAATAACTGCAGACTTTTGGAGTGTAATAAATATTCTTTATTGATACATGTTTTTTGTCAGTTAGTTATTATTTAACCAGTGTATATTATTAGGAATAGATAATGCTAATGCATCACTAAGTTGTATATTAATTATTTAATTAATATCAGACCACAATAGAGGTGTAGCAGTCCCCTCAATATTTTGGTGGGATTTCCCCCGTTTCACATCTGCTCTGCTCTGCTGACGAGGCATCACTGCAGATGACCTGTTGATTGACAGAAGGCTCCCCACTGCCCTACTGTGGGGAACCAGCCATCAATAAGCATGATGTCAGCAATAATGCCCGGTGACTGCTCTGAGCCTTTGGATAGAACAGGCAGGTAGATGCCTCTCTACCTGCCTGTTAATTTTTAGTCCTATAGTAAAAAAAATATATACGGTACTTGATAAACCCTTTAAAAACAAGTGAGGCCAGAAGCCCTACAAGTCATGTGGTTTACGTGTGGTTGTTATGCCTTTCATAATATTGCAAAAAATTGTACTTTTTATCCAGTGGAAGAAATCTGGCTTTTCTATTATCAACTTATTGAAGCAAATTTCCCATTTAAAAGATGAAATGCAGTACATAGTACTTGATAGGCACAATTCATAATTCCTTTTAAGTAAACTAAGTGAAATTCATATATTATATGTAACTTAAAAGTGTGCTTTAAGTTGAGGACAGTTTTATTGTACCTTAAAACACCAACAATCATCATAATTGCATATCACAGAAATGTCTTTGTAGGCTGCATGAAAAATCACATCTTACTGTCACCTGAAACATGCAGTAATTGTGTTCATAGTTAATACAACTCCTGATTAGTTTGCCTTTTTGCATACAATTGAAAGAACTTACAAAAGAAGCATATTTGCTGTACAATAGCCTGTATGAAGAGAAGACATTATTAATCCTTTAAAATGTCATGCTGCTACAAACAGTGGGTAGAAGAAATTCTGTGTGATGAAGTAAGCATCATTAAGCAATATTGTAATAAATCAATAATGAATCATGAACAATACTGTACAGCAATCGCAAGAAACAAGCAGATTTGAGTAATTTGTCATGTCAGAATGTTAATGAAGGGTCTCCAATATATTACAATTGAAAAGGCAAAAGCACATTACTGACTTTATATTAGGAATTAATAAAGGATCAGAAATTTCATTAAGTATTATATCCAAACCAGTATAGAAAGAACACAAGTCCAAGGTCAATGTTAAAATGTACTGACACAAATACAGAAAGAAAAAGGGACTCATTGTTAGAGTCAATTTATATTTTTCTTTTATTAATGGACATTATTTCATGTAATGCTATGATCAAAATCACAGCCTTTTCGAGCATAATAGATTGCAAAAATGTCCCTGTATTAGAGAAATAGTCCTACAATTGGACCTATTTTATACAAAAAACCCTTTCTACTCTACATGTCATATTGCACCTATGGGACAAACATATGACAACCAGTCAACCCTATATACAGTGCCTTGCGGATGTATTCGGCCCCCTGGAACTTTTCAACCTTTTCCCACATATCTTGCTTCAAACATAAAGATACCAAATGTAAATTTTTGGTGAAGAATCAACAACAAGTGGAACACAATTGTGAAGTTGAACTAAATTTATTGGTTATTTTACATTTTTGTGGAAATTCAAAAACTGAAAAGTGGGGCGTGCAATATTATTCGGCCCCTTTAATTTCAGTGCAGCAAACTCACTCCAGAAGTTCATTGTGGTTCTCTGAATGATCCAATGTTTTCCTAAATGCCTAATGATGATAAATATAATCCACCTATGAGTAATCAAGTCTCCATATAAATGCACCTGTTCTGTGATAGTCTCAGGGTTCTGTTTGAAGCACAGAGAGCATCATGAAGACCAAGGAACACAACAGGCAGGTCTGTGATACTGTTGTGGAGAAGTTTAAAGCCGGATTTGGATACAAAATGATTTCCAAAACTTTAAACATCCAAAGGAGCACTGTGCAAGTGATCATATTGAAATGGAAGGAGTATCATACCACTGCAAATCTACCAAGACCCAGCCATCCCTCTAAACTTTCATCTCAAACAAGGAGAAGACTGATCAGAGATGCAGCCAAGATGTAAATGATCACTCTGGATGAACTGCAGAGATCTACAGCTGAGGTGGGACAGTCTGGCCATAGGACAAAAATCAGTCGTACACGTGCACGCCCCCTGAGGAAGGGAGACTATTTGCATGCGAAATGCTTGTTGGGATTTGCGGCCGAGGCTCTGACGGGACTGGACAAATGTATGGGTATTTATTGCCTTTATTCATTTGCATTAATGTAGGGATGACAGGCACGCTAAGCTATGAACATTGTAACTGTGCAGTGATCTAAATGGAGTGATTTGCTGCTATTGGTTACATACACTGTTACTAGGCTAACAATAGTAGGCTTATTATAGGTGCCTGACTTCCTGTTTCCCAGTCTCTCCTTTGTCATGTATTACACCTATGGATTCATTCACTTGCTTGTACACATGTGACCTATGTAATTAATATCTATTATATTAGCTATTGCAAAAAAGTGAGAGCAGCACAGAAAAGAAAAACAAAAATCAGGGTGCAAGGCCCCTCAGGCATGTACCAAACCTTGTCATAGAAGTCCAAAAATCAGAGGCAGCACACCATTGTGGATAAGGGTATGAATGTAACCTTATCCACAATGGTGTGTGTTATGGACCTGGTGGTTAGGAGCACCCGGAATGACCTGATGAGTAAACTAGTAATCGGAACAAGCTCTGGGAAAGTGGGAACTCTGCTGACCGCAAACCCTACTCCTATCACACACACTAGAAATAGCCGTGGAGCGTACCTAACTCTCCCTAGACGCCTCTTCACAGCCTAAGAGCTATCTACCCCTAAAGATAGAAATAGAAGCCTAACCTTGCCTCAGAGAAATTCCCCAAAGGTAAAGGCAGCCCCCCACATATATTGACTGTGAGTTAAGAGGAAAGTCACAAACACAGGAATGAAACAGGTTTTAGCAAAGGAGGCCAGACTTCACTAAATAGTCAGAGGAAAGAAAAGGAAACTATGCGGTCAGCACAAAAAACTACAAAAAACCACGCAGAGTATGCAAAAAGACCCCCACACCGACTCACGGTGTGGAGGTGCAACACTGCACCCCCAGAGCTTCAGCTAGCAGGGAAATATCATGATAGCAAGCTGGACTAGAATTTAGCAGTACTAAGAAATATATTCAGGCAGCAGTAACAACAAATGAACTAGCAGGGACTTAGCTTCTGCTGGAGTAGACAGGTTCTCAGAGAAGTCCAAGAGAGATCTGAACCAATACTGAAACATTGACAGCTGGCATGAAGTAACAATCTGAGTAGAGTTAAATAGGGAAGCAAGCATAACAATAAATGAGGGCAGCTGAGAAAGCAAACCTCAGAGACCAGCAGTTCCGCTCAAAGCCACCAGAGGGAGTCCAAGAGCAGAACTAACCAAAGTACCATTCATGACCACAGGAGGGAGTCCGAGAAATGGAATTCACAACAGTACCCCCCCCTTGAGGAGGGGTCACCGAACCCTCACCAGGGCCCCCAGGCCGATCAGGACGAGCCAAATGAAAGGCACGAACTAAATTGGCAGCATGGACATCTGAGGCAGCAACCCAGGAATTATCCTCCTGACCATAGCCCTTCCACTTGACCAGGTACTGGAGCTTCCGTCTCGAAATACGAGAATCCAAAAATTTTTCCACCACATACTCCAACTTCCCCTCAACCAACATCGGAGCAGGAGGATCAACGGAGGGAACCATAGGCGCCACATACCTCCGCAACAATGACCTATGGAACACATTATGGATGGCAAAGGAAGCTGGAAGGACCAAACGAAATGACACAGAGTTGAGAATTTCAGAAATCTTATAAGGACCAATGAAACAAGGCTTAAACTTAGGAGAAGAAACCTTCATAGGAACATAACGAGAAGATAACCAAAACAAATCCCCAACACGAAGTCGAGGACCAACACAACGACGGCGGTTAGCGAAACGTTGAGCCTCCTCCTGGGACAACATCAGATTGTCCACTACGTGAGTCCAAATTTGCTGCAATCTGTCCACCACAGAATCCACAGCAGGACAGTCAGAAGGCTCAACCTGCCCTGAAGAAAAACGAGGATGAAAACCAGAATTGCAAAAAAAAGGCGAAACCAAAGTAGCCGAACTAGCCCGATTATTAAGTGCGAACTCAGCCAATGGCAAAAAGGTCACCCAATCATCCTGATCAGCAGAAACAAAGCATCTCAGATAGGCCTCCAAAGTCTGGTTGGTTCGTTCAGTTTGGCCATTTGTCTGAGGATGGAAAGCCAAAGAAAAAGACAAATCAATGCCCATCTTAGCACAAAAGGACCACCAAAACCTAGAGACAAACTGGGACCCTCTGTCCGACACAATGTTCTCCGGAATGCCATGCAAACGAACCACATGCTGAAAGAATAATGGCACCAAATCAGAGGAGGAAGGTACTTTAGGCAAGTGTACCAAATGGACCATCTTAGAAAAGCGATCACAAACCACCCAGATGACAGACATCCTTTGAGAGACAGGAAGATCTGAAATAAAATCCATGGAAACATGCGTCCAAGGCCTTTTCGGGACCGGCAAGGGCAAAAGCAACCCACTGGTACGAGAACAGCAGGGCTTGGCTCGAGCACAAGTCCCACAAGACTGCACAAAAGAACGCACATCCCGTGACAAGGAAGGCCACCAAAAGGACCTAGCCACCAAATCCCTGGTACCAAAAATCCCAGGATGACCAGCCAACACCGAGCAATGAACCTCAGAAATAACTCTGCTAGTCCATCTATCAGGGACAAACAGTTTCTCCGCTGGACAACGGTCAGGTCTATCAGCCTGAAACTCCTGCAGCACCCGCCGCAAATCAGGAGAGATGGCAGACAGAATTACCCCCTCTTTGAGAATACCAGCCGGCTCAGGGACTCAGGCACAAAACTCCTAGAAAGGGCATCAGCCTTCACATTCTTAGAACCCGGAAGGTATGAAACCACAAAATCGAAATGGGAGAAAAACAGTGACCATTGAGCCTGTCTAGGATTCAACCGCTTGGCAGACTCGAGATAAGTCAAATTCTTGTGATCCGTCAAGACCACCACGCGGTGCTTGGCTCCCTCAAGCCAATGTCGCCACTCCTTGAATGCCCACTTCATAGCCAGCAGATCCCGATTGCCAACATCATAATTACGCTCAGCAGGCGAAAATTTTCTAGAAAAGAAGGCACATGGCTTCATCACAGAGCCATCAGAACTTCTTTGAGACAAAACAGCCCCTGCTCTAATCTCAGAAACATCAACCTCAACCTGAAAAGGGAGCGAAACATCTGGCTGACGCAACACAGGGGCCGAAGAAAAACGACGCTTCAGCTCCTGAAAAGCCTCCACGGCCGCAGAGGACCAATTCACCACATCAGCACCTTTCTTTGTCAAATCAGTCAAAGGTTTAACCACACTAGAAAAATTAGCGATGAAGCGACGGTAAAAATTAGCAAAGCCCAGGAATTTCTGAAGATTCTTCACAGATGTAGGTTGAGTCCAATCATAAATGGCCTGAACTTTAACAGGATCCATCTCGATAGTAGAAGGGGAAAAAATAAAGCCCAAAAAGGAAACCTTCTGAACTCCGAAGAGACATTTTGACCCCTTCACAAACAAGGAATTAGCATGAAGGACCTGGAATACCATTCTGACCTGCTTCACATGAGACTCCCAATCATCTGAAAAGACCAAAATATCATCCAAAATATACAATCATGAATCTATCCAGATACTTTCGGAAGATGTCATGCATAAAGTACTGAAACACAGATGGAGCATTAGAAAGCCCGAATGGCATCACCAGGTACTCAAAATGGCCCTCGGGCGTATTAAATGCTGTTTTCCATTCATCGCCCTGTTTAATACGCACAAGGTTATATGCCCCTCGAAGATCTATCTTGGTGAACCAACTAGCCCCCTTAATCCGAGCAAACAAATCAGACAGCAGAGGCAAAGGGTACTGAAATTTGACCGTGATTTTATTGAGAAGGCGGTAGTCTATACAGGGTCTCAGAGAACCATCCTTCTTGGCCACAAAAAAGAACCCTGCTCCCAACGGTGATGAAGACGGGCGAATATGCCCTTTCTCCAAGGACTTCTTTATATAACTCTGCATAGCGGTGTGTTCTGGCACGGATAAATTGAAAAGTCGGCCCTTAGGAAACTTACTACCAGGGATCAAATTTATAGCACAATCACAATCCCTATGAGGTGGTAGGATACTGGATTTGGGCTCATCAAATACATCCCGGTAATCCGACAGAAACTCAGGGACATCAGAAGGAATGGATGAAGAAATTGACATCATCGGAACATCGCCATGTACCCCTTGACAACCCCAACTAGACACAGACATTGATTTCCAATCCAATACTGGATTATGAACCTGTAGCCATGGCAAACCCAACACGACCACATCATGCAAATTATGCAACACCAAAAAGCGAATATCTTCCTGATGTGCAGGAGCCATGCACATTGTCAACTGAGTCCAGGACTGAGGTTTATTCCTGGCCAAAGGCGTAGCATCAATTCCCCTTAATGGAATAGGATACTGCAAAGGCTCCAGGAAAAAACCACAATGCCTGGCAAACTCCAAGTCCATCAAATTCAGGGCAGCGCCCGAATCCACAAATGCCATAACCGAGTAGGATGACAGAGAGCAAATCAAAGTAACAGACAATAGAAATTTAGGCTGTACAGTAGCAATGGTGACAGACCTAGCGAACCTCTTAGTGCGCTTAGGACAATCAGAGATAGCATGAGTAGGGTCACCACAGTAAAAACACAGCCGATTCTGACGTCTGTGTTCTTGCCGTTCAGTTCTGGTCAAAGTTCTATCACATTGCATAAGCTCAGGCCTCTGCTCAGAGGACACCGCCAAATGGTGCACAACTTTGCGCTCGCGCAAACGCCGATCAATTTGAATGGCCAAGGACATTGATTAATTCAGACCAGCAGGCATGGGGAAGCCCACCATAACATCCTTAAGGGCCTCAGAGAGACCCTTTCTAAAAATTGCTGCCAGGGCACACTCATTCCATTGAGTAAGCACAGACCACTTTCTAAACTTCTGACAATATACCTCCGCTTCATCCTGACCCTGACACAAAGCCAGCGAGGTTTTCTCTGCCTGATCCACTGAATTCGGTTCGTCATAAAGCAATCCAAGCGCCAGAAAAAACGCATCTACATTAAGCAATGCAGGATCTCCTGGCACAAGGGAGAATGCCCAGTCTTGAGGGTCGCCACGTAACAAAGAAATAATAATTTTTACTTGCTGAATGGGCTCCCCAGAGGAGCGGGGTTTTAAAGCAAGAAACAGTCTACAATTATTTTTGAAATTCAGAAACTTAGATCTATCCCCAGAAAACAAATCAGGAATTGGAATTCTAGGCTCTAACATCGGATTCTGAACTACATAATCTTGAATGCTTTGGACCCTTGCAGCGAGTTGATCCACACAAGAGGACAGACCTTGAATATCCATATCTACACCTGAGTCCTAAACCACCCAGAGATTAAGGGGAAAAGAGAGACAAAACAAACTGCAAAGAAAAAAAAATGGGTTCAGAACTTCTCTTATCCCTCTTTTGAGATGCATTAACACTTTGTGGGCCAGCTGTAGTGTTATGGACCTGGTGGTTAGGAGCACCCGGAATGACCTGATGAGTAAACTAGTAATCGGAACAAGCTCTGGGAAAGTGGGAACTCTGCTGACCGCAAACCCTACTCCTATCACACACACTAGAAATAGCCGTGGAGCGTACCTAACTCTCCCTAGACGCCTCTTCACAGCCTAAGAGCTAACTACCCCTAAAGATAGAAATAAAAGCCTAACCTTGCCTCAGAGAAATTCCCCAAAAGTAAAGGCAGCCCCCCACATATATTGACTGTGAGTTAAGAGGAAAGTCACAAACACAGGAATGAAACAGGTTTTAGCAAAGGAGGCCAGACTTCACTAAATAGTCAGAGGAAAGAAAAGGAAACTATGCGGTCAGCACAAAAAAACTACAAAAAACCACTCAGAGTATGCAAAAAGACCCCCACACCGACTCACGGTGTGGAGGTGCAACACTGCACCCCCAGAGCTTCAGCTAGCAGGGAAATATCATGATAGCAAGCTGGACTAGAATTTAGCAGTACTAAGAAATATATTCAGGCAGCAGTAACAACAAATGAACTAGCAGGGACTTAGCTTCTGCTGGAGTAGACAGGTCCTCAGAGAAGTCCAAGAGAGGTCTGAACCAATACTGAAACATTGACAGCTGGCATGAAGTAACGATCTGAGTAGAGTTAAATAGGGAAGCAAGCATAACAATAAACGAGGGCAGCTGAGAAAGAAAACCTCAGAGATCAGCAGTTCCGCTCAAAGCCACCAGAGGGAGTCCAAGAGCAGAACTAACCAAAGTACCATTCATGACCACAGGAGGGAGTCCGAGAAATGGAATTCACAACAGGTGTGCTGCCTCAGATTTTTGAGAAAGGCTCTCAACGGGCCGAAACGTTGCCATGATAGGCTATTAAATTTGAATACCTTCATAACCTTATCCACAATGGTGTGCTGCCTCTGATTTTTGGACTTCTATTATATAGCTATGTATTTTTAATAAAATTTTGTATATTTTTTGGTACTTTTTTACTCTATGTCCTCCTTATTATAAATCCTTCTCCGTATGTTGTATAATCCAATAAGGTGTGCAGCTCACTTTGGAGAACTATGTGTTGATCCTGCTTCAGATCCACATAGGTGGCGAATTGAAAGGGAAAATAAACTCCAAGCAAATGTGGAGCTAAGCACCTTAGGATTTTTTGCTTCCTTCCCTTCCAGTGAAAAATGTTAATAAAAATTCATTTATTTTCTCAAGACAAAAAAAGGAAAAATAAATAAATAAATGAATTATATTTGTAAAATATTTTTAAAATACAGTATAATGTGTTTAGGCTGCTATTTTTACAGTGCAGCCTTCATCAGGTAGCTACCAAAATTAAATTGGTTAAAAAATAGACTCCAACGAGCCTGCCATGGAGAAAGACATCTTGCAGATCTAAGGAACTCCAGGTTGCGATGATCCGTGAGCACAATAACTTGTTGTGATGCCCCCTGCAGATGATGTCTCCATTCCTTAAATGCAGCGATAATGGCAAGAAGCTCCTTATCTCCCACATCATAGTTCTTTTCTGCAGTGGTGAGTCTGTGAGAAAAAAAAGCACATGGATGTAATAAGCTTTTCTCTCCTGTTCTTTGTGAGAGGATGGCCCCCAGAGCACAGTCCGAAGCATCCACTTCTACGATGAAAGGAAGTGCTGGGTTTGGGTGAATTAGTACAGGTGCAGATGTAAACCGGGATTTAAGACAATCAAAAGCTTCCTGAGCCTGTGCGGACCACAAGAAAGTATTTTCCTTCTTAGTTAGCTGTGTAATGGGTTGCACAATTTCAGAGAAATTACGAATGAAACGTCTATAGAATTTTGCGAATCCGATGAAACGCTGTACCTCCTTGACATTTTTAGGTGCGGGCCAATCAAGAATAGCCTGGATCTTACTTGCCTCCATGTTAAGCCCCTGTGGCGAGATGACATACCCCAGGAACTGAATCTCTGTGTGATGGAATTCGCATTTCTCAGGCTTAATGTAGAGGTGATTCTCCTTTAGATGCTTCAGGACGGTCTTCACATGCTCCTGATGTTCCTGCAAAGAGTCAGAAAAAATTAAGATGTCATCCAGGTAGATCACGACAAAATGGTCCAATAGATCTCTGAAAATATCATTAGCCAGATGTTGGAAGGTTGCTGGAGCATTGCAGAGACCAAAAGGCATCACCAGATATTCGAAATGCCCATACCGACATCTAAATGCAGTCTTCCATTCATCTCCAGAGCGGATACTAATTAAATTATATGCTCCCCGAAGATCTAACTTGGAGAAGATCTTGGCCTGTCGCACTCTTTCCAGCAGTTCAAGGATCAACGGTAATGGGTAGCGATTCCGAATGGTCACCTTATTGAGCTCCCGATAGTCGATACAAGGTCTAAGAGTTCCATCCTTCTTCTTAATGAAAAAGATGGGTGCTCCTGCCAGTGATAAGGAGGGGCGAATAAAACCCTTAGCCAAATTCTCATTGATGGATTCTTTTAAAGCCTTCAGCTCCGAAGATACAAGTGGGTAGACATTCTTAAATGGAATAGCAGCCCCGGAAGCAGCTCAATGGGACAATCATACGGTCTGTGAGGAGGAAGCTGGTCTGCCATCTTCTCACAAATGTCCGAATATTCACTATACACAGATGGTAGAGTAGATAACTCAGTGGCACATTTCGTATCTCGAGGACTCACTTGGCCTGTTACCGGTGTTTCCTTTGATGGGAAAGTGATTTCCTTGGTCTCCCAGTTGATAATAAGATTTTGTGACTGCAGCCATGGAATCCCTAAAATTAAAGGGAAATGTGGTGAAGAGATCAACATAAATGACAGCATTTCCTGATGGTCAGGGTCTATGAAGACTTCCAGAAGTACAGTCTCTTGATCTACTGGTCCAGAGACTAAAAGGGAGCCATTCACCGTTTCCATAGTTACTAGGGAGGCTCTCTGCTGCGTCCGTATGCCATGTTCCCGGGCAAATGTTAAGTCCATAAAATTTCCTCCTGCCCCTGAATCCACCATAGCTGCACAGGGAATACATTGGCCCGACGACCGGATCTTAATAGGAAGGGAGCAATGTGTGTCCTTATGCTCCAGCGTCTTGGCAGTCATAGACAGAGAGTGAAAAATGGCATTCACAGAAAAACTAGACTCAGATGTAATGGATTCAGCATCCTGATTATCAAATTCCCCAACCGTGGCTATTATCTTGCGAGGCCGCTTGGGACAATTGATAAGAAAGTGATCTGACTGACCGCAGTAAAAGCATAGACTCTCCCGGAAATGATGCTCCATGCGCTCGTTACTCTCGCGCCGCTGTAGTGCATCCACCTGCATGGGAACTGGTTCAGCAAGTTCCCAAGAGGTTTTGCCTGATGGTTTTTTAGAAGGAAGGGAAGAGTTAGTGACACGATTAGAGGCTGCAAATCTCTCCTGTCTACACTCAGTAACACGTATATCTATGTGTACACAATGCTGTATAAAAGCGTCTAACTCTTCTGGAGCATCTGCATGAGCTAGTTCATCCTTTAACACATTAGACAATCCCCTCTTAAAAATAGGTAATGGGGCATAACTGTCCCAAATCGTATCCACCGCCAGCCGTCTAAACTCAGTAGCGTATTCAATGACAGGATGCTTACCCTGACGTAGTGATAACAAGGCGGTTTCCACTGTAGTACGATGATTAGGGTCATCAATAGTGTTGAGCGATACCGTCCGATACTTGAAAGTATCGGTATCGGAAAGTATCGGCCGATACCGTCACAGTATCGGAATCCAATCCGATTCCGATACCCGATACCAATACAAGTCAATGGGACTCATGTATCGGACGGTATCCCTGATGGTTCCCAGGGTCTGAAGGAGAGGAAACTCTCCTTCAGGCCCTGGGAACCATATAAATGTGTAAAAGAAAGAATTAAAATAAAAAATATCGCTATACTCACCTGTCCGACGCAGCCGGGACTTCAGCGAGGGAACCGGCAGCGTTGTTTGTTTAAAAATCGCGCTATTACTTGGTTACGTGAATTCCCGGCTTGTGATTGGTCAGGTCGGCCATGTTGCCGGGACGCGGACCAATCACAGCAAGCCGTGACGAAATTACGTCACGGCTTGCTGTGATTGGTCCGCGTCCCGGCAATATGGCCGCCCTGACCAATCACAAGCCGGGACGTCACGGGAGGCTGGACACGCGCTCATTTTAAAATGGGCGCGTGTCCAGCCTCCCGTGACGTCACGGCTTGTGATTGGTTGCGCCGCGATCAACCAATCACAAGCCGGGAGGCTGGACGCGCTCATTTTGAAATGGGCGCGTGTCCAGCCTCCCGTGACGTCACGGCTTGTGATTGGTTGCGCCGCGATCAACCAATCACAAGCCGGGAGGCTGGACGCGCTCATTTTGAAATGGGCGCGTGTCCAGCCTCCCGGCTTGTGATTGGTTGACCGCGACGCAACCAATCACAAGCCGTGACGTCACGGGAGGCTGGACACGCGCCCTTTTTAAAATGAGCGCGTTTCCAGCCTCCCGTGACGTCACGGCTTGTGATTGGTTAATGGCGGCCATGTTGCCGGGACGCGGACCAATCACAGCAAGCCGTGACGTATTTTCGTCACGGCTTGCTGTGATTGGTCCGCGGCCCGGCAACATGGCCGCCCTGACCAATCACAAGCCGGGACTTCGCGTAACCATGTAAAAGCGGGAATTTTAAACAAACAACGCTGCCGGTTCCTGCGCTGAGGTCCCGGCTGCGTCGGACAGGTGAGTATAGCGATATTTTTTATTTTAATTCTCTATTTTACACATTTTAACATTAATGTTGTTCCGATACCCGATACCCGATACCACAAGAGTATCGGAATCCCGGTATCGGAATTCCGATACAGCAAGTATCGGCCGATACCCGATACTTGCAGCATCGGAATGCTCAACACTAGTCATCAAACATCATAGACATTGCAGCAAGAAAATTGTCAAGGTTATTCAAGCGAGGGTCACGAGTCTCCATAAGCGGATTTGCCCATGCAAGAGCTCGGGAAGTGAGCAACATGATAATACATAAAACCTTAGATCGATCAGTAAGGAAATGGGTGGCATGCACATCAAAATACAACAGGCATTGGTTTACAAACCCACGAAACTTGTAACGGTCCCCACTGAACCTAAATAGTGGTAACTTTGGAGGAATAATTGGCTGTGGCTGTACTGGGGGTGGAGGTGCCCGTGCAGTCGTCTGCACAGCCACTTGATTACTTAAGTCCTGAAGAGCCTGTCCAAAATGAGCCTCCCAGTTAGCAACCTTGTTTTGCAATGCCTCAATATCCCCCTGTAAAGAGTGGATCATAGAGAACAACTGTTCCATCTTTGTCTCAGTCAACATTATCCCAGCAGATTCCTTTAATGGCCTGAGTATCCTGTAATAATTATGTTGGTACTACAGAATCTGATAGCATGGGATAAAGCCAGTCTGAGAGCAAAGTTGCACAAAAGATGTATTTACTCAAAAAACAGAAATGTAAACAGAACAGATATTTCTGCAATTGTAACAAAGTCCTCAGCTCTATATAGAAAATCACAGCAAACAGAGTAGCGAACAATACATAGTACAGATATTCCTGCAATAGTAACGAGGTCCTCAGCTCATTATATAGAAAATCACAGCAAACAGAGTAGCGGGGCGATGTGAACCAGTCCAGCAAGGAAATTATGTGGAAATGCACACAGAACTGAATTGATGAAGTCCAGCAAAACTTGCTCACATGTGTGCAATACTTGTTAGTAGGAGCCCAATTGTTCACAGATGATGCGTCATGTGAATGATGTCCTGGAAAAGAGAGGACGAGGGGAGAAAGGGAGAGCGCTATCTAAGCGTAGTAGATGAGTAGATCTTTCTTGGAGAGAAAAGCTCAGCTTGAATCTTGCTCACCTGGTGTGGTTGTGCAAAGAGGCACAACACTGGGAAAAGTTTTGTAAACAAAGGAGATCCTTCCACTGGTGCGCAGCCCATCGCAGCAGTTCCAGAGGAGAGAGGTAGCTGAATGGGGTGAGGCAGACCACCGAGTAGTGAGCAGCAGAAGCAGGAAGTTAACCAGCAAACAGACAGATGCTCAAGAGCCAGCAGCACAAAATACTCAGTCACAGGTGAACACAAGACCAGGACTTAAATAGTCAGGACAGACAGGAAGTTCCATGACAGGGCGAGATCCAAGACTCCATCTTGGATCAGGGCAAACAGACACCAGGAATGTCCGGAATCCTTACATTGCCTTTCAATTAGTGTGTATCTCTAAATAAATGCCCCGCATCATTCCACACATTGCTGAAGAGAGAATGGGCTTACATGGCTCCTGGATGACCTTACATTAATGCCTTGCAGCTCTTACAGCACATGGTCTAGTGCAGCAATCAGTTGGGAGGAGTATCACAGGCACTATAAATGATGCCGGCAGGAAATGCAGGGGCCATTTTCTGATTTACAGCCAGGGGTGGATTAAGGGTAGCCAGGGCCCTGGGCTGTTCAGACTCTGTGGGCCCCCCGGTCATGTGACGGGGTCATCATATACCTGAACCAGATTATTCCAGAAAAATATTTGCTGAGTGAAACTCCACTTCTCACCTATCACACATTAACAGTTCCCATCACCAGATCACACATATAACTGGCAGCTTTTGTTTTGGCCAAAGGATTTTTCAAGCCGCCACCATAACATGGTAGACACTTTTGGCCGGGCCCTACTCTATTGCAACCTATTAAATATTTGTTAAAATATGCAATACAATTTAGGTTTATTTTTATTTATTTTTCAATTTTTTAAATGACCAATAATATCACATACAAGGAACAAATACAACACCATGACCAGACCACATATTACCACCAGTGACCGAATAATATCATATACAAAGAACAAATACCACAGCACCATGACCAGACCACATATTACCACCACAAAGTGATCAAATAGCACATACAAGGAACAAATACCGCAACACCATGTCCAGACCACATATTACCACCACATAATGACCTAACACTGCAATACTGACCAGTAATAAAAAAAAACACAATATGATCACCATAAGTGCCATTATACACAGGAGATCTGTACATAGTATGCAGTGTCTGTGTAGAGGTTATACAGTGATCACTGGTGACATTATACCCAGGAACTCTGTATATAGTATACAGTGTATAGTGTCAGTGTATAGGTAACACACTGACTTACCAGTGACGTCTCTAGGTAAAGTCCTTCATCTTTCATCCAGCACAGACTGCCACCACTTCTTTCAGCCAGGGCTCATCTCTGCAGGAAATAACACATTTATCTCGAGCGCCGCTTACAGAACACATTACTTAATTTTTCCCAGCTTCTACATTATACCACATGAAGAAAAAGAGGCAACATAGTGTCTTTCTGCACAGTAAAAGGCCTGCCCCCTCATTTAAAACAGTATACTCAAAAAATAAAATAAATACATCACTGCAGTAATAATATCCCTAAATTAGTCCCTATGGTGATAATATTCCCCATCCTGGCCCCTGTGTGTCTCATTCCTGGCTTCAGCCATATGTTCTCCCATCATGCCCTCATGAGTATCAATTCTGCCCTATATGATCTTACCATCCTGCCCCATCTGTCTCCATCGTATCCATCCTGCCCCATGATCCAATCCTGCCCCATGATCCTGCACAATCTGTCTCCAGTCCTGCCCCCAGTGTCTCCAATCCTGCCCCGTATCTCCATTCTGCCCCCTATGTCTCCAGCATTCTGCCCCCAGTGTCTCCAGCATTTCTGCCCCCAGTGTCTCCAGCATTTCTGCCCCCAGTGTCTCCAGCATTTCTGCCCTCAGTGTCTCCAGCATTCAGCCCCTAGTGTCTCAGCATTCAGCCCCCAGTGTGTCCAGCATTCAGCCCCCAGTGTGTCCAGCATTCTGCCTCCAATGTGTCCAGCATTCAGCCCCCAGTGTGTCCAGCATTCAGCCCCCAGTGTGTCCAGCATTCAGCCCCCAATGTGTCCAGCATTCTGCCCCCAGTGTGTCCAGCATTCTGCCCCCAGTGTGTCCAGCATTCTGCCCCAGTGTGTCCAGCATTCTGCCCCAGTGTGTCCTTTGTCCTGCATTCAGCCACAGTGTGTCTAGCATTCTGTCCCCAGTGTGTCCAGCAATCAGCCCCCAATATGTCCAGCATTCAGCCCCCAATGTGTCCAGCATTCAGCCCCCAGTGTGTCCAGCATTCATCCCCCAGTTTGTCCAGCATTCAGCCCCCAGTGTGTCCAGCATTCATCCCCCAGTGTGTCCAGCATTCATCCCCCAGTGTGTCCACCATTCTGCCCCCAGTGTGTCCAGCATTCAGCCCCCAGTGTGTCCAGCATTCAGCCCCCAGTGTGTCCAGCATTCTGCCCCCAGTGTGTCCAACATTCTGCTCCCAGTGTGTCCAGCATTCAGCCCCCAGTGTGTCCAGCATTCAGCCCCCAGTGAGTCCAGCATTCTGCCCCCAGTGTGTCCAGCATTCAGCCCCCAGTGTGTCCAGCATTCAGCCCCCAGTGTGTCCAGCATTCAGCCCCCAGTGTGTCCAGCATTCTGCCCCCAGTGTGTCCAACATTCTGCTCCCAGTGTGTCCAGCATTCAGCCCCCAGTGTGTCCAGCATTCAGCCCCCAGTGAGTCCAGCATTCAGTTCCCAGTGTGTCCAGCATTCAGTTCCCAGTGTGTCCAGCATCTCTGCCCCATCTGTGTCCAGCATCTCTGCCCCATCTGTGTCCAGCACCTCTGCCCTCATCTGTGTCCAGCATCTCTTCTCACCTGGCCGCACTCCTGCGGCGAAGCTCCCTCCACGCAGCTGAAGCGCGAACTCGCCGAAGACTGACAATCTCCGATTGGCTGGCGGCTGTTAACTGTTAGCGTTAAACTAGCGTTAAACCACTGCAGCACCGCTAGGGGCCTGGTGAGCAGATGAGATGGGGCCCGATGCAGGCCCCCTCTGCCCACCATGCACGGTGCCCCATACGCCAGTCAGGGCAGTAATGCCCTGATGGCGGCCGAGGTCAATCTCAGCGGTAGCCCAGGGCCCCCCACACCACTGGGCCCTGGGCTACTGCCCAGATTGACCTCATTATAATCCGCCACTGTTTACAGCCTATTGGTAGGAGGTCAAGGTGCACATCTAATCTATATATATATAGAAATAGAAAGTCCTCAGAGTGTGTTGTACTACTGCAGCACTAAAGAACATTGAAAATGGGGTAGGTAGTCTAAGTCTATGAAAAATTATACGCATATTCAAGAAATAGGTGGGAGCATGACCCACAGAGTTTTTGTGAATGTGAATTGATTGATCTGTGATACAGTTCATTAAAACACAATTTTATTTTTCATTCTTAATGCACTACAAACAGTTCTCATTAGTGCAAATTTTTGTACTGAATAAAAAGGGGGCATGAGGAAGCAACAGTTACGCTCGCGAAACACGCGTCGGGGAGAGTGGTCGCCCCCTGGACTGGACACACTATTATTATGGGCAATTAACCCTTCACTTATTTTATGCTCCATATGTTTTTCTGGTGCAGTGCTTCAGTATGGTTTATATGCAGCTTTTATAGCCTATTTTAGCCATACGTTTTGACTGGGATCACCTTACTTTTTTTGCCTCACTATATGCGGGCTAAGGGCTTATGACCTTTCCTTGTTACCATCATATGGCTATATACACATGTCCACATTCTTTGTAGTGCTGCATCTTATGGGTCCAGGTTAGCGGCCATTCAATATTTTCACCTTTCAGGATCACACTTTTATCAATACAAATGTAATATTTATTAAAATTGTGTTGAGTTTTTTATTTTTTCATGTTTTGGTATCAATAAATGCTATATTTTTAATATACGAAGACTCAGGTTCTCGTATTTTCTTAATCTTTCTTAAAAAGTGTAATTTTTTTTTGCATACTTGTAATAGTTTAATATTACACCTGTATATGCCATCTGAATACAGTAGCCTGTGGCAGTGCCACTGATGCTTGCTTTGGGGACAATAACATACTTAGCTTTTCTTGTGCGACTCCAGTTATTTTTCTATGGAAGCACCAACAATGTTTCTTTCTGCATAGAAAACTAAAGAAAAAATTATAAAAGATTTCTAATTCTTAAGCTATAGCAAAAGTTGGGGAATTAAAACTTAGCATTCAATAATGTAATAAAATATTTCAAACAACGATACAAACATATACAAATACACATACTATAAGAAAATCACAAAACAAGCCTGGGTATCTCCAAACTCCAGATTGTTAACGAGTAGGTAACAAAAACCGCATGTACTTTATGCTTCACCAGATATAGGATTACAATTTTGTAAACTTGATGTGCCCAATATGAAGCCACATGACAGTCAGATGCGGTTATAGACCTTATATTACAGAATCATCACAGGAAAGGTCTCACCCATTTCCTTTAGGTACTCACAGATGTCTCGAATGGGTCCTCTGAAATTAATAGGAGAGAGTGCATAGTTCCACTGCCAATCCTTTTTAAAAGATGAGAAACCAAGGACTACTTCCAATGGGTTTCCGCCTCTGGAATCATCAGGGGAGTATTATACAGTCATCTGTTTTATGTGACTGAGTACATGAGATCCCCACCATGTGTCACAGTTACATGTAGCCTGCTGCCTTTACCTTACCAATTTCCCGGTCTATTTCAGTATGTGAGCCAGGCGGTCCCTGTCATTTCCAGGTGCCAAGGCACATGACGTTCGGTAGTTGGATCGCATCCGCTGGTTGTGGTGAACCACAAATGTCATTTCAGGTGCGACCTCATGAATCACTGACATCACCCCGGGAGTTTCGTTGACGGCAAGCTTATTCATTGTTAACAATGCGCAGCAACCGGGTAGCGGGTGAGTATGAATGTATTATGTTACACCTAAAAAGTCGTGTCTTAAGCAAAACTGGAAGATATGTTTACCCTACATTTGCACTAAAAAAATTATTATTCAAACCTTCATTGAGGAATTCATATCCACTGACAGTACTGAGTTCTGACTGGGCAGAAACAAAAACAATAATTTCCACTCATCATAGAAATCAATTGATTAATAAACAATGAATGTGAACTAACAGGGCCCTCATTTGTGTTCACTAGCATGGGAAACTAAGGTCTAAATATTTCTTAGATGGATGGCTTATTATTACCATCAAGTGAAGGGATGACTATAGCCATGATAGCCTTGCTACTATATCAATATGGGGTTATTTTTATTTGGTTTCAAAAGGGTGTCCAAATTGGCTTATTACCAGAATAGGCTCTTCTACCTGCTTGGTGAAGCTTTATTTCCAGAACCATCACTCCCATACCTATTCCAGAACTAGGGCTACAACAAGTAGCCAAGGCAGCAGAACTAGACATTGTATATTTGACATGAATGAGCACATATCTTTCTGTCAAATTGAACAGACAGATTCAGTCATACATTGACGGTGTCCTTTTTCCAGTAGATACTCTGAGTTTGATGCCCCCCACACTGTATGATGGTCCACACAGTAGTCACCACACTGTATGATGGTCTAGACTGTAGTCTCCACACTGTTAAATGACCCCACAATATTCTGAACGCTGTATGATTGGTCCAACAGTTGTCCCCATAGTGTATAATTGCCCACACAGCTGTCAACACACTGTATAATGGTCCCAACAGTACCCCTTCAAGTACTATTAAAATGAAAACCAAACATCATATACTCACCTAAGCCTGGATCCTTGTGACTCTGCCAGCAGACAGTGCCATGGTGTGGATGGACTAAAGTAGTCATGTCATCTTGTCAGGCACACATAGAAGTCCCATCTCGATTACATCATTATATCACTCTGCCACTTCTTACTCGTCCAGTGCATCTCCCTGCCATTCTGTATGCCCTAGGCCTAAGGTGAGTTGTGGCCTACTGAACGAAGAGAGCTAGTGCAGGTAGACTATGTTCATCTGTTCTACAGTACAGTTTAATTGTATAAGCTTACTGTACATACTAATACAGTTAAGCATGAAAGTCGCTCGAGTTAGGGGCTTGAGACAACCTCCACTATCTTCTTCCTCTGCTAATTACACTAATGAAGATGTCCCATGTTAGACAGGGAGAAGATGCCTAGCGTATCTTGTTATTTTAACTGTATTGCTGCTTCTGCATTGGCTGCTATTGCTGACCCTACTCTGTTGGATATTTCCTTGCCTGCCCCGTTATATTTTTCTACCATGTAGCTTCTGCCGCTGACACTGCAGAGCGACACAAGCCTTACAAGCCACACATTTCACAGTTGTGAACTGTGTTTAAATGTGCTATACTTTGCTGCTGGAGTTGCCAAAGGTGCCATTACTGGTACTGGTTCTACACTGCCAGACATCTTCTGGCTTGAACCATTTTATGTTTCTACTGTTTAGCTTCAGCAGCTGTGACTGCTGCTAAATGTCAATGCACATCTCTTGCACCTGTTCCGTTGTATAGCTATAATGTACTGTTTTCTCTTCAGAAATCACAAACATGAAATAGCTCCCAAAATAGGGATTTTTTTTGGTCAACTTGCTGACAAGCCATTGTTCCTTCACTTTGTAAACATAGAATAATAAAATCATAGAATGTTGGAGTTGGAAGGGACCTCAGGGGCCATCTTGTCCAACCCCCTGCTCAATGCAGGATTCACAAAACCATCTCAGAAAGATGTCTGTCCAGCCTCTGAAGACTTCCATTGAAGGCTAACTCACCACCTCTCATGGCAGCTTGTTCCACTCATTGATCACCCTCACTGTCACAAAGTTTTTCTAACATCTAATCTGTATCTTCTCCCTTTTAGATTCATTCCATTGCTGCTCGTGTTTCCATGTGAAAATGGGAATAAGGATGATCCCTCTACACTGTTATATCCCATCAGATATTTGTAGACAGCTATTATCTCTCTCCTTAACCTTCTTTTTTGCAAGCAAAACCTTCCCAGATCCTTTAATTGTTCCTTGTAAGACATAGTTTGCAGTCCGCTCACCATCCTGGCATCTCTTCTCTGAACTTGCTCCAGTTTTTCAATGTATTTTTTAAAATGTTTTGCCCAGAACGGTACACAGTATTCCAGATGAGGTCTAACTTTACATTATCATTTAGTTAAAGGGAACATTTTTGGATGGCTTGAAAAAAAGCCATTAAAATTGTTTTGTCATTTTGAGAACAGCAAACCTATTACAGTCGTTACAAAGGATATTTTTTCTCTTTTAGTTAAGAAGCCATGGCTTTCAAAAAGCACACCATAAAGATATATATTTGGTTGTCTTGTGTAAAAGGAAAGAGGAAAGCTCTGGATACTCCTCAAATGGTTAATTTTTTCTTGTGAAAAAGCCCTGATTTCTTCCATTTGTGCTGCTTATGTATAAACAGCAACAAGGCAGGCGCTAAGGTCAGTTGGATATTAATAAGGCTGTGATTGCATTTAAGAGATCAAAATGGGTCCAATACATTCCTAGGAGACCTCTGAGTATTAGACATGTCTCTTCAGGGCAAGTTGAGAATGGAAGGAAGCCCCAATGTTACCCTTGAACAAAAAAAACATAAGAGGAAAAACCTCCACTATTCTAGACAAAAAACACCAGTACACAGGCAGAGATGCTTACCTGTCCAAGGCCTCCAAACAATTGCACTAGCCAAGGTGCAGCAGACCCAAGTTAAGATGGCAGATACACAGGTGCAATAATACCGATAAGGCAGCCACCCTATAATCAGGAATTGGCCACTTGGTACACCTGTGCAAACAAATAGTCTGTATGTGGCGTGTTCACACAGAAATACAAAGTATATGGCTCAAAGACTATTAGTGACGCCATGTAGCGGGCTCACCATAATGCATCCTGTGTGAACAGAGGTCTGTCATGTCGGACGCTGTTCAGACCAGGTCGTTCGACAGACAGCGGTAATTCCGCTTTTGACCACTATGTGCTCATTGGCGTCGGCTAGATTTTATCTAGCTCTTCCGGGGTTAATTTACCTGATCCTTGGATTGGAAGCTGGGCCATGCCCATTGCCTTTAAATAGTTCTCCTGATCATTGGGCGTCGCCGATTATAGCTTCTGTCTTGTGCGTTGTTATCTCGGTCTGGAGTGGAGAGCTGGTTGTTGGAGATTCGTTGCTGGTGGTGTATTTTCCTTTGTCTTATTTACTCCTTCCTATATTTGTATTTATTTTGCCCTGCACTTTTATAGTGTATTCCTGAGTGACTGCGGCGTGGTGTATATTTTCCTTTATCCTTGTCTGTGCTAACTGTGGGTATTGGTGTATTACCTCTTCACTGGGTGATGGGCGGAGGTTTCAGCCTAGGGTTGAAACAGGAGACAGGGTGAGGTTTGAGGCCTGGACATGCATACCATCAATGTAAACTCCAGGTAGAGGGTCAGTCAGGATTTCCCTAGTCTGAGGGAAATTGCAGGGGCCCGGGTTATTAGCTCTCGCTCACCTAGTCTCCCCGTGACAAGGCCACCGTATACACCCCTCTTAAAAATAGGTAATTGGGCATAACTGTCCCAAATCGTATCCACCGCCAGCCGTCTAAACTCAGTAGCGTATTCAATGACAGGATGCTTACCCTGACGTAGTGATAACAAGGCGGTTTCCACTGTAGTACGATGATTAGGGTCATCAAACATCATAGACATTGCAGCAAGAAAATTGTCAAGGTTATTCAAGCGAGGGTCACGAGTCTCCATAAGCGGATTTGCCCATGCAAGAGCTCGGGAAGTGAGCAACATGATAATACATAAAACCTTAGATCGATCAGTAAGGAAATGGGTGGCATGCACATCAAAATACAACAGGCATTGGTTTACAAACCCACGAAACTTGTAACGGTCCCCACTGAACCTAAATAGTGGTAACTTTGGAGGAATAATTGGCTGTGGCTGTACTGGGGGTGGAGGTGCCCGTGCAGTCGTCTGCACAGCCACTTGATTACTTAAGTCCTGAAGAGCCTGTCCAAAATGAGCCTCCCAGTTAGCAACCTTGTTTTGCAATGCCTCAATATCCCCCTGTAAAGAGTGGATCATAGAGAACAACTGTTCCATCTTTGTCTCAGTCAACATTATCCCAGCAGATTCCTTTAATGGCCTGAGTATCCTGTAATAATTATGTTGGTACTACAGAATCTGATAGCATGGGATAAAGCCAGTCTGAGAGCAAAGTTGCACAAAAGATGTATTTACTCAAAAAACAGAAATGTAAACAGAACAGATATTTCTGCAATTGTAACAAAGTCCTCAGCTCTATATAGAAAATCACAGCAAACAGAGTAGCGAACAATACATAGTACAGATATTCCTGCAATAGTAACGAGGTCCTCAGCTCATTATATAGAAAATCACAGCAAACAGAGTAGCGGGGCGATGTGAACCAGTCCAGCAAGGAAATGATGTGGAAATGCACACAGAACTGAATTGATGAAGTCCAGCAAAACTTGCTCACACGTGTGCAATACTTGTTAGTAGGAGCCCAATTGTTCACAGACGATGCGTCATGTGAATGATGTCCTGGAAAAGAGAGGACGAGGGGAGAAAGGGAGAGCGCTATCTAAGCGTAGTAGATGAGTAGATCTTTCTTGGAGAGAAAAGCTCAGCTTGAATCTTGCTCACCTGGTGTGGTTGTGCAAAGAGGCACAACACTGGGAAAAGTTTTGTAAACAAAGGAGATCCTTCCACTGGTGCGCAGCCCATCGCAGCAGTTCCAGAGGAGAGAGGTAGCTGAATGGGGTGAGGCAGACCACCGAGTAGTGAGCAGCAGAAGCAGGAAGTTAACCAGCAAACAGACAGATGCTCAAGAGCCAGCAGCACAAAATACTCAGTCACAGGTGAACACAAGACCAGGACTTAAATAGTCAGGACAGACAGGAAGTTCCATGACAGGGCGAGATCCAAGACTCCATCTTGGATCAGGGCAAACAGACACCAGGAATGTCCGGAATCCTTACATTGCCTTTCAATTAGTGTGTATCTCTAAATAAATGCCCCGCATCATTCCACACATTGCTGAAGAGAGAATGGGCTTACATGACTCCTGGATGACCTTACATTAATGCCTTGCAGCTCTTACAGCACATGGTCTAGTGCAGCAATCAGTTGGGAGGAGTATCACAGGCACTATAAATGATGCCGGCAGGAAATGCAGGGGCCATTTTCTGATTTACAGCCAGGGGTGGATTAAGGGTAGCCAGGGCCCTGGGCTGTTCAGACTCTGAGGGCCCCCCGGTCATGTGACGGGGTCATCATATACCTGAACCAGATTATTCCAGAAAAATATTTGCTGAGTGAAACTCCACTTCTCACCTATCACACATTAACAGTTCCCATCACCAGATCACACATATAACTGGCAGCTTTTGTTTTGGCCAAAGGATTTTTCAAGCCGCCACCATAACATGGTAGACACTTTTGGCCGGGCTCTACTCTATTGCAACCTATTAAATATTTGTTAAAATATGCAATACAATTTAGGTTTATTTTTATTTATTTTTCAATTTTTTAAATGACCAATAATATCACATACAAGGAACAAATACAACACCATGACCAGACCACATATTACCACCAGTGACCGAATAATATCATATACAAAGAACAAATACCACAGCACCATGACCAGACCACATATTACCACCACAAAGTGATCAAATAGCACATACAAGGAACAAATACCGCGACACCATGTCCAGACCACATATTACCACCACATAATGACCTAACACTGCAATACTGACCAGTAATAAAAAAAAACACAATATGATCACCATAAGTGCCATTATACACAGGAGATCTGTACATAGTATGCAGTGTCTGTGTAGAGGTTATACAGTGATCACTGGTGACATTATACCCAGGAACTCTGTATATAGTATACAGTGTATAGTGTCAGTGTATAGGTAACACACTGACTTACCAGTGACATCTCTAGGTAAAGTCCTTCATCTTTCATCCAGCACAGACTGCCACCACTTCTTTCAGCCAGGGCTCATCTCTGCAGGAAATAACACATTTATCTCGAGCGCCACTTACAGAACACATTACTTAATTTTTCCCAGCTTCTACATTATACCACATGAAGAAAAAGAGGCAACATAGTGTCTTTCTGCACAGTAACAGGCCTGCCCCCTCATTTAAAACAGTATACTCAAAAAATAAAATAAATACATCACTGCAGTAATAATATCCCTAAATTAGTCCCTATGGTGATAATATTCCCCATCCTGGCCCCTGTGTGTCTCATTCCTGGCTTCAGCCATATGTTCTCCCATCATGCCCTCATGAGTATCAATTCTGCCCCATATGATCTTACCATCCTGCCCCATCTGTCTCCATCGTATCCATCCTGCCCCATGATCCAATCCTGCCCCATGATCCTGCACAATCTGTCTCCAGTCCTGCCCCCAGTGTCTCCAATCCTGCCCCGTATCTCCATTCTGCCCCCTATGTCTCCAGCATTCTGCCCCCAGTGTCTCCAGCATTTCTGCCCCCAGTGTCTCCAGCATTTCTGCCCTCAGTGTCTCCAGCATTCAGCCCCTAGTGTCTCAGCATTCAGCCCCCAGTGTGTCCAGCATTCAGCCCCCAGTGTGTCCAGCATTCTGCCTCCAATGTGTCCAGCATTCAGCCCCCAGTGTGTCCAGCATTCAGCCCCCAGTGTGTCCAGCATTCAGCCCCCAATGTGTCCAGCATTCTGCCCCCAGTGTGTCCAGCATTCTGCCCCCAGTGTGTCCAGCATTCTGCCCCAGTGTGTCCAGCATTCTGCCCCAGTGTGTCCTTTGTCCTGCATTCAGCCACAGTGTGTCTAGCATTCTGTCCCCAGTGTGTCCAGCAATCAGCCCCCAATATGTCCAGCATTCAGCCCCCAATGTGTCCAGCATTCAGCCCCCAGTGTGTCCAGCATTCATCCCCCAGTTTGTCCAGCATTCAGCCCCCAGTGTGTCCAGCATTCATCCCCCAGTGTGTCCAGCATTCATCCCCCAGTGTGTCCAGCATTCATCCCCCAGTGTGTCCACCATTCTGCCCCCAGTGTGTCCAGCATTCAGCCCCCAGTGTGTCCAGCATTCAGCCCCCAGTGTGTCCAGCATTCAGCCCCCAGTGTGTCCAGCATTCTGCCCCCAGTGTGTCCAACATTCTGCTCCCAGTGTGTCCAGCATTCAGCCCCCAGTGTGTCCAGCATTCAGCCCCCAGTGAGTCCAGCATTCTGCCCCCAGTGTGTCCAGCATTCAGCCCCCAGTGTGTCCAGCATTCAGCCCCCAGTGTGTCCAGCATTCAGCCCCCAGTGTGTCCAGCATTCTGCCCCCAGTGTGTCCAACATTCTGCTCCCAGTGTGTCCAGCATTCAGCCCCCAGTGTGTCCAGCATTCAGCCCCCAGTGAGTCCAGCATTCAGTTCCCAGTGTGTCCAGCATTCAGTTCCCAGTGTGTCCAGCATCTCTGCCCCATCTGTGTCCAGCATCTCTGCCCCATCTGTGTCCAGCACCTCTGCCCTCATCTGTGTCCAGCATCTCTTCTCACCTGGCCGCACTCCTGCGGCGAAGCTCCCTCCACGCAGCTGAAGCGCGCACTCGCCGAAGACTGACAATCTCCGATTGGCTGGCGGCTGTTAACTGTTAGCGTTAAACTAGCGTTAAACCACTGCAGCACCGCTAGGGGCCTGGTGAGCAGATGAGATGGGGCCCGATGCAGGCCCCCTCTGCCCACCATGCACGGTGCCCCATACGCCAGTCAGGGCAGTAATGCCCTGATGGCGGCCGAGGTCAATCTCAGCGGTAGCCCAGGGCCCCCCACACCACTGGGCCCTTGGCTACTGCCCAGATTGACCTCATTATAATCCGCCACTGTTTACAGCCTATTGGTAGGAGGTCAAGGTGCACATCTAATCTATATATATATAGAAATAGAAAGTCCTCAGAGTGTGTTGTACTACTGCAGCACTAAAGAACATTGAAAATGGGGTAGGTAGTCTAAGTCTATGAAAAATTATACACATATTCAAGAAATAGGTGGGAGCATGACCCACAGAGTTTTTGTGAATGTGAATTGATTGATCTGTGATACAGTTCATTAAAACACAATTTTATTTTTCATTCTTAATGCACTACAAACAGTTCTCATTAGTGCTAATTTTTGTACTGAAGAAAAAGGGGGCATGAGGAAGCAACAGTTACGCTCGCGAAACACGCGTCGGGGAGAGTGGTCGCCCCCTGGACTGGACACACTATTATTATGGGCAATTAACCCTTCACTTATTTTATGCTCCATATGTTTTTCTGGTGCAGTGCTTCAGTGTGGCTTATATGCAGCTTTTATAGCCTATTTTAGCCATACGTTTTGACTGGGATCACCTTACTTTTTTTGCCTCACTATATGCGGGCTAAGGGCTTATGACCTTTCCTTGTTACCATCATATGGCTATATACACATGTCCACATTCTTTGTAGTGCTGCATCTTATGGGTCCAGGTTAGCGGCCATTCAATATTTTCACCTTTCAGGATCACACTTTTATCAATACAAATGTAATATTTATTAAAATTGTGTTGAGTTTTTTATTTTTTCATGTTTTGGTATCAATAAATGCTATATTTTTAATATACGAAGACTCAGGTTCTCGTATTTTCTTAATCTTTCTTAAAAAGTGTAATTTTTTTTTTGCATACTTGTAATAGTTTAATATTACACCTGTATATGCCATCTGAATACAGTAGCCTGTGGCAGTGCCACTGATGCTTGCTTTGGGGACAATAACATACTTAGCTTTTCTTGTGCGACTCCAGTTATTTTTCTATGGAAGCACCAACAATGTTTCTTTCTGCATAGAAAACTAAAGAAAAAATTATAAAAGATTTCTAATTCTTAAGCTATAGCAAAAGTTGGGGAATTAAAACTTAGCATTCAATAATGTAATAAAATATTTCAAACAACGATACAAACATATACAAATACACATACTATAAGAAAATCACAAAACAAGCCTGGGTATCTCCAAACTCCAGATTGTTAACGAGTAGGTAACAAAAACCGCATGTACTTTATGCTTCACCAGATATAGGATTACAATTTTGTAAACTTGATGTGCCCAATATGAAGCCACATGACAGTCAGATGCGGTTATAGACCTTATATTACAGAATCATCACAGGAAAGGTCTCACCCATTTCCTTTAGGTACTCACAGATGTCTCGAATGGGTCCTCTGAAATTAATAGGAGAGAGTGCATAGTTCCACTGCCAATCCTTTTTAAAAGATGAGAAACCAAGGACTACTTCCAATGGGTTTCCGCCTCTGGAATCATCAGGGGAGTATTATACAGTCATCTGTTTTATGTGACGGAGTACATGAGATCCCCACCATGTGTCACAGTTACATGTAGCCTGCTGCCTTTACCTTACCAATTTCCCGGTCTATTTCAGTATGTGAGCCAGGCGGTCCCTGTCATTTCCAGGTGCCAAGGCACATGACGTTCGGTAGTTGGATCGCATCCGCTGGTTGTGGTGAACCACAAATGTCATTTCAGGTGCGACCTCATGAATCACTGACATCACCCCGGGAGTTTCGTTGACGGCAAGCTTATTCATTGTTAACAATGCGCAGCAACCGGGTAGCGGGTGAGTATGAATGTATTATGTTACACCTAAAAAGTCGTGTCTTAAGCAAAACTGGAAGATATGTTTACCCTACATTTGCACTAAAAAAATTATTATTCAAACCTTCATTGAGGAATTCATATCCACTGACAGTACTGAGTTCTGACTGGGCAGAAACAAAAACAATAATTTCCACTCATCATAGAAATCAATTGATTAATAAACAATGAATGTGAAGTAACAGGGCCCTCATTTGTGTTCACTAGCATGGGAAACTAAGGTCTAAATATTTCTTAGATGGATGGCTTATTATTACCATCAAGTGAAGGGATGACTATAGCCATGATAGCCTTGCTACTATATCAATATGGGGTTATTTTTATTTGGTTTCAAAAGGGTGTCCAAATTGGCTTATTACCAGAATAGGCTCTTCTACCTGCTTGGTGAAGCTTTATTTCCAGAACCATCACTCCCATACCTATTCCAGAACTAGGGCTACAACAAGTAGCCAAGGCAGCAGAACTAGACATTGTATATTTGACATGAATGAGCACATATCTTTCTGTCAAATTGAACAGACAGATTCAGTCATACATTGACGGTGTCCTTTTTCCAGTAGATACTCTGAGTTTGATGCCCCCCACACTGTATGATGGTCCACACAGTAGTCACCACACTGTATGATGGTCTAGACTGTAGTCTCCACACTGTTAAATGACCCCACAATATTCTGAACGCTGTATGATTGGTCCAACAGTTGTCCCCATAGTGTATAATTGCCCACACAGCTGTCAACACACTGTATAATGGTCCCAACAGTACCCCTTCAAGTACTATTAAAATGAAAACCAAACATCATATACTCACCTAAGCCTGGATCCTTGTGACTCTGCCAGCAGACAGTGCCATGGTGTGGATGGACTAAAGTAGTCATGTCATCTTGTCAGGCACACATAGAAGTCCCATCTCGATTACATCATTATATCACTCTGCCACTTCTTACTCGTCCAGTGCATCTCCCTGCCATTCTGTATGCCCTAGGCCTAAGGTGAGTTGTGGCCTACTGAACGAAGAGAGCTAGTGCAGGTAGACTATGTTCATCTGTTCTACAGTACAGTTTAATTGTATAAGCTTACTGTACATACTAATACAGTTAAGCATGAAAGTCGCTCGAGTTAGGGGCTTGAGACAACCTCCACTATCTTCTTCCTCTGCTAATTACACTAATGAAGATGTCCCATGTTAGACAGGGAGAAGATGCCTAGCGTATCTTGTTATTTTAACTGTATTGCTGCTTCTGCATTGGCTGCTATTGCTGACCCTACTCTGTTGGATATTTCCTTGCCTGCCCCGTTATATTTTTCTACCATGTAGCTTCTGCCGCTGACACTGCAGAGCGACACAAGCCTTACAAGCCACACATTTCACAGTTGTGAACTGTGTTTAAATGTGCTATACTTTGCTGCTGGAGTTGCCAAAGGTGCCATTACTGGTACTGGTTCTACACTGCCAGACATCTTCTGGCTTGAACCATTTTATGTTTCTACTGTTTAGCTTCAGCAGCTGTGACTGCTGCTAAATGTCAATGCACATCTCTTGCACCTGTTCCGTTGTATAGCTATAATGTACTGTTTTCTCTTCAGAAATCACAAACATGAAATAGCTCCCAAAATAGGGATTTTTTTTGGTCAACTTGCTGACAAGCCATTGTTCCTTCACTTTGTAAACATAGAATAATAAAATCATAGAATGTTGGAGTTGGAAGGGACCTCAGGGGCCATCTTGTCCAACCCCCTGCTCAATGCAGGATTCACAAAACCATCTCAGAAAGATGTCTGTCCAGCCTCTGAAGACTTCCATTGAAGGCTAACTCACCACCTCTCATGGCAGCTTGTTCCACTCATTGATCACCCTCACTGTCACAAAGTTTTTCTAACATCTAATCTGTATCTTCTCCCTTTTAGATTCATTCCATTGCTTCTCGTGTTTCCATGTGAAAATGGGAATAAGGATGATCCCTCTACACTGTTATATCCCATCAGATATTTGTAGACAGCTATTATCTCTCTCCTTAACCTTCTTTTTTGCAAGCAAAACCTTCCCAGATCCTTTAATTGTTCCTTGTAAGACATAGTTTGCAGTCCGCTCACCATCCTGGCATCTCTTCTCTGAACTTGCTCCAGTTTTTCAATGTATTTTTTAAAATGTTTTGCCCAGAACGGTACACAGTATTCCAGATGAGGTCTAACTTTACATTATCATTTAGTTAAAGGGAACATTTTTGGATGGCTTGAAAAAAAGCCATTAAAATTGTTTTGTCATTTTGAGAACAGCAAACCTATTACAGTCGTTACAAAGGATATTTTTTCTCTTTTAGTTAAGAAGCCATGGCTTTCAAAAAGCACACCATAAAGATATATATTTGGTTGTCTTGTGTAAAAGGAAAGAGGAAAGCTCTGGATACTCCTCAAATGGTTAATTTTTTCTTGTGAAAAAGCCCTGATTTCTTCCATTTGTGCTGCTTATGTATAAACAGCAACAAGGCAGGCGCTAAGGTCAGTTGGATATTAATAAGGCTGTGATTGCATTTAAGAGATCAAAATGGGTCCAATACATTCCTAGGAGACCTCTGAGTATTAGACATGTCTCTTCAGGGCAAGTTGAGAATGGAAGGAAGCCCCAATGTTACCCTTGAACAAAAAAAACATAAGAGGAAAAACCTCCACTATTCTAGACAAAAAAACACCAGTACACAGGCAGAGATGCTTACCTGTCCAAGGCCTCCAAACAATTGCACTAGCCAAGGTGCAGCAGACCCAAGTTAAGATGGCAGATACACAGGTGCAATAATACCGATAAGGCAGCCACCCTATAATCAGGAATTGGCCACTTGGTACACCTGTGCAAACAAATAGTCTGTATGTGGCGTGTTCACACAGAAATACAAAGTATATGGCTCAAAGACTATTAATGACGCCATGTAGCGGGCTCACCATAATGCATCCTGTGTGAACAGAGGCCTGTCATGTCGGGCGCTGTTCAGACCAGGTCGTTCGACAGACAGCGGTAATTCCGCTTTTGACCACTATGTGCTCATTGGCGTCGGCTAGATTTTATCTAGCTCTTCCGGGGTTAATTTACCTGATCCTTGGATTGGAAGCTGGGCCATGCCCATTGCCTTTAAATAGTTCTCCTGATCATTGGGCGTCGCCGATTATAGCTTCTGTCTTGTGCGTTGTTATCTCGGTCTGGAGTGGAGAGCTGGTTGTTGGAGATTCGTTGCTGGTGGTGTATTTTCCTTTGTCTTATTTACTCCTTCCTATATTTGTATTTATTTTGCCCTGCACTTTTATAGTGTATTCCTGAGTGACTGCGGCGTGGTGTATATTTTCCTTTATCCTTGTCTGTGCTAACTGTGGGTATTGGTGTATTACCTCTTCACTGGGTGATGGGCGGAGGTTTCAGCCTAGGGTTGAAACAGGAGACAGGGTGAGGTTTGAGGCCTGGACATGCATACCATCAATGTAAACTCCAGGTAGAGGGTCAGTCAGGATTTCCCTAGTCTGAGGGAAATTGCAGGGGCCCGGGTTATTAGCTCTCGCTCACCTAGTCTCCCCGTGACAAGGCCACCGTATACAGAGCCATCTAGGGCCCAGCCGCACCATGGAAAAATATACATTGCACCAAAAACATAACAATGTATGCAAGGTATTGGTCGATATTATGGCCACAATATTTAAGCTGCCAACCCGCGTCAAGGGTATATTTTTCCAGGGTGCGGCTGGGCTCTGTATACTGTGGCCTCTGTTCACACAGGATGGATTATGGTTAGCCCGCTATATGGCATCATTAATAGGCTTTGAGCCATATACTTTGCATTTCTGTGTGAACACGCCACATACAGACTATTTGTTTGCACAAGTGTACCAAGCGGCCAATTCCTGATTGTAGGCTGGCTGCCTTATCGGTATTATTGCACCTGTGTATCTGCCATCTTAACTTGGGTCCGCTGCACCTTGGTTAGTGAAATTATTTGAAGGCATTGGACAGGTAAGCATCTCTGCCTGTGTACTGTTGTTTTTTTGTCTAGAATAGTGGAGGTTTTTCCTCTTATGGTGTTTTTTTTTAGATTAGGACTGCCAATATGTAAGGACCCTTGACGGGGGTTGGCAGCTTAAATATTGTAGCCATAATATCGACCAATACCTTGCATACATTGTTATGTTTTTGGTGCACTGTGTATTTTTCCAGGGTGCGGCTGGGCCCTAGATGGCTCTGTACACTATGGCCTCTGTTTACACAGGATGCATTATGGTTAGCCTGCTATATGGCGTCACTAATAGGCTTTGAGCCATATACTTTGCATTTCTGTGTGAACACGCCACATACAGACTATTTGTTTGCACAGGTGCACCAAGTGGCCAATTCCTGATTGTAGGGTGGCTGCCTTATCGGTATTATTGCACCTATGTATCTGCCATCTTAACTTGGGTCTGCTGCACCTTGGCTAGTGCAATTGTTTGGAGGCCTTTGACAGGTAAGAATCTCTGCCTGTGTACTGGTGTTTTTTTTTACCTTTGAACAAAGTAGTAAAGACTATGTGAACCCAGCCTTATCTCATCCTTCAATCATAACACAATAATTATTATGATCCAGTACATTATTAAATCTCAGCATATAGACTATAAACTACCTGTCATCCTCATGTTAAAAGGTGCTTGCAAAACTACCATATCTTATAAACATTCAAGACCTTAAAGGATCATATAAATATTTGCACAGTTATACATACATGTATAACTTATATTAGTTTACAATGGTTTATATAGTCCATAATGACAGTGACTACAATTTAATTTTAATTAAACCCACATAAAGTGACCAACTAAATAAAGTAACATTTAGCACAATTTTCTTCCATCCTGGCCAAATCACTTAGCTTATTGGTGATGCCATTAGGGCTGTAGCAGACCTATCAGGTTAAAATAAAACAATATTAATATAAATGTGCACCGTAATAAAGAAAAATGAAATCTCAGATTTTTATGTCGCTCCTACTGTCTGATGATTTTGTTTGTTAATGTGATATTTTGTCAAGCAGCATGTAAAATGTGGTGGAGCCTTGCAATCAGACCTACAAATAGATTTAATTTCTTGAAGGCATCATTTGCCTTCAGTGTCTATCTAAACAGATGGATAACAGTTTCACTTCAACCATAAAAACTCAGAACTCAGGGAGGTGGTAAATGAAGTACAAGCTGACTAATCTTATTTCTTAGTTCTATTTCCTCTCATACTTCTGCATCATGAACAATCGCTGTATAAAAATCCCACATTACCAGTTTCTCTGGCAAAATTATTTATTCTTGGTATTTTAGTGCATTTTTATGTACATTATTTTTTGCTTATCAACTATGCAAAGAGAAATAGTTGTTTTCAGGTGTAGTAGTCTTACAGTTTACCATGTTTTGGAGCAAATGGAACAGAAAAACAGAAAAATAACTTAAAAGGCAAAGAAGAAATTCAATAATAAAATATTACTGCCCAATGAAACATTAGTTACAGATTTCATCCTACAGCAGGACCAACAGCAAACAGACATTGTGAAACAATATATTTAAAGGGAACCTGTCACCCCGTTTTTTCAGTATGAGATAAAAATACCATTAAATAGGGCCTGAGCTGTGCTGGACAATAGTGTATTTTGTGGACCCCGATTCCCCACCTATGCTGCCGAAATACGTTACCAAAGTCGCCGTTTTCGCCTGACAATCAAGGTGGTCAGGTCAAATGGGCGTGGTGAAATCGCTTCTTCTCCTCCAGATCTTGCTCATCTTTCCGTTGGTGGCGTAGTGGTTTGCGCATGCCCAACAGGGGAATGCACTGCGCAGCTGAAGAAAAAGAGCGCGATCTGCGCTATTCTCCATTTTTTCGCTGGCGGTGGCCATCTTCCTGAGGCCGAGCGTGTGCAGATGGAGTGCTCTGCTGCCCAGGGCTTCAGGAAAATGGCCGCGGGATGCCGCGTGTGCGCAGATGGGGATCGCGGCGGCCATTTTCCTGAAGCCGAGACGCGAACTCGAAAAAATGGAGAATAGCGCAGATCGCGCTTTTTTTCTTCAGCTGTGCAGTGCATTCCCCTGTTGGGCATGCACAAACAACTACGCCACCAACAGAAAGATGAGCAAGATCTGGGGGAGAAGAAGCGATTTCACCATGCCCATTTGACCTGACCACCTTGATTGACAGGCGAAAACGGCGACTTTGGTAACGTATTTCGGCAGCATAGGTGGGAATCAGGGTACACAAAATACACTATTGTCCAGCACAGCTCAAGCCCTATTTAATGGTATTTTTATCTCATACTGAAAAAACGGGGTGACAGGTTCCCTTTAACCTCTTAACAACCAGAGGTATTTTTGGTTTTGCATTTTAATTTTTTACTCCCCAACTTTCCAGAGCCATAACGTTTTTATTTTTTGGTCAAAATGGCCATGAGAGGGCTTGTTTTTTGTGGGACGAGTTGTACATTTGAATAACACCATTGGTGTTAAGATATCATGTACTGGAAAATGGGAACAAAATTCAAAGTGCAGTGTTATTGTGAAAAAAGTGAAATCCCACAGATATTTTTTGCTTTACTTTTTACTGTGCTCACTAAATGCTAAAACTGACCTGCCATTATGATTCTCCAGGTCATTATGAGTTCATAGACTCCAAACATGTCTAGGTTCTTTTTTAGCTAAGTGGTGAAAAAAAATCCAAACTTTGTTAAAAATAAAAAAAAGTGCCATTTTCCAATTTCCGTAACATCTCCATTTTTTGTGATCTAGGGTTGGGTGAGGGCTTATCTTTTGCACACTGAGCTGACATTTTTAATGATACATTTTGGTGCAGATATGATCTTTTGATAGGCCGTTATTGCATATTAATGCAATGTAATGGCGACCAAAAAAACTTAATTCTGGTATTTTAACTTTTTTTCTCTCTACTTGAACCCGCTGAAGCGCTTGTTGCGTGAAACGTCTGTCATTTGTCTCCTCTTCCCCGCATTCCTGTGCACACCTGCAATTCTATTAATCACAGCACTGAAATATGGATCCATCTGCTCCCCCTGTCGTCATTGATTCTCTGCAGACTGAAACTCAGCGCAGCAGGCAAGATTATGTCATCTCAGTCTGCAAACAGCATACACTGGAGCAATGCGCTGGGGGAACAGGGGCAAAGTGAACTCTTTTTTTTTTATTGGTAGTTACTCATGGTGGGAATATGTTGGAAGATTATACTGTTTGGGGGTCATCATATTGTTTAGGGGCTGTGAAGCAATCATCATATGTGGGGAGCTGTGGAAACATCATGCTGTGTTGGGTGCTGTGGGACATCATGCTATATGGGGAGCTCTGCGGGCATCATTTTGTGTCTTCGACTGCGTGAGCCATCATACTGTGTGAGGGGATGTAGAGATATCATACAGTGTGAGGATGTGTGGGAGAACATACTGTGTGGGGGCTGTTGGAAACATCATACTGACTTGAGGTGCATTATATTGTGTAGGGGAGGGGGCTGTGAGGGTCATAATACTATTTGGGGTTGTATTTGATCATAATGTCTGTGGAGGTGCTATGGGGCCATCATACTGTGTGGGGTGTATTATTCAAAGATCTATTCATTAAAATGTTCTTTGTTTGTGGGAAAGCATATAGAACATTTTACATCCCCTGGTGACTATATTAGCAAATTTTAAACAAACTATATTGATTTAGAATTTAGTGATTAACTCTTTAACTGTGTACTGTTTTTATAGTACTCCTTGCTATTAATAGCATCTTCTGCAGCATGACCTGAGTCATTAATTCTGTGCGAGATAAATGCAAGTATTGTATATTAATGACTTAGCACTTTGACACAATAAATCAATATTGTGAATATTTATGTCAAGAGAAATGACAACGTCTATTAAGGAAGAAATATGACACAGGCGGACATAAAAAGGAGCAGAATAATTTAGTTGCTGTGAACTTCATATTCTATGCATGCGTTTATAGCAAGTCCTTGCATTTTGCAAAAGTACAATTGCTATTATTTGCAGTCTTGAATAAATTTCGGCAAGAAATCTGACCTAGAATATGTGTTTATATACACGTGAATGTAATTAGAGCCTTATAGTGACACTGCTGTCTGCTTGCTCAGGACATGCATGCATAATGTGGGGAATTTACAAGCAGTAAAGGAGAGGAAATGGAAAGAATTTATTTATTCCACATTTGGAGAAACCCTAAAGGATGTTGTTGAATATACAACCGCAATTCCCAAAAAATATGGATAGTATCTAAAATGTAAAGAAAATAATGCATTGATTTGGAAATCTCTTATAGCTGGGGCAGGACAGGGACTGAAATTCAGATCTGACAATGGAGAGCACACAGGCCCATTTGCTATAAAGTGAATGTGAAATATGTTTGTCGATTTGTGGTTGCTCTAGATGTTTAACACATTTACAGAATAGAAAATGCTGTAAATCCAGAATGACATAATATGGAATTTAAGTTTCCCTCCAGAAAATATAAAATGCACTTAATGAGAGACAGGACCATAGTTGTAATGAAAAACTTACCCACCTCCCCCCCACGCACTCACTTGATTAACGAGGGTCTCTATTACAAATATGACCCTGCCTAACTTTATAGGATATCAAGATTTCCTGTAAATCAAATGTAATTCTATCATTCAAGTTAGTCCTCTTTTCTCCTGATTAATAGGAAATATTGAGGTGTACTGATGAAAAGACAACATGATGAATGGCATAACCACCAAACAACAATAATGAAATGCAATAAATTATTGCCCCCTTAGAAATACTATGCACTGCTTTGGGGGAGGAGACAAAGGATTTCCATAGTTAAATATGACTTCATTCACTACACCCCAAAATGAGCAGAGGAGTATGTTGTTGTCTGTGTGGTACTGGGGTGCTGTGTCCACCAGCTGCTGAATGCTCCATGGGCTGCTCCATGGTGGGCAGTATGGGTGTCCTGCTGCTCAGGCGGCCTGCTAGCGTGATAGTATAATAGTTATCTTAAATGACTATCCTTCCAATATGAAATGGCAGCCATTTACTCGAATGGGTTAATTGCCTTGTATGGTTATGATGATGCAACATTTATAACCTCTGTGTTATGTATTCCCCAGGAAGTATATGGTAAATTGATGAGCAGGGCAGTTTCTAGCCCAAAAATGACACAGGGCGAGAGTAGGAAATTTCTCCCCCCCCCCCCCCCCCCCCGGCACCGAAAATAATAAACATTATTTTTGTGGGCTTGAGTAATAAATAGAGAGCAGGCTTGTATCTTCCCTTTTTTTAATAAATTATAATTTGCCTTTAACTTATATAGAACTTGGGGAAAAGGGACAAGTATGCTAATTATTAACGGTGAGAACAAAGTTGTAGGTAAATAATATCTATTAATTATTTTGGAAACAGATCCTAAAAATTGTAGGTTGCAGATTTATGAGAAACTGACTCTTCTAGATTTAGCCGCTGCAAAAGCATTAATAGCTTCCGAATAATTCAGCTTTTCTGCCAGTTCATTTTCTAATTCCAGGTCACATTTACTAATCTCTTCTAAAAGGAGATTGGCGAGACTTTCCCCAGATGTATCAGTAGCAGGACGATAGCCAATAAAATGTTCCTTTATTGCTACGTGATCATCATCTATATCAACAAATCTTAAGGTGTATGACAACTGTTCAGTGTGACCTGCATCTTGTGTGCAGTCCAACATTATTGAAAAATACTTAGATCTTTTGGCTTTTTCTAGAATACATTTCTTCACCTGAGAGGCCATCAAGCAGATAATTTCATTTTGAATTAAATTTCCACAGTAATGTGTATGGATTTCCTGGGAAGTAATTCGTTTTAAATGATCTCTCATTACTGGTTCAAATTTTCCAAGAAGCTCTATAAGCCCAAGGAAATGTCCATTATTTGGTGTAAACAATGTATTTGACGATCCTCGAAAAGCTAAATTATTGGTTGCCAGGTATACAGTTACTGCCATAACTCTTTCCAACACTTCTCGCCTGGGTGAGGATGCCACCAGACTGCCAAAGATGAGGTAAGTCAGCTGGGCCCCCTCCCGGGTTTCATGCTGTGGGGCATGCCAAATCAGCATGCCCCAAGGGTGGTTGGGGGGGGGGCAGGTGTGGGGGTCCCCATCCAAAAAAAAAGGCTAGCCCAACCCATCCCATCCCTCAGACCCCCTCACCTGTTCAGTGTGTCAGTGCCCTCTGCCCTCTGAGTCTGAGCGCGCTCAGACTGCTAAATGGGGCTGCTGGGAAGGGAAGGACTAATCCATAGGCAGGGGGTGGGCATTTTTGCTATACTGCTACCACTGTCAGACTAGACTGCAGCCTGTCCTGTCCAGCATTGAAATTGGCAACAGCCAGGCAGCCTAGTCTGACAGTGATAGTGTGTGTGCTTAGCTCTTTGATCACTGTCTCAGGGAGCGCCCGTGCTCAGCCGAGAGCGCGGCGCCCCTGCTATCAGTGTGGGAGTGGCCGAGCTGCCTCATCCTGGCTGTTCATTCTCGCTGTTCATCCAGCGCGGAGCGGAGGTGAGTGGCGGCGCCGAGGTGGCCGCAACCATTATGTGCGGTGCGGGGGGGGGGGCGCGGCGACGCGAGGCGATGATCTGACCGCTCAGCTGTCAGATTTGCAGCTGAGTTCGGGCAGGGCGCGGAGCGGAGGTGAGTCATACCTCCCAACTTTTGAAGATGGGAAAGAGGGACAAAGTTTGCGGCGCGCTTTGCGCGCCGCGGCAAATTTTAGGCCACGCCTCTGACCACACCCATTCATAATTAGTCACACCCATATCCACATCCCAACCACACCCATTTAGCACTGCCGATCACACTGTTTCATATACAATAATTATAAACAAAAAAATATGGCCACACAGTGCCCCATACTGTATAATGGCCACACATGATGCTCCATACTGTATAATGAACACACATGACGCTCCATACTGTATAATGGCCACACATGATGCTCCATACTGTATAATGAACACACATGATGCTCCATACTGTATGACCGCACATGATGCTCCATACTGTATAATGACCGCACATGATGCTCCATACTGTATAATGACCCCACATGATGCTCCATACTGTATAATGGCCGCACATGATGCTCCATACTGTATAATGAACACACATGATGCTCCATACTGTATGACCGCAAATGATGCTCCATACTGTATAATGACCGCACATGATGCTCCAGACTGTATAATGACCGCACATGATGCTCCATACTGTATAATGACCCCACATGATGCTCCATACTGTATAATGACCGCACATGATGCTCCATACTGTATAATGACCGCACATGATGCTCCATACTGTATGACCGCAAATGATGCTCCATACTGTATAATGACCGCACATGATGCTCCAGACTGTATAATGACCGCACATGATGCTCCAGACTGTATAATGACCGCACATGATGCTCCAGACTGTATAATGACCGCACATGATGCTCCAGACTGTATAATGACCGCACATGATGCTCCAGACTGTATAATGACCGCACATGATGCTCCAGACTGTATAATGACCGCACATGATGCTCCATACTGTATAATGGCCGCACATGATGCTCCATACTGTATAATGGCCACACATGATGCTCCATACTGTATAATGGCCGCACATGATGCTCCATACTGTATAATGGCCACACATGATGCTCCATACTGTATAATGACCGCACATGATGCTCCATACTGTATAATGACCGCACATGATGCTCCATACTGTACAATGACCGCACATGATGCTCCATATTGTATAATGACCGCACATGATGCTCCATACTGTATAATGACCGCACATGATGCTCCATACTGTATAATGGCCACACATAATGCTCCATACTGTATAATGACCGCACATGATGCTCCATACTGTATAATGACCGCACATGATGCTCCATATTGTATAATGACCACACATGATGCTCCATACTGTATAATGACATACAGGCACGCAGCTCACACACAGGCACGCAGCTCACACGCACGCAGCTCACAAACACATGCAGCTTTGACACAAATGCATCACACACGCAGCCATCACACACACACGCAGCCATCACACACACACACACGCAGCCATCACACACACACACACGCAGCCATCACACACACACACGCAGCCATCACACACACACACACACGCAGCCATCACACACACATGCAGCCATCACACACACACGCAGACATCACACACGCAGCCATCACACACACACACACACGCAGCCATCACACACACACGCAGCCATCACACACACGCAGCCATCACACACACACAGCCATCACACACACACAGCCATCACACACACACAGCCATCACACACACACAGCCATCACACACACACAGCCATCACACACACGCAGCCATCACACACACACAGCCATCACACACACACAGCCATCACACACACACACCCAGCCATCACACACACACACACGCAGCCATCACACACACACACACGCAGCCATCACACACACACAGCCATCACACACACACACCCAGCCATCACACACACACACACGCAGCCATCACACACATCACACACACACAATCTCCTCTGTGATGCAGGGGCGGCTGATGTCCATGTGCAGCTCTCTGCTGAAGTCTTCAGTCTCCTGCTCACAGCTCTGCACTATCCCGGCACCTCCCCCGTCTCTCCTTCTCTGCCGGGATAGCAGCTAAGAGCAGAAGCCGGAGCTCCGTGCACACACAGCCAGAGGTAGTGAATCGCTGACCTTTCTTCTTGATTGCTGCAGGCTCTCTCCTTCAGCGTGGCAGCGCCGCACAGGGGGCGGGAGGGGGGGGGGGTGTTGCGCGGGCGGTCAGGAGGCAGCTTTTATATAAAAAAAAAAAAAAACAGGCTCTCTCTACGTCCCGGAAGTGGGCGGGGCTTCACCGGCGGCCGCAAATTCGGGATTTTAAATGCCCGAAGCGGGACAGCGGGACCCCGGTGCCAAAGCGGGACTGTCCCGCTGAAATCGGGACGGTTGGGAGGTATGGGTGAGTGGCGGCGCCGAGGTGGCCGCAACCATTATGTGCGGTGCGGGGGGGGGGGCGCGGCGACGCGAGGCGATGATCTGACCGCTCAGCTGTCAGATTTGCAGCTGAGTTCGGGCAGGGCGCGCCCGCGCTCAGCACTGAGCGCGGCATCCGCGCCCCTGACAGCCCTTAAACAGCAGCAGCAGCGGGCAGGGGACCACCGGGGCCCGAGGCCTCTCCTGCGCCCCCCGGCCCCACGGCGCCCCGTGTGGCCGCCCTGCCCGCCCTGTTGAAGAAACGGCCCTGTTGATGAGGTATACCATATATATGTTTTTACTGAATTCTATTGTATGGTATAGCATAGTCTAATATGCTATTCATACTCATTTTTAGTAGTATTCTGGAGAATACTGATAGACAGAAACCAAAAGGATGCTTTTTCAAACTCTGTCTAGCTAAAACATTCCTGTGAAACCCTATGAATACTTTTAGTGTATACACTTGGAGATTTTCTGGTTGACATGCCAAGCATAGAGCAAAAATCCTGTGTGAATACAACCTTCCAGAATTATAAGTAATTAGTGCAGACCAAATGTAGGAGTGATGGGGGGCAGATGGTCTACTCCCTGACACTCTAAAGGGTTCAAAGTATTTGATGTTCATGTATGTTCTAAAAGGGTAAAACTCACTAGGGCTGCAGTTAGCTTAGACAGGGTTAACTGCAATGGCCGGCCCAGGTTAGGAGGGGGGAACTGAGAGTTAGTGTCAAGTACAGGAAGTGACAGAGTGAGAGAGTGTTGAACTGTGACAAGCGACAGACTAAGGACGGGGGGGCTGCTAGGGACAGCGTGAGCCCAGAACCTCGGAGCAGTGGATTGCCAGAGAACCCCAATGCATGAGTCCTCTTTTGCCGGCCTAGGAAATAGACCTCTGGACTCAAACCTTTAGAGGTGGAGCAAGATGGAATCCAGATATATTGCTAGAAAAAGGAGAAGATCCCTTAGAACTAGAATACATAGTAAAAGGGATGTTCTACTTACACTGAGAACCAGAGCTGAAACCTGTGGGAAAAATAACAGCCTGTTGGGCCTTATTCTCTATATCTGCCTGTAAATGCTGTAAATACTGCCATTCACCAAGTAAAAGTTTGGTTGTTTTTATGAACCTAGTGTCTCCTGGATTGATTGCTGCCCTGGATCCAGAAGCGAACTTCTTGGCATTAGAAGAGGCCTACTACAGCCCTGCGGTAAGTGTGATGCACCTCACACATACTGTAGCATGACACCGGGACTGGGACACGAGTTGTCTGTAGGATGCCAAAGTGAGTGGGGACAGAAGCTAGGCCACGACTACCTCGATTGGGCATCTTACACATAAGGGAATGCTTTCTGAATTACTTTGGACTATACATAACTGCTTCAGGGTACGTGTAGAACTACATGTCTAATAGCTAGATAAAGAGCTGTTCATGTCTTTCATAAACAACTTACAACTGCCAGAATTGGAGCCACTCATACAATGTGGCCCTCCATTCTGACTCATGGACTTTCCTAAGTGGTGAATCCCCTCTAAAGAATGCTCATATACAGTATCATAGTAATACAGCAATTTGTTTTAAAAGGAAGCTATTACCAGAATTTTGCATCCTAATATGAGAGCAGCATGATGTAGAGACAAAAAAATAAATTCGACTGATGTGTCACTTACTGGGCTGCTTGTTGTATTTTTTTTTTAAATCTCTGCTTTTTCTGCTACAGATATAATAATGTTCTGAATGCTGAGACCTGTGTAACCCTGTCCACACCACTGATTGGCAGCTTTTTGACTTTAAACAGTGTTAAAAGAAAGCTGACAATCAGTGGGGTGGATTGGGTTACAGAGAGCAGGAGGACTACAATGCAACAGTTTTACTAGTGATAATCTCCTGCTGATAAAATAGTAATTTTATCAAAACTACAGCAAGCAGCACAGTAAGTATCACTGGAATCAAGGTCTCTGACCCTACATTATGCTTCTCTCAGTATTGACAAAAACTTGATAGAACATTTATGGTGCAGAGCTCATAATTTCTGTCTGGAAAGAAAGAAGAAAGCCACTACAGAAGAGGTCTTATCCTGTAGAGAATAGAACAGTTGTAAGTTTGAATCCCAACACTTATATTTCCCTCAGCAGTTGCCAGAGTCCAACATAAAAGTCGGCCGGTCCATTCAAAATTTGTTGCTTCAGCCTGCTAATGGTGCAATTAGATGAGTAATAATATTTGAACAAGCATTAATAGGACTGCTCGTTCTTAATTATCTGCCTGTGTCAGGCCGATTTCGCATAAGCGTTTTTTTGCGCAGCATAGGTCTGCTTAATGTCTGCATGCATCTTTCATATCTCTCTTTAACATTGTGTACGCCAGGGGTGTCAAACTGCATTCCTCGAGGGCCTCAAACCATGCGTGTTTTCAAGATTTCCTTCTCATTGCACAAGGTGCTGGAATCATTCTGTGCAGGTGATTAAATGATCACCTGTGCAATACAAGGAAATCCTGAAAACATGACCTGTTTGCAGCCCTTGAGGAATGCAGTTTGACACCCCTGGTGTACGCAGTGACATGCATTGGCATCAGTTTGTATGCGGATGTATGCGGATGCATCCCCGTGCATCATTTTGTGATGTCCGGCAAAAGCAACATGTTGCATTTTTTGAGGCATCAAATATGCGCAGGCATACGCATTCGGATGAGTGCGTATAAGCAACGCATTACTGTCTATGGGAGCGCATTGGTACGCAAGGACATGCGTGCGCATGCGTTCGGTGCGCTTGCGTACTTCGGACTGGGCATGTCCAGGAACTGATTGAGACACGCCCATTGAGACACGCCTTCCTGGAAATATCGAACGCATTAGCAAAAACATCGCAAATGCAAGCAAAATGCATATAAATGCATGCACATGCAGCATTTTTTTAGTGTCATGCGTAAGATGATGCAGATAAAAAACGCATCATAAGCATGCGTTTAAATGCATTTTAGCATGCGTTTGCACATGCAGATGATACGCTGCGCACAGATACACTAATGTGAACTTAGCCTAAGCCTGTCACTTGTAGCCTGTCGAAAAATCAAAACGCTTGTATGTTGGGTGATTGAACTGTTATTGTTGGCAGAAAAATCTGTATTATTGGCAACGCAATCTCAGGTGTAAACCAAACAGGAATTGTGTTGCTAATACTATGTACTGTATATGGGAACAGAACTATTGCTTTAGTGCTCACTCTTTCCCTATCATTTTTGGTGAACCCATGTAAGGAGGTTTCAAATGATTAACAATTAACTTGCATGACCTCAATTGTTAAGGTGCATTGACAGCAGATAAATGTGATATTAAAGGAAATCTGTCAACTACCCTTGCCCCCTAAACCGCCACCATATCTGTGTTGTACCCTCTTCCTCTCGCATTGGATGTGGTACGCTAGTGTGTCTCCAGCCTTAGGCTTGGATCACACTCAGCGTAGGGAAATACAGTCTATTTTTTACAGGCGTAATACGCAGAAATGATCCCAAAACTGTGATCCGTTTGTCATCCATAGGCAGGGTGTGGTTGCGTATTTTGCGCATGTAAACCTCTGTATGTAATCCGTATGTCATCCGTACAGCGAGATTTTCTCGCAGGCTTGCGAAATGGACATAGAATGGATCCATGGGCTCAAATATTCATGAAAACATATATACAGTCTATATATATATATATGTCGGTGAGACATATATATATATATATATATATATATATATATATTTCATACAGCGCTAGATAGCTTAAAAGCCGGTAATTCAATTGCCAGCTTTTGATATCTCCTTATCAAACCAGACACGATATGAGACATGGTTTACATACAGTAAACCATTTCATATCCCTTATTTTTTACATTTTCCTCACTAATGATGTTAGTAGAGTGTGTGTGCAAAATTTGGGGGCTGTAGCTTTTAAAATAAAGGGTTAAATCACGGAAAAACTGAAGTGGGCTCCCGCACAATTTTCTCCGCCAGAGTGGGAAAGCCAGTGACTGAGGGCAGATATTAATAGCCTACAGAGGGACCATGGTTATTGGCCCCCCCGGCTAAAAACATCTGCCCCCAGCCTCCCCAGAAAAGGCACATCTTTAAATTGCGCCTTATGTGGCACAGCCTCTCTCTTTCCACTCCCGAGTAGCAGTGGGATATGGGGCTATAAAGGGTTAATATCACCTTGCTAATGTAAGGTGACATTAAGCCTGGTTAATAATGGAGAATGTCAACAAGACACCTATCCATTATTAAACCAATAGTAGTAAAGGGTTAATAATACACACACACACATGAAGAATAAAGTATTTTAATTAAATAAAAACACACATGGGGTTGTAAAATCTTTATTGTACGCTTAATCCACCTGAAGACCCTTGTTCTGTAAAAGAAAAAAAAAGAAAAAAGCAACAATATCCCATACCTCTGCGGCGCTCAGTCATGTCCCACGCTGTAAATCCATCTGAAGGGGTTAAATAATTTTACAACCAGGAGCCTGCTAATGCAGTTGTTGCTCCTGGTTGTAAAAACTGGGGAATGAATGGAAAGCAGGGGAACTTAGCTACCCAGACTTGCGGTGCTGTGCCCCCTGCTGGCATAAACTCATATGAACTCGAGCGTGAGAAAATATTCAGAAAAATTCCCATGCTAGAGTTCATATGAGTTTATGCCAGCAGGGGGTGCAGAACCGCAAGTCTAGGTAGCTAAGTTCCCCTGCTTTCCATTAATTCCCCAGTTTTTACAAGCAGGAGCAACAGCTGCATTAGCAGGCTCTGGTTGTAAAATTATTTAACCCCTTCAGATGGATTTACAGCGAGGGACATGACTGAGCGCCGGAGAGGTGAGGGATATTGTTGCTTTTTTCTTTTCTTCTTTTACAGAACGAGGGTCTTCAGGTGGATTAAGCGTACAATAAAGATTTTACAACCTCTTGTGTGTTTTTATTTCATTAAAATGCTTTATTCTTCGTGTGTGTGTATTATTAACCCTTTCCTACTATTGGATTAATAATGGATAGGTGTCTTATTGACATCTCTCCATTATTAACCAGGCTTAATGTCACCTTACATTAGCAAAGTGACATTAACCCTTTATTACCCCATATCCCACCACTACTCGGGAGTGGGAAAAGAGAGGCTAATTGCCAGAACAGGCGCATCTTACAGATGTGCCTTTTCTGGGGTGGCCTGGGGGCAGATGTTTTTAGCCAGGGGGGCCAATAACCATGGTCCCTCTCTAGGCTATTAATATCTGCCCTCAGTCACTGCCTTTCCCACTCTGGCGGAGAAAATTGTGTGGGAGCCCACGCCAGTTTTTCCGTGATTTAACCCTTTTTTTAACAGCTAGAGCCCCCAAATTTTACACCCACACTCTACTAACATCAATAGTGAGGAATATGTAAAAAAAATAAGGGATATGAAATGGATTACTGTATGTAAACCATGTCTCATATCCTGTCGGGTTTGATAAGGAGATAGCAAAAGCAGGCAATTGAATCACCGGCTTTTATGCTATCAAGCTCTGTATTAATTATAAATATATATATATATATATATATATATATATATATATATATCTGTCTCAATGACATATATATATACCTATACTATGTGTAGACATTTTTGTTGAGCTATTGTATTCTATCCTGTCAGTGTGATTTTACAGTACACTGCGCTGAATTACCGGCTTTTCTATAGAACACCGGTGCCTATTTCTCGCAAGTTACACTGATGGTCCGTGTGTAATCCGTATTTTTCTCGCCCCCATAGACTTTCATTGGCGGATTTTTTGCCCAATACGCTGACAAACGCAGCATGATGTGATTTTCTACGCCCGTAAAATAAAGCTGCGAAATATACGGCAGATTGGAGCTGCCCCATAGAGAATCATTGGTCTGTGTGCAATGCGTAGTTTTTGCGCCACTCATACGTCCGTAAACCTCTCTAGTGTGACGCCGGCCTTACTCTGGGAAATCAATGGTTCCCACACCAACCCCCGAACATGTCACTCATTGATTTACAAATGCAGCTTTAACTCCTTCATCCCCCAGTCTGTTTTTTCCTTCCTGACAAGGCCATATTTTACAGTTCTGACCAGTGTCAATTTATATGATACTAACTCAGTAATGCTTCAATGTATCACAGTCATTCTGAGAAGGTTTTTTCATGACACATTGTACTTTATGTTAGTGGTAAATTTAGGTATATATTTTTTGCATTTAATTGTGAAAATATCAGAATTTTGATGAAAATGTCAAAATTTTTAAGCTTTTAATTTTTATGCTCTTAAGTTACCAGATACTTATATCACACAAAGTAGTTAATAGATAACATTTACCACATGTCTACTTTACATCAGTATTATTTTTGAAGCATAATTTTTTTTGTTAGGAAGATAAGAGTTAAAAGATTATCACCAATTTCTTTCCAACAAAATTTACAAAACCACAGTAGCTTTGTGAGCTTATGAGGCAGAAAATACACAAAAGTGACATCATTTTAAAACATGTACCCCTCAAAGTGCTCAAAACCACATTCAATAAGTTTATTAACACTTCAGCTGCTTCACAGGAATTCAAGCAATTTGGGAAGAAAAAATGAAAATGTTATTTTTTTTTTACACAAAAAGAGCTGCTTTCTTGCGCAGTTCTCCTGAGTATGCCAATACCCTATACGTGGTGGAAAACTACTGTTTGGTCACACGGCAAGGCTTGAAAAGGAAAGCGTTCAATTTGACTTTTGGAATGCACAGAATGTGTTTGCACATCTTCTGAAGTGACTAAATAGTGGAAACTCCAGACAAGTGACTCCATTTTGGAAATTACGCCTTTCAAGGAAATTATCTAGCTCTGTGGTGAACACCTTGAAAGCACAGGTGATACACAAAATTTTATAACTTTATGGACTGTACAATTTGTTGTGCAAGTTCTCTGGCCTACCACAGTTTGGGTGCATGGAATGGCTCAGAAGGGAAGGAGCCACTTGAATTTTGGAGCGCAATTTTTGCTGTAATACATTGCGGACACCATGTCACATTTGCAGAGCCCTTGATGTGACTAAACAGTGTAAATCACCCACAAGTGACAAAATTTTTTAAACTACCATATATACTCGTGTATAAGCCGACCTGAGTATAAGCCGAGGCATCTAATTTTGCCACAAAAAACTGGGAAAACTTATTGACTCGAGTATAAGCCAGGTATGCATTGTCCCCTCATCCCCATCCTGGTATGAATGGTTCCTGTAACAACCCTGCCAGCTTCACTGCATGGCCTCCCATCCCCCACCTGCATTATACACAAACTCTCTCACTTCTCTGGCCCATGATGTGACTTCTCTCTGCTGCCAACTCCATGCTGTGTGCCTCATGTCTCCTGCTTGCTCTGTGTATGCCTTCTGTCTGTGTGCATAGGGGGTGGCACCGGCAACTCCTGTTTCTTATTGAGACTGTGTGCACCTTGCTAAGGTGTCCCCAGCCAATCACCATGAGGCTTCTTGTACTTAAGATTTCCCCACCCATTGGTGGGGGCCTGTGCAACGTACTTCCTCAGTCAGTTCCTTGCTGCTGAGGTGCCAGGCCCCTGTGTTCTGACTCCTGTGTCTGCCACGCAGTGGGGCGTTGTACCGTGTCTTGTGTCTGCCACCCAGTGGGGTGTTTTACCCTGGCTTGTGTCCTTGTATCTGTGCATTGTCCCATTCCTGACTCTGTCTTAGTCTATTCCTGTTCCTGTGTCCATTTATATCCCTGTCTTGGTTTGATTTCTCTGCTGTGCATACTTTGTGTCTTGCTTTGCTCTGTTCTCGGCTCTCCACTCTGTATCTAGCTTTGCTGTGCTTTCGGCTCTGCACTATGTCTTGCTCTGCTCTGCACACGGATCTGCACTCTGTGTCTTGCTTTGCTCTGTACTTGGCTCTGCACCGTGTCTTGCTTAGTTCTGCTCTTGGCTCTGTACTCTGTGTCCTGCTTTGCTCTGCTCTTGGCTCTGCTCTCTGTGGCTTGCTCTGCTCTTGTCTCCACTCTGTGGCTTTGCCCTGCTCTTGTCTCTGCACTCTGTCACTCCGCTCTGCCATTCCGCTCCTTGTGGGTCTACCCTGCTCCGCCTCCAGTGTTTCTGTTCTTGGCTCTGCCTCCAGCTCTTGGCTCTGCCTCCTGTGTTTCTGTTCTTGGATCCGCCTCCTGATCTTGGCTCCGCCTCCTGTGCTTCCGCTTTGCATCCGCTCTTGTGGTCTTTCTCTACCTATTCATAAGTCCTCCTGTCTGAACAGGTTCCTACCTGTTTTCACATATCTGCCTATATACCAATCCCTACCAGTCCTGCCAGTGTACCAGACCTTGTCCACCTGTCCTGCCAGAGTGCCAGCCATGCCCGCCTGCCTGCCAGTGTCCCAGCTGTGCCTGCCAGGGTCTCTGTTGTACCTGTCTGCCTGCCTGTGTCCCAGCCATGCCCGCCTGTCTGCTAGAGTGCCAGCTGTGCCTGCCTGTCTATCTATGTTCCGTTCCCCCAGTGGGATCAGCAGCCACAGCCAGACACCACCCTGGAGTGGTACCTGGTAGCTTCCTGCCGCACAAGCCTTACCTCACCATCAGAGGCTCCAGCAAATACCAAGGAAGCTACTTAGTTACGCCCCTTCCAAGGTAGTCTGGTCTGTGGCACAGTGGGGCCACCCCCCCACACGCCCGTGCCAACCATTCTGGGCGCGAGCATTACAGTTCTTCATCCCCATCCTTGTTTGCATGGCTACTTATTCCTATCCTTGTCTGCATGGCTCCTTATTCCCATCCTTGTCTGCATGGCTTCTTATTCCCATCCTTGTCTGCATTGCTCCTTATTCCCATCCTTGTCTGCATGGCTCCTTATTCCCATCCTTGTCTGCATAGCTACTTATTCCTATCCTTGTCTGCATGGCTCCTTATTCCCATCCTTGTCTGCATGGCTTCTTATTCCCATCCTTGTCTGCATTGCTCCTTATTCCCATCCTTGTTTGCATGGCTCCTTATTCCCATCCTTGCCTGTATGGCTCCTTATGCCCATCCTTGTCTGCATGACTCCTTATCCCAATCCTTGCATTTGTGGCTCCTTATTCCCATCCTTGTATGCATGGTTCCTCATCGCTATTCTTGTATGTGTGTCCCCTATGAGAAAAGCATTTAAAAAAAAACATCCCTTACCTTCCCTGCACGCTCTTGCAGCATTTCCTTTCGGAGCCAGCAACTCCTGCCGCCGAGTGATTACGTGTCCACTCATTAACGTAATGAATATTCACCTCTCTCCATGCCTATGGGAATGGAGAGGGGTGAATATTCATTACCCTAATGAGCGGGCACCCATGATAGCCCGGCAGAAGCTGGAAGCTGACCGCTGTGGCTGTAACTGTGCGCGCTATAAGAGAAATGAATATTCATTGCCAGTGCAGTGAATATTCATTTCTCTTTAGTTGCAGACACAGTTTTTAGCTGTAGCCGCCGGCTCCTGCCTGCTGCGACCCGCTGCTCCACCGCTCCCCTCCCTTGTGGTCTTCTGGGATAATGACTTGTATATAAGTCGAGGGGGGGCATTTTCAGCACAAAAAATGTGCTGAAAAACTCAGCTTATGCACAAATATATGTGAGAGGCAGAACCAGGGCCATAGTCATGGCTGAGGATTGCGATATAACTGTGCCCTGGCCTCTTATCACATGCAAACAATGTCTATTAGTAAGCGTACCTGTGACTCCACTTTCTGCAGGATCTTCTCTACATTGCTGAAGACTATCCCCACATGGCTTTGCACAGATTGAGACACAGTCCATTTCAACTTTTATATGAACAACTTTACTGACTTCGTTACACAGCACATCCGTATTTATCACAGCATTTAAAGCAGGTTTCACAACACATGTTCCTCAGTTTCCTCGCTGTCCAGCTTTGCAACAGTTTGGTATACCCTCATCTGTTTTGCACAAGACTTAATGTCTTCAGCCTCCGAAGTCAGCTACCATGTGGTGAGTGACCTGCCCGACTGCACTGTCCCTTGTGGTAACACAGCATCCTCTTTATTCACACTCACTGCATTTGGTGCTCCCCTCAGCTATTTTGTGCTGGATCTGAGGGCATCAGCCCATGAGATGAGCTGCCACATTCTGAAGCCACCTGGGTACCCGCCTTGTCCTGTCCTCGTTCCCAGACTGCGTTCCAACTCTTCTGCGGCCCGTTGCTGTCCTGGCCTCCTACTGTGGATGGCTGGGATCCTGCTTAAATAACATTGCAAGGCTACTGTGTTGTCCTGGGCATTAAGCCCGTCTGGACCGTCAGGGCACTCAGGTCTCTGAACCAAAAAAAGAGGAAGCTCTCTATGTTATCCCACAGTAGCCCCTCCTAAATTAACTATTTACTAAATGTAACTCCTGTCTATACTATGTCCACTATAATGCCCCCATCCAGTAGCCAGAAATGGACACTACGCTTTCCCTATGGTAAAACATACCATATACAGGAGCAATAGATAAATACTAGTTATGAGCGAATATACTCGTTACTCGAGATTTCTCGAGCATGCTCGAGTGTCCTCCGAGTATTTTTTAGTGCTTGGAGATTCAGTTTTTCTTCCTGCAGCTGAATGATTTACATCTGTTAGCCAGCATAAGTACCTGTGGGGGTTGCCTAGTATTTGTATTGTGACTATTGTCCTTCATAACATTTTGTGGCATGTTTATGTTTGATATGGCAGTAACTTTTTGTATATAGGGACTTCATAGTTATGACTACTACTATGCATTTGGCACTTTACATGGTTTAATTGGTCCCCAATACTTGTATTTACTGCTATACTTAGCACTATATATGCATTCTATCTGTTAGCATATACTATATTATCCAGCTCTTTTGTCTGCCTACACTGGTTTTTGATACATATAGCCTCCTGTTTTTGGACATGGCACTTAGGTGTCACTATTTTCCCCATTTTTTGTTCATTTGTTTATCTATCATGGATTTTTTAATACAATTTTATGAATTTTTCTAAATAAATATTTTCTGTGATTTTCATTATATATTGCTCTGTGGTCCATATTTTTTTGTTTGGTTGTCTATTGTATTTATGGACGAGCTATGACTATGCGGCCTTCTGTTTGGTAAATAATTCACAGAATTGTATAATATTGGGCTGAGTAAATGAAAAATTACATTTTTTTCTACTAACATTACAATTTGTTACATAATTTCTCCTGAGTATGTCAATACCCCACATGTGGTAAAAAACTACTTTTGAGGCACAGTGTAAAGCTTAGAAGGAAGGAGCACCATATTGAAGTGCAAATTTTGTGGAACGGTTTTAGTGTTTTATGTAACATTGGCAGAGCCCCGGACATGCAGGAAAAGCAGACTCCCCCATAAGTGACCCCACTTTACAAACTCCCCCTCTCAGTTAATTTATCTAAGGTTGCAGTGATCATTTTGACACCACTGGTGTGTCACAGAATTTTATACCATTAAGTGGTGAAGAAAAAAATAAATATATTTTACCAGAAAAATTTAGTTTTAGCCCCAGATTTTACATTTTCAAACGGGAAAATGGGGAAATATGGCACCAACATTTGTCACACATTTTCTGCTGAACGTGGCTGTACTCCATATGTGGCTGTACAGTACTGCTTAGCCACTATTTGACTCTTGGAGAACAAATTTTCCTAGAACAGTTCGTGAATTCTATATACAGAGCCCTTACTGGGAACCTGTCAGCAGGATTGTGCACAGTAATCTACAGTGTCTTGTCTGCACCATTATACAGATTAAAATGATACCTTGGTTGATGAACAAATCCATCTTGTGGTCGTTGTTTAATCTTTATTTTCAGTTTTAAATTAATGAGATTCTCGGGCTTTGGGGCAGCCTATGGGGGGGGGTGTCTTCATGTGATGCTCTTAGGGTCACCCAGACAATTTTGCGTTTTCCATGAAAACTCATACTTTTTTTAATTAAATGAGTTGCCGAATGTCTGGGTGAGTATAATATAACCTGTTTTTCTTATCTTTCAGGATACATCGGGGGCTTATCTACAGAATGCTGTAGATAAGCCCCTGATGCCGGTGGCCTTAGTTTATAGGAAAATTTTGGCGTGACAGATTCCCTTTAATGAAGCTGCCCGTTGAGGACCTGTGAGGCGTCAATTTCTCAAACTACAGACTCCAATGTACTTGCCTTGCTGCTCAGTTGTGCAGCGGGGCCTCCCACTTCTCTTTCTACTCTAGTTAGAGCCTGTTTGTGCTCTCCTCTGAAGGGAGTAGCACACACCGTTGTAGGAAATCTTCAGTTTCTTGGCAATCTCTCGCATGGAATAACCTTCATTTCTAAGAAGAAGAATAGACCGTCGAGTTTCACATAAAAGTTCTTTTTTCCTGACCATTTTTGAGAGTTTAATGGAACCAACAAATGTACTGCTCCAGATTTTCAACTAGCTCAAATGAAGGTCATGTTTATAGGTTCTCTAATCAGCCAACCTGTTTTAGCTGTGCTAACATACTTGCACAAGGGATTTCAAGGGTATTCTAACCATCCATTAGCCTTCTTATACAGTTAGCAAAAAAAAAGTACCATAAGAACACTGGAGTGATGGTTGTTGGAAATGGGCCTCTATACACCTATGAAAATATTGCATTGCAAACCAGATGTTTGCAGCTAGAATAATCATTTACCACATTAACAATGTGTAGAGTGTGTTTCTGAATCATTTAATGTTAACTTCATTGGAAAAAACTGCTTTTCTTTAAAAAACAAGGACATTTCTAAGTGACTCTAAAATTTTGAACGGTAGTGTATATTCATTATGTAAACTAGGGGGCAGGTTACCGAGAGATCAGTGACCTGCCAGCAGTCTTCATTATGAATGCCTAATCAGAATACCACATGAACCCCCCACAGGCCGCCCCGAAACACGAAAATCTCATTAACTCAAAACTGAAAATAATGATTAAACAACAACCACAAAATGGATTTTTTCAACCAAGGTATAATTTTAATGAGTATAACGGCGCCAACCTGACACTGTAGATTACTGTGCACAATCCTGCTGACAGGTTCCCTTTAAGTGCTAGAAGAGCAGAATCCCTTTCAAGTGTCCCTATTTTGGAAATTACACCCCATTGGACATTTATCTATGGCTGTAGTTACAATTTTTTTCTCCATGTGTGTTTTCCAGAAACATGCAGCAATAGATGTTGCTGAGTGAAAATTGAAAGTCTGCCTTTGTAGAGCCCGTACGTTGTAGCATCCAGTATGTTGTAGTGCCCATACATTGTGCCCAGGTTGTGTTTCTGAAGACATAGACCCCATAAATTAATTGTGCTCTCATCGCTTCAGAAATGCCAAACATGTGGATGCTAACTGCGGTTTAGGCACACTATGGGGCTAATAATAATCACTGGATTTCTTTTGGGTGGGTGAACAGTAGTAATGAGTAGTGATAGGCGAGTATTCTCGTTACTCGAGATTTCCCGAGCATGCTTGGGTGTTCTCACAGTATTTGGGCATGCTCGGAGATTTAGTTTATGTCGCGCAGCTGCATGATTTGTGTCTGCTAGACAGTCTGAATACATGTGGGGATTCCCTAACAAACGGGCAATCCCTGCATGTATTTAGGCTGTCTAGCAGCCACAAATTATGCAGCTGAGGTGACACAAACTCGGGAAATCTTAAGTAATGAGCATACTCGCCCATCACTAGTGATGAGCAAACGTGCTCGGATATCATGTTATCCAAATATCTCGGACATGCTTGAGTAATATGGACAAGTCCTCGCTGCTGCATGATTCCCAACTGTTAGGCAGCTGCAACACGTGCGTGGATTACCTGTTTGTTAGTCAATCCCTGCATGTGTTGCAGCTGTCTAACAGCTAAAAAACATGTAGTCACAGGGACTCAAATATATTTGGTTTCCAGTACTATCTCTATGCTGACGACACCCAATTATACACCTCTTCTCCTGTTATCATGCCGACCTTTTTAGAAAACACCAGTGATTGTCTTACCGCTGACTCTAACATCATGTCCTCCCTCTATCTGAAACTGAACCTGTCAAAAACTGAACTCCTCATGTTCTCTCCCTCTACTAACCTACCTTTGCCTGACATTGCCATCTCCGCGTGCGGTTCCACCATTACTCCAAAGCAACATGCCCGCTGCCTTGGGGTCATCCTTGATTCCAAGCTTTCATTCACCCCCCACATCCGATCACTGGCTCGCTCTTCTTATCTGCATCTCAAAAACATTTCTAGAATTCGCCCTTTTCTTACTTTCGACTCTGCAAAAACTCTTACTGTTTCACTTATTCATTCTCGTCTGGACTATTGTAACTCTCTACTAATCGGCCTCCCTCTTACCAAACTCTCCCCACTCCAATCTGTCCTGAATGCTGCAGCGAAGATCATATTCCTCACCAACCATTACACCGATGCCTCTACCTTGTGCCAGTCATTACACTGGCTACCTATCCACTCCAGAATCCAGTACAAAACTATTACCCTCATCCACAAATCACTCCATGGCTCAGCACCACCCTACATCTCCTCTCTGGTCTCAGTCTACCACCCTACCCGTGCCCTCCGCTCCGCTAATGACCTCAGGTTAGCATCCTCAATAATCAGAACCTCCCACTCCCGTCTCCAAGACTTTACACGTGCTGCGCTGATTCTTTGGAATGCACTACCCAGGTTAATCCCCAATCCCCACAGTTTTAAGCGAGCCCTTAAAACTCATTTGTTCAGATTGGCCTACTGCCTCAATGCATTAACCTAACTATCCCCGTGTGGCCTATTAAAAAAAAAAACATAATCAGGTTCCTCGCATCATGTTCTCATACACTTTATGCAGTTAATAGCACTCTGTGTCTGTACTGCTACACACTTAGGCAGTTAACTGGTTCACGCAGCTTTACATGAACACCCAAGCCTTACGCTATGGCTGGTCCAAATAATTAAAGCAATTGTTACCATCCACCTCTCGTGTCTCCCCTTTTCCTCATAGTTTGTAAGCTTGCAAGCAGGGCCCTCATTCCTCCTGGTATTTTGAACAGTGATTTCTGTTATGCTGTAATGTCTATTGTCTGTACAAGTCCCCTCTATAATTTGTAAAGCACTGTGGAATATGTTGGCGATATATAAATAAAAATTATTATTATTATTATTATTATTATTATCCGAGCATGCCCAAGATACTCAGATAACACCGGAGCATGTTCAGATAACACTTTATCTGAGCACTTTCGCTTATCACTAGTGATGAGCCACGTTTCTTTTCCAGAGCCTTTGTGCTACCAGTAAGGTGGAATCCAATTATTTTTCCATTGTCAGATGATGGACCTGAATGGGGACTTGTTTTTTTATGGATTGAGGTGATTGGAACATTTTGCATAACATTTTGGATCACATTTATCCTGTCCTCTATGCTGAGCACTTACAATGGGGTTTCCATTTCTATATCCTAAAGACATGATTCAGATGAAACCCTCAATGGATTCATACACTATAATGATGCAGTAGAGTTACTCTGGACTCCGTCTTGCCTCTGTTCTTTTCAGACGTACACAAAACTGTGCCGACCGCACTTTTATGAACGCCTAAAAAAATCGTACACCATAGGATCATAGACCAGGCGGCAACCACAGTGTCTCCATCTGCCTTTTTTATAGGGAATCTTCCATCAGGGTTCCATCTGAATAACATGTTTCAGAGATTTACAAGGAAACCCTGCTGTATGCACTCTGCATAGAACACAGGATAAATGTGAGCCAAGCGATCTTTGGGAGTCAGAATAAAAAATCAACAGCAGGTCAAGAATTGGTTTTATTTACTTTTTACACCATTCATCATGCATTTTAAGTGATTAGGCTGATTTATTCTTCAGGTTGATGTGATTACAGCGATACCACATTTAGATTTTTTTATGTTTGACTACTATCACTCACTAAAAGACAAAGAAGCAAAACGCTATGCAATTGGTGCCTTTAGTGGTAAAAACATTACAGTCCAGTCCACACCACTTAGCACAATAGACAATAATGTAACCCCATTCCATCAGAGATGAAGTTATTTAAACTGTGCATTGACAAAAAGCTGGATGTTCCCTCTTCTATTGAGCCTGAAGGGCATGGCACCCATTGTTTTTCTAAAGAATTCAAATTTTTGTTATAGATGTGTATGTCAAACCATGGAGGATTGAATTAGAGTTGAATTTCCAGTTATCTTAGTTTCCACGAGAATTAGAACAATTTACATGAAGCGGCAAAAGTACATTGTATGGACAAAAGTATTGGGACATCTATACATCACACCTACAGGAACCTTTCTGTCATCTCATTCTAATTCCATATCCATTAATGTGGAGTTAATTCCACTCTCCTGCTATAAAAGCCTCTGTTACAAGACTCAATTTTGGTCCATCTATACAGTAAGTCTACTCACCTACTCAGCTCAGCTACAATAATGAGACTACTCTACTAAGCATTATTCCAACTCTGCTTACATTCGTTTTCCTACACTATGTCTGAGGCATTCTTCATTGCTCCAGCTGCTATCCAGAGACTACATCTTCCATTCCTCCAACTGCTGCTTCAATGTCATCAGCTCTTGCTGCTATCCAAGTGTGCATTTAGAGCCAGAGTTTTAAGGATCCACCCCACCTAAGTGAGGCAAAACATGATGCCTGAAAACATTACCTTCATCACCTGACGTTACCTGATGAAGGTAAGCTGAAATGCGTGTTGGAGTGGGAGCATATCATGGTCGCTACTGCTCATACCAATGTTTGCACAAATCTCCTTTCCCATTGTATCTAAGCACTTTGTAATATTCATGGTGTTATACAAATATCGGTATTTGATGTGCTACGTTGTTATCATGACCAGGATTTTTTTCTGCTCCAATTTATCTGGACCAACATACAATATGGAATAGCGTACCAAGACTCCATTGCAATTGCTCTCTAATATTTATATGGTAAGAATCATGGCTGTATGTTACATCTAGTCGGATGCACTACATTGTTCTGAGATTAATATATCCCATAGATTAATATATCCCATAGATTAAGATACTCAATTTTATTTAGATATTTGCCTCCGTCTGAGTGTCCACCTCCAGTAGGCTTCTCTGTTCTTTACATTATATGTTTTTTTTTAATTAGATTTGAAATGTTCTGCTTTGTTGTTGCTGAACATAGCAACGACAAAGAACAGGACATAATAACAGCTTTCAAAAGATTATTAAAAGGTGAGATCATTTCATTTGACTGAAGAACGCTGTAAGACAAATGAAATTAATAATGTCCATAAACCTCAGAAGAAATGCTTTGATTTTTATATTATTCTGTTGGAAACAAGTGATAATGTCTCTTTTGTTATTAATGGTGCTTGTAAATGTAGTTACGCGTTTCTTATTAAAGTGATGTACTGTTGTGTTACAATATAATTTTCCCATTTGTTCCAGTCACAAAAATGTCAACAACAAGAGTTTCCAATATGTTCATCACATATTTATTATTATTATTATTATTATTATTACTTAAACTGGGTGAGCCTACCAGTCGTCATACAAAGTAAGATACAGTGGCATGTAAAAGTTTGGGCACCCCTGATCAAAATTATTGTTATTGTAAACACTTAAAGTAAGTTGAAGATGAAATGATCTCTAAATGGGCTAAAGTTAAAGAAACACATTTTCTTTGCATTTTAGACAAATAAATATATATATTTTTTATCTTTTACATTTTAAAAATTACAAAAAGGAAAATGGGCCAGTGCAAAAGTTTGTGTACCCTCTGAAATTAGGGTACAGAAAGAGTCAGCAGAGGAAATTGCAGAACCAGTAGTCAGAATCTTTGAAAAATCTTGGAAAACAGGAGAAGTCCCAGAAGATTGAAGAAGGGCAAATGTTGTCTCTATCTTCAAAAAAGGAAAGAAGATGGAGCCAGAAAATTACAGGCCAGTAAGCCTTACTTCTATACCAGGAAATATATTTGAACAAATTATTAAACAGCATGTATGTTAGTACTTGGCTAAGGATACAGTATTTAACCGGAGCCAGCATGGGTTTGTAGCAAACACGTCATGCCAGACTAATCTAATTTCCTTCTATGATGGAACTGAGTGGACTGAGTGGATCGGGGAAATGTGATAAATTATATCTCGACTTCAGCAAAGCATTTAATAAAGTGTCTCATACTATATTTATTGAAAAAAGTATGGGATTGACAAGGCTAAGGTTAGGTGGATTCAAAACTGGCTTGGTGATTGTACACAGAAAGTAGTAATTAGTGATGAGCGAGTATACTCGTAGCTCGAGTTTTCCCGAGCATGCTCGGGTGATCTCCTAGTATTTGTTAGTGTTCGGAGATTTTGTTTTCCGTGCCGCAGCTAGATGATTTGTGACTACTAGACAGCTTGATTACATGTGGGGATTCCCTAGCAACCAGACAACCCCCACATGTACTTAGGCTGGCTAATAGCTGTAAATCAAGCAGCTGAATCAACAAAAACTAAATCTCCGAACACTAACAAATACTCAGAGACCATCCAAGCGTGCTCGGGAAAACTCGAGCAACAAGTACTGTATACTCGCTCATCACTAGTAGTAATAAATGACTGGACATCCTGTGTCAGTATAAAACATGAGCCCCCACTTATTGGTAGCTTTTTGCAGACTTTAGAATATGTACATATATATATATATATATATATATATATATATATATATATATATATATTCATACAGTGATGAAAATAAGTATTTGATACACTGTCAATTTTGCATGTTTTCCCACCTACAAAGAATGGAGAGGTCTGTAAATTGTATCGTGTATACACTTCAACTGTGACAGATAGAATCTAAAAATAAAAAACAGAAAATCACAGTGTATGATTTTTAAATGATAAATAATTAAATTGCATTTTATTGCGTGAAATACGTATTTGATCACCTACCAATCAGCAAGAGTTCTGGCTCTAACAGACTTGTTAGGTTTACTTTAAGAAGCCCTCCTTCTCAGCACTCATTACCTATATTAATTGCCCCTGTTTTAACTCGTTATCTGCATAAAAGACACCTGTCCACAGACTCAATCAATCACACTCCAACCTCTCCACCATGACCAAGACCAAAGAGCTGTTTAAGGACACCAGGGATAAAATTGTAGACCTGCACAAGGTGTCAGGACTCTGAACATTATTTATTACCTTTTGTGCATTACTGCCCTTTTCCAAGATGGCATCTTTGGTCTCATGTGCACTGTGTCTTCCTGCTATAAAACTCCACCCCAGCCTTCAGTCTGTGCTAGAGTATTCTGCCTTTCATCCAGCTCCTGACCTCTGGTGACTCCCTGGCTATATACCTGCTCCTGTAAACCTGTGGGGTTATCCTGCTACTCTGCTCTGAGTTCCTGCTGCATACACCAGTTCCAGTTATCCTCCTTCATCTGCTGCTCGTGTTTACTTCCATCTGCATTTGCTGGACATGTAAGCTTTGCTGCTCTGCAAGAACCTGAGACTATTACCCAGGCCTCCCTGGTTGAGCTAAGATATTATTTGAACTGCCTTATAAGCATATCTATCTGTGTTTTGGACTAAGCAAGGACTTATTCGTGTCAAGCATCCTCAAGAATAATTGTGCTTCATAGACTTTCTGCATGATTGCATTTTCCTCTGAAGTTTCCTATAGACTGCTAAGCTGCATTTAATATTTACTCCAAGTGTTGTGGACTTGAGTTTCTCTCTGCACCTGTTTGAATCACCATGTGATAATATAGACTTTACCACTTATAAAACTGTGTCCTGTAGTTGTCTTGTTCCATGCAAAGAGTCTCATGAGTTATCCCCTATAATTACAGGATACTCTAGCCAAAAAGAAAAAAAAAGGAGACTGCTGGAACAATGACTGCAGAAAGCAGACTAGAGCAGGTGTTTTCCACAATTAGATCACTGCAGAAATATGTGGAAGGTCTGCAAAAGAAGCTTTGGAAGTGTTTGGACAAACTTTGCAGGACTTAAGCACCCACATGGCAGCCCAGGAAAACAAACTTGCTGGCATAGTGTCCCAGTATGGACAGCCTTTTCAGGACATAAGCACGCAAATAGCTGCACAAGCGACATTTCCCTCTGGGCAACCGCCACCAGCTAGCCCACCTAAGTTGCCCCCATTCAGATTTAATGGTGATCGCGACAAATTTTGTGGCTTTGTGAATCAATATATGCTATATTTTGATGTGCATGCTGACCGTTTTCCTAATGATAGATCCAAATTATTGTGTGTAATAATGCTGCTGACCACATGAGCGCTCGCCTGGGCGCATCCGATGATTGAGTCCCATGACCCACGGTTAAATAACTTGGATGATTTCTTGGCCGCTATGGCATTAATGTTTGATGATCCTAATCACCGTGCAACCACTGAATCTGCTTTATTGTCTTTACGCCAGGCAAAACATTCTGTTATTGAGAATGCTACTGAATTCAGGAGATTAGCGGTAGATACCAATTGGGACAGTTATGCACAATTGCTTATTTTTAAAAGGGGTCTGTCTAGTATTGTAAAAGATAAACTAGCTCGATCTGAGTCACCACAAGAGCTAGAGACATTTATACAGCATTGTGTGCGCATTGACATTCGCCTTACTGAGCGTAGGCAGGAGAAGTTTGCTGCATATAACCGTATTTCTAACTTTTCCCTTCCTTCAAAAGAGCCTGCAGGTAAAACATCTCGGGAGGTGGAGGAGGTGCCCATGCAAATTTATTCCGTTCAGTGGCGCGAGATCAATGAGCGCCGGGAGCATCACCTTCGTGAAAGTCTATGTTTCTACTGCAGCCAGTCTGACCACTTCTTGATCAATTGTCGTAAGTGTCCTCTCACTGTTCTCTCCCTATTAAGATACTGTGTTCAGGACAGTGGATTTCCAGTGCAGCTATGATTGACTCTGGTGCAGGTGGCAATTTCATGGATTTTGCATTTGCCAAGGAACATGGTATTGAAATTCAGCAAACAGCCTCTCCAATTACCATGGAAACAGAGGACTGGTCACCTTTAATCTCTGGGCCTGTGGATCAGGAGACTGTACCCCTTGAAATTTTGTTGGAGCCTAATCATCAGGAGCAACTTTCTTTCTTGCTAATTTCTTCTCCTCATTTTCCTGTGATTTTAGGCATTCCTTGGTTGCATTCTCAGAGCCCAATTATCAACTGGGAGACCAAGGAGATTATCTTTCCAACAAGGAGCAACTCAGCGTTAACAGAAGTTGTCCCTGAGTCCACGGCTATGGAACCACATGTATGGGTATTTTCTTTACCTCAGCATATAAAGAGTTCTCTGACATCTGTGACAAGAAGAATGCAGATCAGCTTCCTCCACACAGGCATTATGACTGTCCCATTGAGTTGCTTCCTGGGGTAGCTACTTCTTTTGGTAACGTATACCCTTTTGCGGCACCTGAGCTTCAAGCCTTAAAGGAGTATATTGATGAAAATCTGGCCAAAGGCTTCATATGTCCTTCTTCCTCACCAGCAGGGGCACCTATCTTTTTTGTAAAGAAGAAGGATGGGACCCTGAGACCCTGTGTTGACTATCGGGAACTCAATAAGGTAACCATACAAAACCGTTACCCTTTGCCTCTGATTCCCGAATTACTGGAAAGAGTCCGCCATGCTAAGGTATTCTCTAAACTGGATCTTCGTGGGGCTTATAATTTGGTGCGTATTTGTCCAGGGGATGAATGGAAGACAGCATTCAGATGCCGGTATGGACACTTTGAATCTCTTGTGATGCCCTTCGGGCTTTGCAATGCCCCAGCAACATTTCAACACCTTGCAAATTACATTTTCAGAGATTTGTTGGACCAGTTTGTAGTGATCTATTTGGACGATATACTAATCTTTTCTGACTCTCTACAGGAACATGAAGAACATGTCAAAACTGTTTTAAGACGTCTGAAAGAGAACCATCTGTATATTAAACTGGGGAAATGCGAGTTCCATCATTCTGGGATACAGTTCTTAGGTTATATCATCTCTCCCCAGGGGCTGAACATGGAATCTGGTAAGATTCAGGCTATTCTTGACTGACCGGTACCCAAGAACATTAAGGAGATCCAACGTTTTATTGGTTTTGCAAATTTCTACAGACGCTTCATTCGAAATTTTTCTGATATTGTCCGTCCCATTACTTCCTTGACAAGGAAGGAAAAGCCCTTTAAGTGGTCACCACAGGCTCAAGAAGCATTTGATCGGCTTAAGATCTGTTTCACATCAGCACCGCTGTTGATACACCCAGATCCAACACTTTCATTCATTGTGGAGGTGGACGCTTCTGATAATGCTTTGGGGGCTATTCTCTTCCAAAGAACTGGAGAGAAGGGTCTGCTATATCCTTGTGCTTTCTTTTCCCATAGACTAAACTCAGCAGAGAAGAAATATGATTTGGGAGAAAAGGAATTGCTGGCTATTATTGCGGCTTTCAAAGAATGGAGGCATCATCTGCAAGAAGCTGCACAGCAGATCATAGTGCTAACTGACCATCGCAATTTAGAGTTCCTTAGATCCGCTAGATGTCTTTCTCCTCGTCAGGCTCGTTGGAACTTATTTTTAAATCAATTTAACTGTGTTATCTCGTACCGTGCAGGTTCTCCTAATGGGAAGGCTGATGCTTTATCCCGAATCCATGTTGCGGATTCCGTACCTGGTGCCCCGTCCAAGACCATTCTATCTGATGCCAATTTCATCGGAGTTATCCATGATCAGGACTTGTGGAAGGAGTGCAGGGCGGCCTATGACTGTGATGTATTTCTGGCCAACCCACCTGTGGATATTAATCTTGTCTTTAAGGGTGGCATGTGGTTCAGAGATCGAGGTATCTACGTCCCTGAGGTCGTCCGTCTGCAGATCCTCAAGTTGGTACATGACTCCAAGTTGGCTGGTCACAGGGGGGTACAGAAGACACAAGAGTTCCAGAGCCGATTCTTCTAGTGGCCAACTTGCCTTAAGGATACCAAGGACTATGTTCTCTCTTGCGAGGTATGTGCTCGTTACAAGACTCCTCATGTGGCACCTACGGGTCTTCTACAACCATTACCTGTTCCGTCCCGCCCTTGGGGGTCTATATCAATGGACTTTATTGTGGAGCTGCCTACATCGGGGGGCATGAATACAATCATGGTGGTAGTTGATTGCCTGACTAAAGCTGCTCATTTTGTTCCGTGCACCGGCCTCCCCTCAGCTAAAGGTACAGTGAACTTGGTTATACAGAATGTCTTTCGGTTGCATGGGATTCCCGATGAGATCATCTCTGACCGTGGAGTGCAGTTCGCTTCAAGATTCTGGAAGGGGTTTTGCTCTGCACTCAATATTAATGTCTGTCTCTCTTCCGCTTACCATCCCCAGACAAATGGTCTGACTGAGCGTACCAACCAGACGCTGGAACAATATCTAAGATGTTATGTCAGCCATCTCCAGGATGATTGGTTGGAGTTGCTGCCGTTAGCCGAATTTTCATATAACAATTCTCAGAGCGCCTCCACTAAATTTACACCTTTCTTTCCCAATCTGGGTTATCATCCGTGTATCTTACCTAGGTCTCCAATTAATTCTCCGGTTCCGGCAGTGGAGGAAAGGCTGACTGCGATGAGGCAAAATCTGGAGGTTCTGAAGGAATCCCTGACCACAGCTCAAGAACGTTATAAGAGATCGGCTGATAGATTCCGAAAACCTGCACCCATGTTCAAGGTAGGAGATTCCGTGTGGTTAGCAACTAAGAATCTGAAGTTAAACGTTCCTTCACAAAAACTTGGACAGAAATTCATTGGCCCTTTCAAGATCAACGGTATTGTGAGCTCTGTGGCCCGCCGGCTGAAGCTGCCTAGGACTATGAAGGTACACCCAGTTTTTCATGTATCTTTACTAAAGCCTGTATCTCCTAATACCTTCCAGGGACGTGTTGTGCCACCTCCACAGCCTGTGGTGATTGATGGGCAAGACCAATTTGTGGTGGAGGAAATTGTTGATTCCAGGATTCGCAGGAATCGGCTCCAATATCTGATAAGATGGCAGGGATATCCCCCTGAGGAAGAATCTTGGGAACCTGTGGAAAATATCAATGCCCAACAGAAGATTTCTCGTTTTCATCAGAGATTCCCTGAGAAACCAGGTCCAGGATCGTCCTGAGGCCGCTTCTAAGGAGGGAGTAATGTCAGGACTCTGAACATTTTTTATTAGCTTTTGTGCATTACTGCCCTTTTCCAAGATGGCGTCTTTGGTCTCATGTCCACTGTGTCTTCCTGCTATAAAACTCCACCCCAGCCTTCAGTCTGTGCTAGAGTATTCTGCCTTGCATCCAGCTCCTGACCTCTGGTGACTCCCTGGCTATATACCTGCTCCTGTGAACCTGTGGGGTTATCCTGCTACTCTGCTCTGAGTTCCTGCTGCATACACCAGTTCCAGTTATCCTCCTTCATCTGCTGCTCGTGTTTACTTCCATCTGCATTTGCTGGACATGTAAGCTTTGCTGCTCTGCAAGAACCTGAGACTATTACCCAGGCCTCCCTGGTTGAGCTAAGATATTATTTGAACTGCCTTATAAGCATATCTATCTGTGTTTTGGACTAAGCAAGGACTTATTCGTGTCAAGCATCCTCAAGAATAATTGTGCTTCATAGACTTTCTGCATGATTGCATTTTCCTCTGAAGTTTCCTATAGACTGCTAAGCTGCATTTAATATTTACTCCAAGTGTTGTGGACTTGAGTTTCTCTCTGCACCTGTTTGAATCACCGTGTGATAATATAGACATTACCACTTATAAAACTGTGTCCTGTAGTTGTCTTGTTCCATGCAAAGAGTCTCCTGAGTTATCCCCTATAATTATTACACAAGGCAGGGATGGGCTACAGAAAAATAGGCAAGCAACTTGGTGACAAGGCAACAACTGTTGGCACATTTTTTTAGAACCACAAGATGACTGTCACTCTATCTCGGTCTGGGTCTCCAGGCAAGATCTCACCTCGAGGGGTAAGGGTGATTCTGAGAAAGGTCAGGAGTCAGCTCAGAACTATACGAGAGGACCTGGTCAATGACCTGAAGACAGCTGGGACCACAGTCTCAAATATTACTGTTAGTAACACACTATGCCATTATGGAATGGATTAAAATCCTTCAAGGCATGCCAGCACATGTCATGGCCTGTTTGAAGTTCAACATCGACCATCTGGATGATCCAGAAGATGCTTGGGAGAAAGTCATGTGGTCAGATGAGACCAAAATAGAACTTTTTGGAATGAACACCACACGCCGTGTTTAGAGGAAGAAGAAGGATGAGTACATCCCCAAGAACACTTTCCTTACCATGAAGCATGATGGGGGAAATATCATACTTTGGTGGTGTCTTTTTGCAAAGGGGACAGAACGACTGCATTGTATTGAAGGGTGGATGGATGGGGTCATGTATCACAAAATTTTGGCCAACAACCTTCATCCCTCAGTAAAAGCATTGAAGATCGGTCGTGGAGGTGTGGGACACAATCCTTGCTGCAGTGTGTAGCATTATTTAGTCAAGAACTACAGGAAATGTCTGACCTCTGTAATTGCAAACAAAGGTTTTAGTATCAAATATTAACCCCTTCACCCGCAAGGGTGGTTTGCACGTTAATGACCAGGCCAATTTTTACAATTCTGAACACTGTCCTTTTATGAGGTTATAACTCTGGAAAGCTTCAACGGATCCTGGTGATTCTGACAGGGTTTTCTCGCGACATATTGTACTTCATGATAGAGGTAAAATTTCTTTGATATTACCTGCGATTATTTGTGAAAAAAATGGAAATTTGGCGAAAATGTTGCAATTTTCAAACTTTGAATTTTTATGCAATTAAATCACAGTGATATGTCACACAAAATACTTAATAAGTAACATTTCCCACATGTCTACTTTACATCAGCACAATTTTGGAAACAAAATTTTTTTTTGTTAGGGAGTTATAAGGGTTAAAAGTTGACCAGCAATTTCTCATTTTTACAACACCATGTTTTTTTTAGGGACCACATCACCTTTGAAGTCATTTTGAGGGGTCTATATGATAGAAAATACCCAAGTGTGACACCATTCTAAAAACAGCACCCCTCAAGGTGCTCAAAACCACATTCAAGAAGTTTATTAACCCTTCAGGTGTTTCACAGGAATTTTTGGAATGTTTAAATAAAAATGAACATTTAACTTTTTTTCACAAAATTTATTTCAGCTCCAATTTGTTTTATTTTACCAATGGTAACAGGAGAAAATGGACCTCAAAGGATGTTGTACAATTTGTCCTGAGTATGCCGATGCCCCATATGTGGGGGTAAACCACTGTTTGGGCGCATGACAGAGCTCGGAAGCAAAGGAGCGCCATTTGACTTTTCAATGCAAAATTGACTGGAATTGAGATGGGATGCCATGTTGCGTTTGGAGAGCCCCTGATGAGCCTAAACATTGAAACCCCCCACAAGTGACACCATTTTGGAAATTAGACCCCCTACGGAACTTATCTAGTGGTGTGGTGAGCACTTTGACCCACCAACTGCGTCACAGAAGTTTATAATGCAGAACCGTAAAAATAAAAAATCATATTTTTTCACAAAAAATATCTTTTCGCCCCCAATTTTTTATTTTCCCAAGGGTAAGAGAAGAAATTGTAACCCAAAAGTTGTTGTACAATTTGTCCTGAGTACGCTGATACCCCATATGTGGGGATAAACCACTGTTTGGGTGCATGTGAGAGCTCGGAAGGGAAGGAGCGCCATTTGACTTTTCAATGCAAAATTGACAGGAATTGAGATGGGATGCCATGTTGCGATTGGAGAGCCAATGATGTGCCTAAACATTGAAACCCCCCACATGTGACACCATTTTGGAAAGTAGACCCCCTAAGGAACTTATCTAGAGGTGTGGTGAGCACTTTTGACCCACCAAGTGCTTCACAGAAGTTTATAATGCAGAACCGTAAAAATAAAAAAATCATTTTTTCACAAAAATTATCTTTTCGCCCCCAATTTTTTATTTTCCCAAGGGTAAGAGAAGAACTTGGACCCCAAGAGTTGTTGTACAATTTGTCCTGAGTACGCTGATACCTTATATGTGGGGGTAAACCACTGTTTGGGCGCATGGGAGAGCTCGGAAGGGAAGGAGCGCCGTTTGCCTTTTCACTGCAAAATTGACAGGAATTGAGATGGGACGCTATGTTGCGTTTGGAGAGCCACTGATGTGCCTAAACATTGAAACCCCCCACAAGTGATACCATTTTGGAAAGTAGACCCCCTAAGGAACTTATCTAGAGGTGTGGTGTGCACTTTGACCCACCAAATGCTTCACAGAAGTTTATAATGCAGAGCCGTAAAAATAAAACAAAAATTTTTTCCCACAAAAATTATTTTTTAGCCCCCAGTTTTGTATTTTTCCAAGGGTAACAGGAGAAATTGGACCCTAAATATTGTTGTCCAATTTGACCTGAGTACGCTGATACCTGATATGTGGGGGGGAACCACCGTTTTGAGTGCATGGCAGAGCTCAGAAGGGAAGGAGCATCATTTGGAATGCAGACTTAGATAGATTGGTCTGCAGGTATCACATTGCGTTTGCAGAGCCCCTAATGTACCTAAACAGTAGAAACCCCCAACAAGTGACAAAATATTGGAAACTAGACCCCCCAAGGAACTTATCTAGTTGTGTTGTGAGAACCGGTAACCCCCAAGTGTTTCACTACAAATTATAACGCAGAGCCATGAAAATAAAAAATAAAAAATTTCCCCAAAAAATTATTTTTAGCCCGCAGTTTTGTATTTTCCCAAGGGTAACAGGAGAAATTGGACCCCAAAAGTTGTTGTTCAATTTGTCTTGAGTACGATAATACCCCATATGTGGGGGGAACCACCGTTTGGGGGCATGGGAGGGCTCGGAAGGGAAGGAGCGCCATTTGGAATGCAGACTTAGATGGAATGGTCTGCAGGCGTCGCATTGCGTTTGCAGAGCCCCTAATGTACCTAAACAGTAGAAACCCCCCACAAGTGACACCATTTTGGAAAGTAGACCCCCTAAGGAACTCATCTAGATGTGTTGTGAGAGCTTTGAACCCCAAAGTGTTTCACTACAGTTTATAACGCAGAGCCGTGAAAATAAAAAATATTTTTTTTCCTCAAAAATTATTTTTTAGCAACCAGTTTTGTATTTTTCCAAGGGTAACAGGAGAAGTTGGACCCCAAACGTTGTTCTCCAATGTGTTCCGAGTACGCTTATACCCCATATGTTGGGGTAAACCCCTGTTTGGGCGCACGGGAGAGCTCGGAAGGGAAGGAGCACTGTTTTACTTTTTCAACGCAGAATTGGCTGGAATTGAGATCGGATGCCATTTCGCGTTTGGAGAGCCCCTGATGTGCCTAAACAGTGGAAACCCCCCAATTATAACTGAAACCCTAATCCAAGCATACCCCTAACCCTAATCCCAACGGTAACCCTAACCACACCTCTAACCGAGACACACCCCTAACCCTAATCCCAACCCTATTCACAACCGTAAATGTAATCCAAACCCTAACCCTAACTTTATCCCCAACCCTAACCCTAACTTTAGCCCCAACCCTAACTGTAGCCTTAACCCTAGCCCCAACCCTAACCCTAGCCCTAACCCTAGCCCTAGCCCTAACCCTAGCCCTAACCCTAACCCTAACCCTAGCCCTAGCCCTAACCCTAACCCTAGCCCTAACCCTAGCCCTAATGGGAAAATGGAAATAAATAAATTTTTTAAATTTTTTAATTTTTCCCTAACAAACGGGTGATGAAGGGGGGTTTGGTAACATGTTCAGGCACAGCGATTTTTTGATCGCTTTTTATTCCGATTTTTGTGAGGCAGAATGACCAAAAACCAGCTATTCATGAATTTCTTTTGGGGGAGGTGTTTATACCGATCCGCGTTTGGTAAATTTGATAAAGCAGTTGTATTCTTCGGGTCAGTACGATTACAGCAATACCTCATTTATATCATTGTTTTATGTTTTGGCGCTTTTATACGATAAAAACTATTTTGTAGAAAAAATAATTATTTTGGCATCGCTTTATTCTGAGGACTATAACTTTTTTATTTTTTTGCTGATGATGTTGTATGGCAGCTCGTTTTTTGTGGGACAAGATGACGTTTTCAGCAGTACCATGGTTATTTATATCCGTCTTTTTGGTCGCGTGTTATTACATTTTTTGTTTGGCGGTATGAGAATAAAGCGTTGTTTTTTGCCTCGGTTTTTTTTTTTTTTTTTTTTTACGGTGTTCACTGAAGGGGTTAACTAGTGATAGTTTTATAGGTGGGGTCCTTACGGACGTGGCGATACTAGATATGTGTACTTTTATTGTTTGTTTTTTTTATTTAGATAAAGAAATGTATTTATGGGAATAATATTTTTTTTTTCTTTATTTAGGAATTTTTTTTTCTTTTTTTTTACACGTGGAAATTTTTTTTTTTACTTTGTCCCAGGGGGGGACATCACACATCGCTGATCTGACAGTTTGCACAGCACTCTGTCAGATTAGCGATCTGACTTACAGTGCTGCAGGCTTACCAGCGCCTGCTCTGAGCAGGAACTTGGTAAACCACCTCCCTCCCTGCAGGACCCAGATGCCGCAGCCATTATGGATCCGGGCCTGCTGCAGGGAGGAGAGGTAAGAGACCCTCGCAGCAACGCGATCACATCGCGTTGCTCCGGGGTCTCAGGGAAGCCCGCAGGGAGCCCCCTCCCTGCGCGATGCTTCCCTGTACCGCCGGCACACCGCGATCATGTTTGATCGTGGTGTGCCGGGGGTTAATGTGCCGGGGGCGGTCTGTGACCGCTCCTGGCACATAGTGTCGGATGTCAGCTGCGATAGGCAGCTGACAACCGGCCACGATCGGCCGCGCTCCCCCCGTGAGCGCGGCCGATCACGCTGGACGTACTATTCCGTCCTTGGGAATTAGGGCCCACCCCACATGGACGGAATAGTACGTCCAATGGCAGAACGGGGTTAAGTTCTGCTTTTATATAGTATCAAATACTTATTTCTTGCAATAAAATGCTAATTAATTATGCAAAAATTATACAATGTGATTTTCTGGATTTTTTTAAGGTTCTATCTCTCACAGTTGAAGTGTACCGATGATATAAATTACAGACCTCTCTATTCTTTGTAGATGGGAAAACTTTCAAAATCAGAAGGTATATCAAATTGATACCACCATGGCCCGGTCCTCTGCTGCTCGCCCCATTCCATCTGCTCCAGTGTTTGCTGCTTGTCACTGATCCTGGCACCCACGCATGCTCCCTGGACAGCGTGGGACATGGCATGTTATGAAGCTGATGTGCCCTGACCCAGAAGCGCCGTCCAGCCTATAGGGGTAAGGGATTGTGTATAACAGGCTGCTTCCCCTCTGTGGAGGCACCTGATTATTACATGAGTTCCATACTAGTAACTCGGGCCCCGTACTCTTATCCGTGCATTGCACTGTCTCTGCACTATCCTTACCTGACTTCTCTCTTGTTCAGTCCACAGTGCCTGCCGCTGTCACCTGCTTCCATGTGACTCTCCGGTAGTCCTCAAATCCAGTTCTTATTCTTTTTGGTCCACGTCCTTGGTTCCTTGTTTCCATCCTCTTCCTCACCAGCACCCCTAATGCACCTACGTTTCCCAGTCTCTTCTCGGATCACTTTCTGCTACCCCACTGTACACTTGCTTCCCTACGAGCATCCCCTCTCGGTATTGGCTGCTGTGGTATTAGAGTCCCCTGGGCTTGCCCCTGATGGTCTCTGTATAGGGGTCCATCCCGCTAGGTTCTGCTCACCCAGGTGAGGGTCGGCTCCATGGTCCAGAGGGTCTACTCTAGGTAGCTGGCCTCCCTGAGGCGTTATACAAATGCTTACTTTCCCCACTGTATATAATAAAAATCTTACAAAATGATAGATACAATTCAAACTAAGAAAGTTGTCTCATTGCAGTTAAGCTATAGCCCCAATAAATATATTACTCCATAGAGGATACAAATATAAGTGGAAACCTACATAACAAAATGACAGCTTATGTCTACCTTAGTGGCTCTGCATTTTGGCTCATACAAGTGTTTCCAAAATAGAGGACCATATTCTATAACAACCATATTCTTTAACCCCTTTCTGACATCTGACGTACTATCCCGTCGAGGTGGGGTGGGCCCGTATGACCACCGACGGGATAGTACGTCATCACCGATCAGCGGCGCTCACGGGGGGAGCGCGGCCGATCGCGGCCGGGTGTCAGCTGCATATTGCAGCTGACATCCGGCACTATGTGCCAGGAGTGGTCACGGACCGCCCCCGGCACATTAACCCCCGGCACACCGCGATCAAACATGATCGCGGTGTACCGGCGGTATAGGGAAGCATCGCGCAGGGAGGGGGCTCCCTGCGGGCTTCCCTGAGACCCCCGGAGCAATGCGATGTGATCGCGTTGCTCCGAGGGTCTCCTACCTCCCTCCTCGCCGCAGGTCCCGGATCCAAGATGGCCGCGGCATCCGGGTCCTGCAGGGAGGGAGGTGGCTTACCGAGTGCCTGCTCAGAGCAGGCGCTGGTAAGCCTGCAGCCCTGCACAGCAGATCGTCGATCTGACAGAGTGCTGTGCACAATGTCAGATCAATGATCTGTAATGTCCCCCCCTGGGACAAACTAAAAAAGTTAAAAAAAAATTCCCCACATGTGTGTAAAAAAAAAAAATAAAAAATATCCTAAATAAAGAAAAAAAATATATATATTATTCCCATAAATACATTTCTTTAGCTAAATAAAATAAAAAAAACAATAAAAGTACACATAGTTAGTATCGCCACGTCCGTAACGACCCAACCTATAAAACTGCCCCACTAGTTAACCCCTTCAGTAAACACCGTAAGAAAAAAAAGAGTCAAAAAACGACGCTTTATTATCATACCGCCGAACAAAAAGTGGAATAACACGCGATCAAAAAAAGACTGATATAAATAACCATGGTACCGCTGAAAACGTCATCTTGTCCCGCAAAAAATGAGCTGCCATTCAGCATCATCAGCAAAAAAATAAAAAAGTTATAGTCCTGAGAATAAAGCGATACCAAAATAATTATTTTTTCTATAAAATAGTTTTTATCGTATAAAAGCGCCAAAACATAAAAAAATGATATAAATGAGATATCGCTGTAATCGTACTTACCCGACGAATAAAACTGCTTTATCAATTTTACCAAACGCGGAACGGTATAAACGCCTCCCCCAAAAGAAATTCATGAATAGCTGGTTTTTGATCACTCTGCCTCACAAAAATCAGAATAAAAAGCGATCAAAAAATGTCACGCGCCCGAAAATGTTACCAATAAAAACGTCAACTCGTCCCGCAAAAAACAAGATCTCACATGACTCTGTGGACTCAAATATGGAAAAATTACAGCTCTCAAAATGTGGTAATGCAAAAAATATTTTTTGCAATGAAAAGCGTCTTTCAGTGTGTGACGGCTGCCAATCATAAAAATCCGCTAAATAACCCGCTATATATGTAAATCAAACCCCCCTTCATCACCCCCTTAGTTAGGGAGAAATAAAAAAATTAAAAAATTTATTTATTTCCATTTTCCCATTAGGGTTAGGGTTAGGGCTAGAGTTAGGACTAGAGTTAGAGCTAGGGTTAGGGTTAGGGCAAGGGTTAGGGCTAGGGTTAGGGCTAGGGTTAGGGCTAGGGTTGGGGCTAGGGTTGGGGCTAGGGTTAGGGTTAGGGCTAGGGTTGGGGCTAGGGTTAGGGTTAGGGCTAGTGTTACGGCTATTGTTAGGGCTAGTGATAGGGCTAGTGATAGGGCTAGGGCCATTGCTACGGTTAGGGCTAGGGTTAGGGCTAGGGTTGGGGCTAGGGTTGGGGCTACAGTTAGGGTTGGGGCTAAAGATAGGGTTAGGGTTTGGATTACATTTACGGTTGGGAATAGGGTTGGGTGTGTCTGGGTTAGAGGAGTGGTTAGGGTTACTGTTGGGATTAGGGTAAGGGGTGTGTTTGGATTAGGGTTTCAGTTATAATTGGGGGGTTTCCATTGTTTAGGCACATCAGGGGCTCTCCAAACGGGACATGGCATCCGATCTGAATTCCAGCCAATTCTGAATTGAAAAAGGAAAACAGTGCTCCTTCCCTTCAGAGCTCTCCCGTGTGCCCAAACAAGGGTTCCCCCCCACATGTGGGGTATCAGCGTACTCAGGACAAATTGGACAACAACTTTTGGGGTCCAATTTATCCTGATACCCTTGTGAAAATACAAAACTGGGGGCTAAAGAATCATTTTTGTGAAAAAAAAAAGAATTTTTATTTTCACGGCTCTGCGTTATAAACTGTAGTGAGACACTTGGGGGTTCAAAGTTCTCACAACACATCTAGATAAGTTCCTTGGGGGGTCTAGTTTCCAATATGGGGTCACTTGTGGGGGGTTTGTACTGTTTGGGTACATCAGGGGCTCTGCAAATGCAACGTGACGCCTGCAGACCAATCCATTTAAGTCTGCATTCCAAATGGCGCTCCTTCCCTTCCGAACTCTGTCATGCGCCCAAACAGTGGTTCCCCCCAACATATGGGGTATCAGCGTACTCAGGACAAATTGGACAACAACTTTTGGGGTCCAATTTATCCTGATACCCTTGTGAAAATACAAAACTGGGGGCTAAAAAAATCATTTTTGTGAAAAAAAAAAAGAATTTTTATTTTCACGGCTCTGCGTTATAAACTGTAGTGAAACACTTGGGGGTTCAAAGCTCTCAATACACATCTAGATAAGTTCCTTAGGGGGTCTACTTTCCAAAATGGTGTCACTTGTGGGGATTTTTAATGTTTAGGCACATCAGGGGCTCTCCAAACGCAACATGGCATCCCATCTTAATTCCAGTCAATTTTGCATTGAAAAGTAAAATAGCGCTCCTTCCCTTCCGAGCTCTGCTATGCGCCCAAACAGTAGTTTACCCCCACATATGGGGTATCGTCGTACTCAGGACAAATTGCACAACAACTTTTGTGGTCTAATTTCTTCTCTTACTCTTGGGGAAATAAAAAAACGGGGGCGAAAAGATCATTTTTGTGAAAAAATATGATTTTTTATTTTTACGGCTCTGCATTATAAACTTCTGTGAAGCACTTGTTGGGTCAAAGTGCTCAACACACATCTAGATAAGTTCCTTAAGGGGTCTACTTTCCAAAATGGTGTAACTTGTGGGGGGTTTCAATGTTTAGGCACATCAGGGGCTCTCCAAATGCAACATGGCGTCCCATCTCAATTCCAGTCAATTTTGCATTGAAAAGTCAAATGGCGCTCCTTCCCTTCCGAGCTCTGCCATGCGCCCAAACAATGGTTTACACCCACATATGGGGTATCAGCGTACTCAGGACAAATTGCACAATTTTAGGGGTCCAATTTCTTCTCTTACCCTTGGGAAAATAAAAAATTGGGGGCGAAAAGATCATTTTTGTGAAAAAATATGATTTTTTATTTTTACGGCTCTGCATTATAAACTTCTGTGAAGCACTTGTTAGGTCAAAGTGCTCACCACACATCTAGATATGTTCCTTAGGGGGTCTACTTTCCAAAATGGTGTCACTTGTGGGGGGTTTCAATGTTTAGGCACATCAGGGGCGCTCCAAATGCAACATGGCGTCCCATCTCAATTCCAGTCAATTTTGCATTGAAAAGTCAAATGGCGCTCCTTTCCTTCCGAGCTCTGCCATGCGCCCAAACAGTGGTTTACCCCCACATATGGGGTATCAGCGTACTCAGGACAAATTGTACAACAAATTTTGGGGTCTATTTTCTCCTATTTCCCTTGGTAAAATAAAACAAATTGGAGCTGAAATAAATTTTGTGTGAAAAAAAGTTAAATGTTCATTTTTATTTAAACATTCCAAAAATTCCTGTGAAACACCTGAAGGGTTAATAAACTTCTTGAAAGTGGTTTTGAGTACCTTGAGGGGTGCAGTTTTTAGAATGGTGTCACACTTGGGTATTTTCTATCATATAGACCCCTCAAAATGACTTCAAATGAGATCTGGTCCCTAAAAAAAAATGGTGTTGTAAAAATGAGAAATTTCTGGTCAACTTTTAACCCTTATAACTCCGTCACAAAAAAAAATTTTGGTTCCAAAATTGTGCTGATGTAAAGTAGACATGTGGGAAATGTTACTTATTAAGTATTTTGCGTGACATATGTCTGTGATTTAAGGGCATAAAAATTCAAATTTGGAAAATTGCGAAATTTTCAAAATTTTCGCCAAATATTTGTTTTTTTCACAAATAAACGCAAGTTATATCGAAGAAATTTTACCACTATCATGAAGTACAATATGTCACGAGAAAACAATGTCAGAATCGCCAAGATCCGTTGAAGCGTTCCAGAGTTATAACCTCATAAAGAGACAGTAGTCAGAATTACAAAAATTGGCCCGGTCATTAACGTGCAAACCACCCTTGGGGGTGAAGGGGTTAATAGAGCACGTAAAGGAAATATCTTTATGAGAACCCCACTTTAATAAGAGTCTGTGTTGGTCATGCAGTGTGATTTGTACATGTTTTTATGTAGTAATCTAGCATTCCTTTTATGCAATTAATTAAAATACGATGGGCCCTCCAACTACTTAATTTATTATACCTGCGCAGACCATTGTATGTTGAGAATATTGTAACTCTAGGACATTGTATATGAGGGATCACTTGTAATTGTATATTATATACCTTTGTGTATATTTTTCACCACAAAGCTTTTTACCTATATTAGTACCATCTCATCATGTTATTAATTATTTTCTTACTTTCTATTACACATTACATTTTCTCTTGTTCTTCTCATAAAGTTTTATAATAGCTACATAAGACCTTAATATCCTACATTGGGATGACTTAATGCATTACTCCAATATCTTTATGTGTATAATACGTCTTCATCAAGCCGTATCGCCATGAATATTCATTTCATATCGCTTTAAGTTATTGAATAAGCATTCCTTATAGAATTGCTCAAATATCTATTCAGCAATTCCTGATGAATATGCAAAATTTAATTAATAATAAACAGTAAGGCTTATTATCATGGGATGGTCTGGTTGTTTGAATGGAAGACATTTTGGTTTACAAATCATTATATGCGGGCACACAATATTAACACTGGTTATTTTATTATGAAAATGAGCTCAGGGGAAATAAAAGATGCCAATGGTTTGTTTCTACAGATGCTAGATTTATGTGTTTCAAGTTTTTCTGTTGTATATTGAAAGAGATGCAATATAGTTTATAGGATAGATCCTCAGAAAAAATAAAGTATCTGTCTAAACGGTTGTTTAGGTGTATGTGCAAATTGTAGTAATATTTTACCATAAAAACAAAAAACGAAAAAGGCCCACACACCTTTAACATTAAATTAATATGCTTGCACACAAAAAACTCTATGGCTAATATTGAAACATATATACCTTCACACTGAGATTAAAGGGAACCTGTCACCAGAAAAAAATGCTGCAAACCTGCAGATATTGGATTAATCTACAGCTTAAAAGCATTACTAACCTGTCCGGTGTCTGCGCTTAGCTGAATGTGGTAGGGAGAAAGTGAACTTTATTCTCCCTGCCAGCATGCAGCCCCGGCGTTAATTCAGTCATTGCTATGAGAATACAGATGACTGCAACTGCGCCCTTGTCCCTGACTGACACTGGTTTTGCATTGGGGCCAGCTGTCAGTCAGGGCTGGAGGTGCAGTTTACAGTGGCTGCTCTGTATTTTTAGATCGATGACTGAACCAAAGCTGACAATGCTCCCGTGACTGAAAACCGAATGCTGTCGGGGAGAAAAAAGTTCAAATTGTTAATAACCTGCCCGGTGCCTGCATGTAGACAAACGCATCGTGGAGAAAATGGACATTTTACCCCGCTTGCAAATGCACAAGGGCAAGCGGGAAAGCCAGAACTCCAGAACTGACCTATCTAATGAATGCGTAATTTTAGGGGCATCTGAGGGCTGGTGTTATTAGAGAGAGCCAATATTCATGGCCCATTCCCAGGATATTAATATCACCCTGCCGTTGCTTAGGCTTTGCGTGTTATTTAAAATAGGGGGGACACCACGTCATTTTGTCCTGGGGTCCCACCTTTCTAATAAGCAATAAAGTCTATGCAGACAGCTGTGAGGTGATATTAATAGCCTGAGAAGCTCCATGTTTATTGCCCCCTTCCCAGAATAATAAAATCAGCCCCCAGCTCTCGGCTTTCCCTCAGATGGTTATTAAAAATAAAGGGGACCTGTGAAGAATGGCACTGGAGAGATCATGCAGAATCCCACTGCTGCCACCAACCATATGTGCTGGTTGGTACCGGAGAGATGACATAGAATCCCACCACTGCCACCATATGTGAAGAACCCGCACCACGCCACCCCAAATGGATGTCACTTTTCTGTCAGAAGGATCTTGTGGTATGATCTCCTCAATTGTATCAACGTGATGTACCGCCCCCCCGGGAACACGTAAGGTCAGCTTGGCACAGTTTTACCCAGACACCGCCTGTCCACGCTTGCAAAAGGAGGCATGGGGAGTGAGGGAGGGTGGACCATGCAGTTGCTAATGTGGAACCACACTCGCTCACAACCCTGACAGCATGAGAGGCCTCTTTTACTATCAATAGTGAAACAGAGTGTTGCCCCCCCAGTAGGACTGCCAACAGTTCCTCATTAGATATTAGCTTGGTCCTTTAATGGGGTTATATCAGGCCAGAAACCACCCCCGGTAGTATGGAAAGTTAAAGCCAAGAACACAGATGTGTGGATTTGTGGATCAAGATAAAAGAGCAGCCCAAGGTTAAATTATATATTTAATAGCCTTAAGGGCACACTAGACAAAACATTATATACACAATAGTTATACATGTAAAATGGCCAGATATGCAAATACAAATATTGGTGGTACAAAAGTATGCAGAATATAAGAGTCAGTTACCAGTCAGATGAAAGGCCTGGCTTGTGAGGTAGGGGCTGCCACATGGGAGGATGGTGGTCCTCTCTGTTCCTTGACTTCTACCAACACGATATGTTGTCATGACCTCCACAGAGAAAAGCAATAATCCAAGCTTTACATGAGCATTTAGCTCTTTTGTGTCACTCCCTTTCTGCCCTCTTGGGCTGAATATAAATCCTCTCCAAATGCCAGAACCTAAAATGGGTCATAACTCTTTAATGAACGGTCCTAGGGAGGTGGTTTTGGTGCCATTGTCATGACTCTGGATGGGCTGGTTCTGGCTCCGTCCTGGTCAGGTATGGGTTAAATTAGTCCGCTTCTCTTTGGTTCTATGGTGGGTATTTAATTGTGTGGTTCCTGGGTTCTGAGTCGGTTATACTTCCGTCTACTCGGTTTGAGATAGCTGAACCAGGTTATTCATCTGTAATCGTTGTGCCTCTGTGCGTGTGTGTTTGCTGTGTATGACCCGGTTTGTTCCCTGACTGCTGCCCCTGTTTTCTGCTTGGTAATTCTCTGTCTGTCCTGGCTTTCTGACCCCTTGGCATGTCTCTGACTAATTTGCTGTTTTGCCCCTTGGTACCTCGCTCCCATCTGGCTCCTGACCCTCGGCTTGTCCTTTGACTACATCTCTGTCTTAGTACTCTGCAGATCCTCTGTTCTAGTTCAGGCTCTGTGTGCACTGCGTGCCTCATTCCTCCCTCTACTATGCTCTCGCTAGCGCACCCTAGGCTGCCTCTCTATGACACCAGGCAATATCATTACATTATTACTGACCCAAAGCATTAAAGGAGATTGTGCACTTTTTTCCTTTTTTTCCCACTGATATGGATCTGCTCCAAGCTCTGTCAGATCAAGTAGTTAACCTGACCAAAATGATGCAGAATCTGTTGGTGGAGCAAAGAGCTTGGTTGCTTCTCATCGGCAGGTGCAAAGGGAGTTGACGGATACAGTTAGTGCGGTTCGGGGGGCCTCCTCTCTGTCTGGCAGTATGGATGGGGCTGTATCAGATGTTTCCATATATTCTTCAGAACCCTCTCTAAAATTACCGGATACCTTTTCTGGGGATAAAAGTAAATTCCAGGTCTTTAGGGAGAGTTGCAAGTTATTGTGTTCCCTGCATCCTAGGTCTTCAGGGGACGAGAGTCAAGGGTGGGGATAGTGATATCTTTGTTACGTGAGGGCCCACAGTTCTGGGCTTTTTCCCTGCCCCCTACCTCACCTGAGAGATTGTCTGTAGATTGGTTATTCGAGGCCTTGGGTCTCATTTATGATTAACCCGATCGAGTGAGATTGGTTGAGGATACGATTATGGGTCTCACTCAGGGGAAGCTCTCTGCCGAGTGGTACTGTTCTGAGTACAGGCAGTGGGCACCAGAAGTGTCTTGGAGTGACTTGGTGCTCAGATGGCTATTCTAAAGGGGACTGTCTGAGCATTTAAAGGATGCACTAGCTCTGCATGCACCACCTGATTCTCTGAAAGAAACTATGACACAACCCATCCGTATGGACCGTTGGCTGCAAGAGAGGGGAGTGGTGCATCATGGAGCTCTGTTGTTACCAAATAAGCCTGAAGACCTATCATCATTTGAGCCCATGGAGGTGGGGACTGTCTCTACGAAGGAAAGGGAAAGGAGATGCTGAAGCGAGAAAAATCTCTGTTTTTATTGTGGAGTGCTGGGCCATTGGATAAGAGACTGCCCCTCCTGTCCACCGGTTTGAAAGGTCTCGGGAAATGCCTAGGTCTGGGTAGCTGCCGATGAGGCTGCCCAGACTCCCAGATATTGTCTTCCTCAATCTTCAAATTATTACTGAAAGTGGAACTTGGTATGAGCAATTGTTTTTTTCCCTGTTTTGCTTTTGTGGATTGCGGGTCTGCTGTGAATTTGATAGACTCTAAGTTGGTGGCCCATTGTGAGATAGGAACAGTCAGGTTGGAGAAACCCATGAAAGTCATAGCTATTGACTCTACACCTTTCACCAAGGACGGGATCCTCTCCGTTACTAAGGAGTTCATCCTTATGGTGGGCCCTGTTCATACAGAGCATATAGCCTGTTTTGCTCTGGACAACCTCCTTGCCAGGTTGGTCTTGGGGTTCTCCTGGTTGCAATGTCATAATCTGGTCATTGACTGGGAGGCCTGGGAGATTGTTAAATTGGGCCCTAAATATAAAAATAACTGTTTATTTTCTGTATCTGTGTCGTTTATCAGTCTGGAGGGTATTTCAGAGTACCTGAAAGACTTTGAGGAAGTGTTCTCTGAAAGACATCGAGGAAGTGTTCTCTGAAAGTCAGGCCAAGCGGTTGCCACCGCTCTGCCCTTTTGATTTTGCCATTGATCTTATTTCTGGGACTGAGTTGCCTAAGACCCGGTTGTTCAACCTTTCTGGTCCTGAGCGGTCCACCATGAAGGAGTACATATCTGAAAGTCTCTGCAAGGGACATAAACAGCCTTCTGTGTCTCCTGTGGCCGCAGGACTCTTTTTCGTAAAAAAAAAGACCGTGGCCTCCGTCCATGCCTTAACTTTCAGGAACTTAATAAGATCACCGTGAGAAACACGTATCCCCTTCCACTCATTCCCGATTTGTTCAATTGTCTAGGGCCAAATGATTTTCTAAGCTGGATTTGCGAGGGGCATATAATCTGATTCAGGTACGGGAGGGGGATGAGTGGAAGACTGCATTCCTCACTTCTGAAGGTTTATTCGAAAATTTTATAATGCCGTTTGGTTTGACAAATGCTTCTGCGGTCTTCCAAAACTTCATCAATTTTGTCTTCTCTGATTTTATTGGGCTGTTTGTGGTTATCTACTTAGATGATATTCTGGTTTATTCATCCGATAAGCAGGCCCATGTTGGTCATCTTCGGGCAGTTCTCCTAAGACTCAGGGAGAACCTGCTTTTTGCTAAGTTGGAAAAATGCTCATTTTTTGTCCAGAAACTGTCTTTCTTGGGGTTCATTGTCACCAGGAAGGGGTTTCGCATGGATCCCAAGAAGATTCAGGCCATTGTAGATTGGAAAGCATAAAGTTGTGGCATACATAATACATATAGGGAAAATCATACTAAATAATATGTATAAATAGTGTACCCTCCTAGATATGTATGTCACGGACGTAATAGGGACAACTGTAACAACAGAAATCCTAAAACACCACAAGAACACAGTTATATCCCATAAAAAATCACTTTTATTAATATACCTTTAAAAACAATATGTAGGCACAAAGGACAGGGTAGGGGAGGTGGAGAACTAAACCACAATACACTGTAAGCATAGGGACCTGTGAAACCCCCCATAGCCGGTGTACCCAGCAGTACTCAATAGTAATAAGATAACAGCCCATGAAAATAAGAAGAATAGTAAATGAAATACAACAGGCGTGATATCAAGCACCTAACTAGGTGCAAACACAGTAATATAGGTACCGTACCTGGTGTGTACACCAACTAGGGGGCCCAGGACCCTCCCCGATGCGCGTTTCGGAGCACAAACACTGCTCCTTCCTCAGGGGCCCCCTGAGGAAGGAGCAGTGTTTGTGCTCCGAAACGCGCGTCGGGGAGGGTCCTGGGCCCCCTAGTTGGTGTACACACCAGGTACGGTACCTATATTACTGTGTTTGCACCTAGTTAGGTGCTTGATATCACGCCTGTTGTATTTCATTTACTATTCTTCTTATTTTCATGGGCTGTTATCTTATTACTATTCAGTACTGCTGGGTACACCGGCTATGGGGGGTTTCACAGGTCCCTATGCTTACAGTGTATTGTGGTTTAGTTCTCCACCTCCCCTACCCTGTCCTTTGTGCCTACATATTGTTTTTAAAGGTATATTAATAAAAGTGATTTTTTATGGGATATAACTGTGTTCTTGTGGTGTTTTAGCATTGTAGATTGGGTTCAGCCTCGTGACCTGATTCAGCCTTGTGATCTGAAAGGTCTGCAACGCTTCTTGGAATTCGCCAATTACTACTGGAGGTTTAGTAAGGGGTTCTCACAGGTAGTCAAGCCCCTCACTGATTTGACACAGAAGAGAGCTGACGTTAAGAACTGGCCTGCCTCAGTGGTAGCAGCATTTTTATTGTTAAAAAAATGTTTCATGACTGCCCCAATTCTGGTACAGCCAGATCCATCTGAGCCCTTTATAGTAGAGGTTGATGCCTCAGAGGTGGGGGCAGTGTTATTCCAGGGGCTTGCCACATTGACCAATCTGAGACGATGCACCTTTTTCTCCAAAAAGTTTTCCCCAACAGAGAGAAATTATGATGTGGGCAATCGGAAACTTCTTGCGGTCAAGTTGGCATTTGAGGAATGGAGGCATTTTTTGGACGGGGCGGCTCATCCCTTTACGGTGGTTACTGATCACAAAAACCTGGTGTACATTGAATTGGCTTAGAGGCTGACCCGTAGGCAGGCTATGTGGTCTTTGTTTTTCTCCCAGTTCCAGTTTTTGATCACTTTTCGTCCTGAATCCAAAAATGTGAGTGCCGATGCTTTGAGCTTGAATCCAGTTTCTCCTCCTGAGCCTCCATCTTCCATTTTTCAACCTGGGGTGGTGATGGCTGATGTGTCATCTGGATTGGAATGGGAGATTCGGGAGGCCCAATCTCATGCCCCCTCTGTCGAAACCGGTTGATAAGCTGTTTGTCCCAAATCAATTTTTTCTCAGGGTTCTTCAGGAGTTTCATGACTCAGTATTGGGTAGACATCCTGGGATCTCGGCTACTCGTAGGGCCATTGCAAGGGTGTTCTGGTGGTCCTCGCTTACATCTGATGTGATGAAGTTTGTGTCTGTATGTGAAGTTTGTGCCTGCGCTAAGAGCTCTCATAATCAGCCGACCGGGGAATTGGTGCCTTTGGCATTTCCTGATAGACCATGGACACACTTGTCCAAGAATTTTAACACAAATCTTCCCTCTTCTAAAGGTAATACTGTCATATGGGTAGTGGTGGACTGGTTTTCTAAACAAGCACAATTTATACCCTTGGTGGCTTTACCTTCTGCAGAAACCCTATCTACGTTGTTTATACAACATGTTACATAGTTACATAGTTACATAGTTATTAAGGTTGAAGGAAGACTGTAAGTCCATCTAGTTCAACCCATAGCCTAACCTAACATGCCCTAACATGTTGATCCAGGGGAAGGCAAAAAAAACCCATGTGGTAAGAGTAAGCTCCACCATGGGGAAAAAAATTCCTTCCCGACTCCACATACGGCAATCAGACTAGTTCCCTGGATCAACGCCTTATCAAGGAATCTAGTGTATATACCCTGTAACATTATACTTTTCCAGAAAGGTATCCAGTCCCCTCTTAAATTTAATTAATGAATCACTCATTACAACATCATACGGCAGAGAGTTCCATAGTCTCACTGCTCTTACAGTAAAGAATCCGCGTCTGTTATTATGCTTAAACCTTCTTTCCTCCAGACGTAGAGGATGCCCCCTTGTCCCTGTCTCAGGTCTATGATTAAAAAGATCATCAGAAAGGTCTTTGTACTGTCCCCTCATATATTTATACATTAACATAAGATCACCCCTTAGTCTTCGTTTTTCCAAACTAAATAGCCCCAAGTGTAATAACCTATCTTGGTATTGCAGACCCCTCAGTCCTCTAATAACCTTGGTCGCTCTTCTCTGCACCCGCTCCAGTTCAGCTATGTCTTTCTTATACACTGGAGACCAGAACTGTGCACAGTATTCTAAGTGTGGTCGAACTAGTGACTTGTATAGAGGTAAAATTATGTTCTCCTCATGAGCATCTATGCCTCTTTTAATACATCCCATTATTTTATTTGCCTTTGTAGCAGCTGCCTGACACTGGCCACTGAATATGAGTTTGTCATCCACCCATACACCCAGGTCTTTTTCATTGACGGTTTTGCCCAGAGTTTTAGAATTAAGCACATAGTTATACATCTTATTACTTCTACCCAAGTGCATGACCTTACATTTATCCCCATTAAAGCTCATTTGCCATTTATCAGCCCAAGCTTCTAGTTTACATAAATCATCCTGTAATATAAAATTGTCCTCCCCTGTATTGATTACCCTGCAGAGTTTAGTGTCATCTGCAAATATTGAAATTCTACTCTGAATGCCCCCTACAAGGTCATTAATAAATATGTTAAAAAGAAGAGGGCCCAATACTGACCCCTGTGGTACCCCACTGCTAACCGTGACCCAGTCCGAGTGTGCTCCATTAATAACCACCCTTTGTTTCCTATCCCTGAGCCAGCTCTCAACCCACTTACACATATTTTCCCCTATCCCCATTACTCTCATTTTATGTAACAACCTTTTGTGTGGCACCGTATCAAAAGCTTTGGAAAAGTCCATATATACTACGTCCACTGGGTTCCCTTGGTCCAGTCCGGAACTTACCTCTTCATAGAAGCTGATCAAATTAGTCTGACATGAACGGTCCCTAGTAAACCCGTGCTGATACTGGGTCATGAGGTTATTCCTCTTCAGATACTCCAGCATAGCATCCCTTAGAATGCCCTCCAGGATTTTACCCACAGTAGAGGTTAAACTTACTGGCCTATAATTACCGACTTCAGTTTTTGCCCCTTTTTTGAATATTGGCACCACATTTGCTATACGCCAGTCCTGTGGTACAGACCCTGTTATTATGGAGTCTTTAAAGATTAAAAATAATGGTCTATCAATGACTGTACTTAGTTCCTGCAGTACTCGGGGGTGTATCCCATCCGGGCCCGGAGATTTGTCAATTTTAGTTATTTTTAGACGCCGCTGTACTTCCTGCTGGGTTAAGCAGGTGACATTTAATGGGGAATTATTATCACTAGTCATATTGGCTGCCATGAGATTTTCTTTTGTAAATACTGATGAAAAAAAGTCATTTAGCATATTGGCTTTTTCCTCATCCTCATCCACCATTTCACCCAGACTATTTTTAAGGGGGCCAACACTGTCATTTTTTAGTTTCTTACTATTTATATAGTTAAAGAATATTTTGGGATTATTTTTACTCTCTCTGGCAATGAGTCTCTCTGTCTCAATCTTTGCTGCCTTGATTTGCTTTTTACAGAATGTATTTAATTTTCTGTATTTATTTAATGCCTCCTCACTACCTACTTCCTTAAATTCTCTAAATGCTTTCTTTTTGTCCCTTATTGCGCCCCTTACAGCTCTATTTAGCCATATTGGTTTCCTCCTATTTCTAGTATGTTTATTCCCATACGGTATATACTGTGCACAGGTCCTATCCAGGATGCTAATAAATGTCTCCCATTTTCTTTGTGTATTTTTGTGTCTCAGGATATCGTCCCAGTTAATTGCACCAAGATCCTCTCTCATCCGTTGGAAATTTGCCCTCCTGAAGTTTAGTGTCCTTGTCACCCCCCTTCTACCCAGGTTACATGAAAACTTATTATTTTGTGATCACTATTCCCCAAGTGACCCCCAACCCTTATATTTGATATGCGGTCTGGCCTGTTGGTTAATATTAGGTCTAGCAGTGCCCCCCTCCTTGTTGGGTCCTGAACCAGTTGTGAAAGGTAATTGTCTCTCATAGTTGTCAAAAACCGATTACCTTTGCTGGAACTGCAGGTTTCTGTTCCCCAATCTATTTCAGGATAGTTGAAGTCCCCCATAATAATGACTTCTCCTTGAGTCGCAGCTTCATCTATTTGCTTTACGAGGATATTCTCCATTGCTTCCATTAGTTTTGGAGATTTATAACAAACCCCTATCAGTAATTTATTATTTTTTCCCCCTCCCCTTATCTCCACCCACAGAGACTCTACATTTTCATTAGATTCACCTATATTATCACGCAGGATGGGTTTTAAGGTCGATTTTACATACAGACACACCCCACCCCCTCGCTTATCTGTACGGTCATTTCTGAAAAGGCTATAGCCCTGCAAGTTAACAGCCCAGTCATGGCTCTCATCCAGCCACGTCTCAGATATCCCCACCATGTCATAATTATGCTCCAACAACATTAGTTCTAATTCATCCATTTTGTTGGCGAGGCTTCTGGCATTAGTATACATGCACTTGATGTTACTCTCTGTACCTCTATTCTTTCTTAAATTACTAACTGTTCTAACCCCACCCCCCATGCCACCGCCACCCCCAACTTCCTTATTTGTGCCCAGGTCTCTATCTGCACTATCTTCCCCTCCTATAAAATGAATACCCTCCCCCCCAATCCCTAGTTTAAACACTCCTCCAACCTTCTAACCATTTTCTCCCCCAGCACAGCTGCACCTTCCCCATTGAGGTGCAGCCCGTCCCTAGCGTAGAGCCTGTAGCCAACTGAGAAGTCGGCCCAGTTCTGCAGGAACCCAAACCCCTCCTTCCTACACCAATTCTTGAGCCACTTATTAACCTCCCTAATCTCCCGTTGCCTCTCTGGCGTGGCACGTGGTACAGGCAGTATTTCGGAAAATACCACGTTGGAGGTCCTTGCTTTCAGCTTGCAGCCTAATTCCCTGAAATCATCTTTAAGGACCTTCCACCTACCTCTAACTTTGTCATTTGTGCCAATGTGCACCATGACCGCTGGGTCCTCACCAGCCCCTCCCAGTAATCTGTCCACCCGATCAGCGATGTGTCGGACTCGAGCGCCAGGTAGGCAGCACACCGTCCGACGATCCCTGTCTTTGTGACAGATTGCCCTATCTGTTCCCCTAATAATTGAGTCCCCCACTACCAGCACCTGTCTGGCCTGCCCTGCTCTCCTTTTTCCCTCCTTACTGGAGCAGTCACTCCTCCGGCTTTCAGAGGACATGCCTGGCTGCAGCAGTGCTACCCCTGCACTGGCACCCCCCTCATCTGCCAACTTAGCAAACTTATTGGGGTGTGCCAGATCAGGACTAGCCTCCCTGGCACTCTTCCCTCTACCCCGCCTTCTATCTGTCACCCAGCTAACTGCCACACTGTCCTGCAGCTTCATCCTACCATCCCCCTCCTCATCTATCCCATTGAGCGTCTGCTCTGTGAGCAGAAGACTCCTCTCCATATTGTCTATGGATCTCAGTGTTGCCAGCTGCACATTTAGATCCAGTATCTGGGTTTCCAAATGCACAATGTGCTCACATCTCGCACAGCAGTATGCACCCTCGACCGGCTGGTCAAGGACTGCATACATGTGGCAAGATGTACACTGGATGGCATTAACAATTGTGGAGCACATTTCCTAATGGGGATTGCACCACACAGAAACGTTAATTAAAAATAAATACAAAGTATTAATTAAACCAAAAAAAAACAACAAAAAAAAAAAAAACAGAAGCAATTCCTCCCTTGGAAACTCCCTGATTCCAAAGTCACTGAATCACAAGTCACACACTTACCGCCGTTCACACTTACGCTCAGGTCACACTCAGCTCGCTCACACTCGCTGTGCTGAAGATTTATAGATTTTTTTTTTTTTCTCTCTATCTCCCCTCAACAGCAATCCACCTTGCTGTTCAGATGCACTTCCAAAAAGGACTTGAGCCCCAAACAGCTGCCCCTTATATCCCCTTAATTATGAGCCCCCACCCTAAGTTAACTCCTTATGAATACAGCTACTCCCAATTCAGCAACTCACTCCAATTCACACAGGTATTTGTTAAAGGCCTTCCAAATACCTCCTCACTGAATCACAAGTCACACACTTACCGCCGTTCACACTTACGCTCAGGTCACACTCAGCTCGCTCACACTCGCTGTGCTGAAGATTTATAGCTTTTTTTTTTTTCTCTCTATCTCCCCTCAACAGCAATCCACCTTGCTGTTCAGATGCACTTCCAAATGTGGTTCATTTGCATGGTGTGCCCTTGAGTATGGTGTCTGACTGTGGAGTGCAGTTTGTGTCTAGGTTTTGGAGGGCATTTTGCAAAAAATTGGGTGCTGGGTTGTCTTTTTCATCCAACAGTCAGACGGAACGGACCAACCAGTCGTTGGAACAAATTTTGCCCTGTCTTTCTACTTCCAGACAGGAGGACTGGTGTGATGCCTTGCCATTAGCGGAGTTTGCTTTTAATAGCCCTGTGAATCCCTCCACAGGCATCTCCCCTTTCTTCTGCAATTACGGGTTCAATCTGCACTTAGGGGAGTTCTCTCGTTCTCTCGTTTGGACTCTGGGTGCCCTGGGGCTGATGTTGCTGTACAGCGGTTGAGGGATTTATGGTGGGAGGTCTGTTGTGAATTCTGCTCTTGGGCTCCCTCCGGTGGTTGTAAGTGGTAGCGCTGCTGTCTCTGAATCGCAGCATTTATCAGGTGTGTTCACTTTTTGCAAATCTGACTGGGCTATTTAGTCTTGCTTCACCCTTTAGTCAGTGCCAGTTGTCCATTGTTCCTGGAGGATTCACATCTCTGCCTGGTCTCTCCTGCTTTGCAGTTCTTTTCAACAAAGATAAGTTCTGGCCTTGATTTTTTTGCTGTCCACATGCTGTGGCCTTATTGTTCAGTTCTTTTCCATGTTTTTTGTCTTATCCAGCTTGGTCTGTATAAGGATTTGTTTAGCCAAGCTGGTATCTCTAGAGATGCAGATACACCCTCCATATCTTTAGTTAGCTGTGGAGTTTTTGTATTTTCTGTGGTGGATATTTTCTAGTGTTTTAATACTGACCGCATAGTACTCTGTCCTATCCTTTCTATTTAGCTAGAAGTGCCTCCTTTGCTAAATTCTGATTTCAGTCTGTGTATGTTTTTTCCCTCTCCTCTCACAGTCAATATTTGTGGGGGGCTGCCCATCCTTTGGGAATTTTCTCTGAGGCAAGATAGTTTTCCCTTTTCTATCTTTAGGGGTAATTAGTCCTCCAGCTGTGTCGAGATGTCCAGGGAGTGCTAGGTACATTCCACGGCTACTTCTAGTTGCGGTGTTAAGTTCAGGGTCTGCGGTCAGTACAGGTACCACCTTCTCCAGAGTACGTCTCATGCTGCTCTTAGGCCACCAGATCAGAACAGTACAACTGGCCAACAATGAGTTAACCGCATCTCAGAAGAAGGGAAGGAAAGTGCTGAGCCATTTTTTTTTCTGTAGTCTGTTGTGTTTTTTTTTCTTCCCTCTTTACCTCTGGGTGGCTCAGGAGTTCGGCGCTGCTATGGATGTTCAGGGATTGGCTTCTCATGTGGATCAACTTGCTGCTAGAGTACAGGGTATTTCCGAATATATCGTTCAGACTCCGGTTTTAGAGCCTAGAATTCCAACTCCTGATTTGTTTTTTGGGGATAGGTCCAAATTTTTGAGCTTTAAAAATAACTGTAAACTGTTTTTTTGCTCTGAAACCCCGTTCCTCTGGTGATCCCATCCAGCAGGTTAAAATTGTTATATCTCTGCTGCGTGGTGACCCCCAGGATTGGGCATTTGCCCTGGAACCTGGGAATCCGGCGTTGCTTAAAGTAGACACCTTTTTTCAGGCGCTTGGGTTATTGTATGACGAACCTAAATCAGTGGATCATGCTGAGAAGACCTTGTTGGCCCTGTCTCAGGGTCAAGAAGCGGCAGAATCATATTGCCAGAAGTTTAGAAAATGGTCTGTACTGACTAAATGGAATGAGGATGCCTAGGCGGCAATCTTCAGAAAGGGTCTTTCTGAATCCGTTAAAGATGTTATGGTGGGGTTCCCCACGCCTGGTGGTCTGAGTGATTCTATGTCTCTGGCCATTCAGATTGATTGGCGCTTGCGCGAGCGCAGAGTTGTGCACACTATGGCATTGTCTTCCGAGCGGAGTCCTGAGCCTATGCAGTGTGATAGGATTGTGTCTAGAGCTGAACGACAAGGATTCAGACGTCAGAATAGGTTGTGTTTTTACTGCGGTGATTCTGCTCATGTTATTTCTGATTGCCCTAAGTGTACCAAGAGAATTGCTAGTTCTGTTACCATCAGTACTGTACAACCTAAATTTCTGTTATCTGTGACCCTGATCTGCTCATTATCGTCATTTTCCGTCATGGCATTTGTGGATTCAGGCGCCGCTCTAAACTTAATAGACTTAGAATTTGCCAGACGTTGTGGTTTCCCCTTGCAGCCTTTGCAGAGTCCTATTCCTTTGAGGGGCATTGATGCTACACCGTTGGCTAAAAATAAACCTCAGTTTTGGACACAGCTGACCATGTGCATGGCGCCAGCCCATCAGGAAGATTGTCATTTTCTGGTGTTGCATAATTTGCATGATGCTATTGTGCTGGGTTTCCCATGGTTACAGGTGCATAATCCGGTATTAGATTGGAAATCTATGTCTGTGACTAGTTGGTGTTGTCAGGAGGTTCATGGTGACGTTCCTTTGATGTCAATTGCCTCCTCCCCCTCTTCTGAAATTCCTGAGTTTTTGTCAGATTTCCAGGATGTATTCAATGAGCCCAAGTCCAGTTCCCTTCCACCGCATAGGGACTGTGATTGTGCTATTGACTTGATTCCAGGCTGTAAGTTCCCTAATGGCCTACTTTTCAACCTGTCTGTGCCAGAACATACCGCCATGCGGAGCTATGTTAAGGAGTCCTTGGAGAAGGGGCATATTCGGCCATCTTCTTCACCATTGGGAGCAGGTTTTTTTTTGTTGCCAAAAAAGATGGCTCCTTGAGACCCTGTATTGATTATCGCCTCTTGAATAAGATCACGGTCAAATTCCAATACCCTTTGCTTTCTGATCTGTTTGCTAGGATTAAGGGGGCTAGTTGGTTTACTAAGATTTACCTTCGAGGGGCATATAATCTTGTTCGTATTAAGCAGGGTGACGAATGGAAAACTGTGTTTAATACGCCCGAAGGCCATTTTGAATACCTTGTGATGCTATTCGGACTCTCTAATGCTCCATCTGTGTTTCAGTCCTTCATGCATGATATATTTCGGAATTATCTTGATAAATTCATGAATGTATATTTGGATGATATTTTGATTTTTTCAGATGATTGGGAGTCTCATGTGAAACAAGTCAGGATGGTATTTCAGATCCTTCGTGATAATGCCTTGTTTGTGAAGGGGTCTAAGTGCCTCTTTGGAGTACAGAAGATTTCTTTTTTGGGCTTCATTTTTTCTCCCTCATCTATAGAAATGGATCCGGTTAAGGTTCAGGCCATTCATGATTGGATCCAGCCCACATCCGTGAAGAGCCTTCAGAAATTTTTGGGCTTTGCTAATTTTTATCGCCGTTTCATTGCCAACTTCTCCAATGTGGTTAAACCCCTGACCGATTTGACGAAGAAAGGCGCTGATGTGACGAATTGGTCCTCTGCGGCTGTTTCTGCCTTTCAGGAGCTTAAACGCCGATTTACTTCTGCCCCTGTGTTGCGTCAGCTGGATGTTTCTCTTCCTTTTCAGGTTGAGGTTGACGCTTCAGAGATTGGGGCAGGGGCCGTTTTGTCTCAGAGGAATTCTGATGGTTCCTTGATGAAACCGTGTGCCTTCTTTTCTCGAAAGTTTTCGCCTGCGGAACGCAATTATGATGTCGGCAATCGTGAGTTGTTGGCTATGAAGTGGGCATTTGAGGAGTGGCGACATTGGCTTGAGGGGGCCAAGCACCGTATTGTGGTCTTGACCGATCATAAGAATCTGATTTATCTCGAGTCTGCCAAACGGCTAAATCCTAGGCAGGCCTGATGGTCCCTGTTTTTCTCCCGTTTTTATTTTGTGGTCTCGTATCTTCCGGGTTCTAAGAATGTTAAGGCTGATGCCCTCTCTAGGAGCTTTTTGCCTGATTCTCCTGGGGTCCTTGAGCCGGTCGGTATTCTGAAGGAAGGGGTGATTCTTTCTGCCATCTCCCCTAATTTACGACGGGTTCTTCAGGAATTTCAGGCTGATAAACCTGACCGCTGTCCAGTGGGGAAATTGTTTGTTCCTGACAGATGGACTAGTAAAGTGATTTCGGAGGTTCATTGTTCTGTGTTAGCTGGTCATCCGGGGATTTTTGGTACCAGAGATTTGGTTGGTAGGTCCTTTTGGTGGCCTTCTTTGTCACCGGATGTGCGTTCTTTTGTGCAGTCCTGTGGGACTTGTGCGCGGGCCAAGCCTTGCTGTTCCTGCGCTAGTGGGTTGCTTTTGCCTTTGCCGGTCCCTGAGAGGCCTTGGACGCATATTTCTATGGATTTTATTTCGGATCTTCCGGTTTCCCAGAGGATGTCAGTTATCTGGGTGGTTTGTAACCGGTTTTCTAAGATGGTTCATTTGGTACCTTTGCCTAAGTTGCCTTCCTCTTCTAATTTGGTTCCGTTGTTTTTTCAGCATGTGGTTCATTTGCATGGCATTCCGGAGAATATTGTGTCCGATAGAGGTTCCCAGTTTGTTTCTAGGTTTTGGCGGGCCTTTTGTGCTAGGCTGGGCATTGATTTGTCTTTTTCTTCCGCATTTCATCCTCAGACAAATGGCCAAACCGAGCGAACTAATCAGACTTTGGAAACTTATTTGAGATGCTTTGTGTCTGCTGATCAGGATGATTGGGTGGCTTTCTTGCCATTGGCCGAGTTTGCCCTTAATAATCAGGCTAGTTGTGCTACCTTGGTTTCACCCTTCTTTTGTAACTCTGGTTTTCATCCTCGTTTTTCTTCGGGGCAGGTTGAACCTTCTGATTGTCCTGGGGTGGACTCTGTGGTTGAGAGGTTGCAGCAAATTTGGGCTCATGTTGTTGACAATTTGGTGTTGTCTCAGGAGGGGGCTCAGCGTTTTGCTAACCGTCGTCGGTGTGTTGGTTCCCGGCTTCGGGTTGGGGATTTGGTCTGATTGTCTTCCCGTCATGTCCCTATGAAGGTTTCTTCCCCTAAGTTTAAGCCTCGGTTTATTGGCCCTTATAGGATTTCTGAGATTATCAATCCAGTGTGTTTTCGTTTGGCCCTTCCAGCCTCTTTTTCCATCCATAATGTTTTTCATAGATCTTTGTTGCGAAAATATGTGGTGCCCGTTGTTCCCTCTGTTGATCCTCCTGCCCCGGTGTTGATTGATGGGGAGTTGGAGTATGTGGTTGAGAAGATTTTGGATTCTTGTTTTTCGAGGCGGAAGCTTCAGTATCTTGTCAAATGGAAGGGTTATGGCCAGGAAGATAATTCTTCGGTTGTTGCCTCCGATGTTCATGCTGATGATTTGGTTCGTGCCTTTCATTTGGCTCGTCCGGATCGGCCTGGGGGCTCTGGTGAGGGTTCGGTGACCCCTCCTCAAGGGGGGGGTACTGTTGTGAATTCTGCTCTTGGGCTCCCTCCGGTGGTTGTAAGTGGTAGCGCTGCTCTCTCTGAATCGCAGCATTTATCAGGTATGTTCACTTTTTGCAAATCTGACTGGGCTATTTAGTCTTGTTTCACCCTTTAGTCAGTGCCAGTTGTCCATTGTTCCTGGAGGATTCACATCTCTGCCTGGTCTCTCCTGCTTTGCAGTTCTTTTCAACAAAGATAAGTTCTGGCCTTGATTTTTTGCTGTCCACATGCTGTGGCCTTATTGTTCAGTTCTTTTCCATGTTTTTTGTCTTGTCCAGCTTGGTCTGTATAAGGATTTGTTTAGCCAAGCTGGTATCTCTGGAGATGCAGATATACCCTCCATATCTTTAGTTAGCTGTGGAGTTTTTGTATTTTCTTTGGTGGATATTTTCTAGTGTTTTAATACTGACCGCATAGTACTCTGTCCTATCCTTTCTATTTAGCTAGAAGTGCCTCCTTTGCTAAATTCTGATTTCAGTCTGTGTATGTTTTTTCCCTCTCCTCTCACAGTCAATATTTGTGGGGGGTTGCCTATCCTTTGGGAATTTTCTCTGAGGCAAGATAGTTTTCCCTTTTCTATCTTTAGGGGTAATTAGTCCTCCGGCTGTGTCGAGATGTCCAGGGAGTGCTAGGTGCATTCCACGGCTACTTCTAGTTGCGGTGTTAAGTTCAGGGTCTGCAGTCAGTACAGGTACCACCTTCTCCAGAGTACGTCTCATGCTGCTCTTAGGCCACCAGATCAGAACAGAGGTCCAAAGGGACACCGAGGAGGCTCAGAGGAAGTTTAAGGCTTTTGCAGACAGGAGACGGGCTGTGAGACCTTCTCTCTGGGTTGGGGATAAAGTGTGGCTGTCCATGAGGAGCAATCATCTTTGGGTTCTTTTGACGAAATTGGGACCTAAGTTTATTGGCCCCTATGAAGTCATGGAAGTGATCAACCCTAAGATCTCCAATGTGTTCCATAGGTCCCTGCTGAAACCATTGGGGCCATTGATGAGGGGTCATTGGGACCCGCACCATCCATGTTCATCAATAGTCAGGAGGAGTACAAGGTGGAGCGCATCATGGATTCTCTTTTGGTCCGTTGTACTCTCCAGTATCTGGTGCACTGGAAAGGGTATGGTCCTGAGAATCGTAATTGGGTTCCTGCTTGATCGATTCATGTCGACCGTCTGGTGCGGTCTTTTCATGCTCGGTTTCCTGAGAAACCCGCCTCTCTTTGGTTCTGGGGCAGCTATTTAATACTGGTTGTTCCTGGGTTCTGAGTCAGTTATACTTCCATCTACTCGATTTTAGATAGCTAACCCAGGTTATTCATCTGTCATCGTTGTGCCTCTGTGCGAGTGAGTCTTGCTGTGTTTGACCTGGTTTGTTCCCTGACTACTGCCCCTGTTTTCTGCTTGGTAATTCTCTGGATGAGACACTGCTACATATTGATGCCAAACATGGCTTTGCTACCTGGCTTCTACTAACCATTCTTCTTATCGACCCACCTTTGGGAGTTAGAATGGATTGAGACCCTGGAAGGTGTTTGCCCCTTTCTGGAGATCTTGGAAATATGTACAATGTATGGTTAGGACATATAGTATCTCCTTAAAACTTTATGGAAGCATGTTTCTAGAATGTTCTAGAAGCTTTATTTGCTAGCTTTGATTCAGCAAAACTCTGTATTGCAAACAAGCCTTTGTCCTGAGCTTAACTGTCAAGCGATGTGTCTTTTGCATCTGTCGCTCACAGACTTTTGAAGCTTGACCACGAGCTGAATTAGGTGCCAGCTTTCTCCTTGAGGTTTTGAGAGTGCTGGACAAACTGCCAAGCCAGGTGTCCTGTCCCTGCTGCACAAAGGCAGGAAGGTTTATAATCCTATGCCAAATAGGATGCAAAGGATTGACATGAAATTATATCTTCAATATTCTTCACTGGACCCCACTGCATTTTCTTCTTTTATTTTTTTATGTATTATTTAAATACATGTACAGTAAGCTATACATGCACTACACTAATTATATATCTCACTGACATCTTTTCCTATTATGCACAGTCACCGGCTGTAGGGCTAGCGGAATGCACCAAATAATTATAAGGATGGTACAAGGTGCGTTCGCAGCCCGGGGTCCACCGTGCAGAGATGGAACCTGCTGCTGAGTAATGATGGACTATATGGTGGTATAATGTGGATACACACACACGTTAGCTTCATCCGGTATGAAGGAAGCAAACACTGTTGCATCCCAGGGCCGCTGTACCGCACAAAGAGCGCAACAAAGAGTCACAGAACTCTGTCCCAAGACTCAGGGAAAGAGTTCCTCTAGACCTCTTGCACTCGACACCACTACTGGGGTTTCAGAGATCAGACACTAGGTAGCTTCAACCATTCGCAAGCAGTCAACAACACTAGGGATGGGAATGATTCGGAGCTTTCATACAGGCATACATCCACATACACATTAATAAGTTTATACTAGCGCATGGCCGTGCAGCCATGCAAACCTTTTATAGCGGAAGCTCTCCAGGACCTTCCTAGTGGTTCAATAGGAGCTGCTACAGGACCTGAGCATGTGATCCCCAACCTCCAATGAGAGGTCATCCCTTGGGCATGCTCAGAAGAAGAAAAGCAGGACTTAGTCCCAGGGACGCCTGCTCACCGCTATTCAGTAATGGTTACAATGGTTGAGCCTGGAAGGACAGCAGTAACCAGCCGCACAGTATTGGCTTGAGTCAGATGCTGGGACCGACGTTTCTACTCCACTGTGGCTGGAGGAGAATGGGAGACCGCAGCAGAGATGGTTCGAGATTCCTCCTGTGCAGCGGCGGGAACTCGACACCTAACACCGGACTCGACCATGCTTAAGATGATCACAGTTGGAGTCATTAACAGAAGCCTGTAGAAAAGCCGCGGAGACACCATCACGTGTTTCTCAACGCAAGCAATGAATAGACAGGTCTTT